>NC_052048.2:161820442-162128359 GCF_903992535.2 Arvicola amphibius
TCGTGCTAATGGCTCAGTGAGTCAGAATATTAAACTTCCTTTCTGGATAAGCCATTTCTGCATCTTTAAAAAAGGATATAATTCTCATTAGATTATTGATTTCATATGTGCATGTAATATAGTCTGATTACTCACATCCCACTATCTTCTCCTTCCCTCCCATCCTTCAAACCCCTCTTCCCCTCCTTTTTCACATTTGTGTCTTTTAAATTTTGTTTTGTGACCCATTGAGTGCAACTATGGTTATTTGTGTGACTGTGGGTTTTGAACTGACCACTGGAACCTGATAGGCTCACCCACAGCAGAAGGTACACACCAGATAGTTTCCTCCTGAACCCACAAGTATCCAATAGTTCAGCAGGGAGGAGTAGGGTTCATACATAAGTAGTTTTTTTTCTCTTAGACTCCTGGATTTGGCCTCCTCACAGTTCTCTTGTCTTTCCAGGAATCACTCATCTACTCAATTTCCAGGGATTGTAAACCTGGCCTTGGGAAACAGTACTCTTGGTTTCCCAGTGAAAGGTTTGTTGAAATTGTCAGTATTTTTATGTCAGTTTCTCAGACTGAGCATCCTTGATTTTGGTCTGAGCTGAGAAATAAAATTCCCTATATTTTTATTATATCTCTCAATATTCCAGAAATGCTTGCTAAAATGTATACTTTTCAATTTTCTTTTTGTTGTAGTTTCTTTGTTTTCTTTTCTTTTGAGACAGAGTTTCTTTATGTAGCTTTGGCTGCTTTGGAACTCCTTCTACAGACCAGCCTGGCCTTGAACTCATTGAGTTGTCTTCCTCTGCTTCCCAACAGCTGGGATTAATGTGCCACCATGCCCAACTGTAATTTTCTACCTTTTAAAATTCCATCCTTATATTTTTGTTTCTCTCTTCCTTCTTTCTCATCTTCCCTTTACATTAAACATTTTTAAATATACAATTTATTTTTAAATAAGCAATACAATGTATTAATATTGTGGCATTTTCAAAAAAACAAAGTATATTTTACTACCTTTTCTTCCTACATCTATTCCAACCAACTCCTGCCCCTGATATCCCCATATAAAACATTTCCCTAGTCTTTTCTTCTATTTCTTGTCTGTCCCATTTGTTCTGTTCTCATGCCCCAAACTCCTTTAACTCTTAAATACTAGAAAGGAGACCACAAGAGGTTAAAATAGATGCTGTGAGGGAATGAGAATCTACCAAAAAAGAATCTTTACAGTACCCCAGACTCCTGTTACATTTATTCCTCAGTCTCCTCCCCTCCCAATTCTCTGTAGGGTCATTTTTACCTTACAATATATATAGGCTGTTGATTTTTATATATTGATCTTATTCTACATTTTTACTAAAAGGCTTAATAAGACTTAAGAGATGACCTAATAGAGTCTACAGGACATTTTAAGTGCAGAATCCTGTAAGAATAGTTTGACTTCTTCCTAATTTTCCCTTTTTATGTTTCTCTCTCTAGTTTTATGGTACTCAAAATCTTGTCTGTAGCTAGACTCTAAGTACAATATTGAATCAAAGAAGTGAGTGGTCAGCCCCCTCTCTCTTTCTCTCTTTCTCTTTCCCTCTCTCTCTCTTTGTAGATGGAGGCTGCTGTTCATTTTCTATATGCCGAGACATGAAATAATCACACAGAAACTACATTAATTCCAACATTGCTTGGCCAATTACTTAAGCATATTGCTGGCTAGCTTTTATATCTTAAATTAACCCATTTCTGTTATTTTATATTTTGCTACAAGGATCGTGGTTTACCAGTAAGGTTCCTATCTCTTTTGGCTGTTACATGGCATCTCTTTGACTCCTCCTACTTTCTCTCTATGTCTTTTTCAGTCTGGCTATATTCTGTACTGCTGTAGGCCAAAGCAGATTTATTCATTAACCAATAAAAGCAACACATATACAGAAGGACATCCCACATCATTTCCTCTTTTCTGTTTAAAAAAGAAAGAATGTTTTCATTCTAACATAGTAAAATACATAAAACAAAACAGCTATCAAGCAAGAAATATAGTTATAATATTTGGTCCATTTATATTTGGCAAAATAAGAAAAATATCATGTATATATCCTATCTTTGTAAGTCTAAAGCTTTATATCTAATCTATCTTTTCTCATAACTAAGGAGAAGTATAACTATAACTATCTGTTTTTCAACTCAAAGAGTCCAGAAAAATATATTACCTAAGTAAACAGGAAGGGCATCATAAGCAACTTCCAAAACTCTAAAATTGACAGAGATATCTCATTGTCTGGACAGTCACCCAAAGTTTTCTGTAACATTTTTAGCCTACAGGCCCATAGTATTTGGCAGACTTTTCAACAAAGAAGGAAATTTGAAAGACGTTATCACCTCCATTGGCAGTTTGTCAGTCACTTTCTTCTGTATCCTACAGAAAGTCTGGCAGACTCTTTCATGAAACAGGAACCCTGAAGGACTGTCTCACCTTTAGGCAGCTTCAGCAGTAACTTTTCTGTGGGTCCTGCATGTCCAGTTCATACAGCATGTCATCAAGCAATCCAGGTAAGACCAGTTTATTGTCCAAATTGCTAACCAATTCCATAAGGAACCTATTTGATGCCCATCATCTTCTTAAAGTAGATTGGTGTTGCCAGGAGCAGATGAGTCTCATTGTCATGGAAAGTCTTAAGTTCTTAAAACATTTTCAATGTCATATATTTTATTTCTTTGTAAGTTTGGAGAACACCTATCCATCTGAAAGAGATCTGTACATATCTAGAAAACCTAACATGACTACAAACTTCACTATTATAAATGGCAATCTATTATTTTGTATTTCTTAACTATATATTACATTTTAAAATGAGCTGTACAAACTCAATACTTAAACAAGAGCAGAGATATACATATAACAAAATTGATCTTGAATTTGTGCAATAGACCAAGATCCATTGATGTGGGAAGTCCTTCTGAATATGTGTTGCTTTTATTGGTTAATGAATAAAGAAACTGCTTTGGCCTGTGATGGGGCAGAATAGAGCTGAATGCTGGGAGAAAGAATTCAGAGTCAGGGAGAAGCCATGTAGCCTCCACCAGAGACAAAGGTGCCAGGATGTTACCCAGCAAGCCACAGCCATGTGGCAATACACAGATTAGTAGAAATGGGTTAGTTTAGGATATAACAGTTAGCTAGCAATATGCTTAAGATATTGGCCAAACAGTGTTGCAAACAGTATAGTTTATGAGTGATTATTTTGTGGTCAGGGCAGTTCAGGAAATGAACAAACAACCTCCTCCCAACAATCCATACAATGCAAAATATTAATCTCTATATCATAGCCCCCTTTAAATAAAAACAAACACTAATAAACAATATTTGGGAATTTGCACATAGTTTTCTCTAAATTCATTCCTGCTGTTTTTTGGGCAAAGTATTTTTAGGGTTCACTGAAACCTTTTAAGGGGTTTTGTTCCATGAAAGCACATTAGTCTGGAAGGAATTCACAGGTTCTCATCCTCTGTGGAAACAAAAGCAGAATCTCTGTTCCAAAGCAACATATCCTTAGACCAAAGTTTTGAAGTCAAGATACCTTTATGTTGTTTTAATTTAGCAGTTTACAAAATCAAATATCTCTCTGTAGTCAAAAAATTCAAAGAAAACACAATAATATACATAATCTAGACTCTGTGTATATTCCATCTTTACATGACTTTTTTTACTCCTTTAATCTATGACTGACTGTACTCAATCTCTTTCAAGACCTTGTTTTATTTTTTTAAAATGATTAACTTCTTTTTATAGCTTTTTATATTCTTTGTCTTCTCTCTCCCAAGCCTACATATATATTTTTAAACACACTGTGTGTTCTTTAAAGGTCTTTTTCATCTGAGTTTGTCCAATTGTGTATCTATAATCCTTTTCTGATGAGGGCTGCTTCTTAAAATGCTAAGCAGCATGGCTAGGACTAAGGCTGCTTTGCTTTTTGGCTCTACCCAGTCCAACATGGTGGAGGTCTTTTCAGTGCCAGCTGTGAGAGTCATGTTCACAGTCCCATTTCTAGACAAACAGCAGGTCTATATTACCATTAAGCAAGTTGTAGCACTCTACTCACAAACTCCATTCAAATGCTCTGTCTCCTGGAAGAGCCAGAGATATTCATGCAACTAGCATGAACCAGGAAGCTGCTGTTTTGTAAAGAAGCTATCCGTTTTTTTGCTGCTCATGCTGAATTAGGAAGATCTTTCTAGAAGGAGTCACAGTGTTCCTGCTCACTACCAGCAAACAGAGCCTGTCTGAAAAAAAGTGCAGCTACCAAGAAGCTGTACTAAACTCTGTTTGTTTGTTTGTGTGTGTGTGTGTGTGTGTGTGTATTTGTGTCTACAATTCCTTTTTCAAGCTCTCTCAGGTTTTATGGGGATGTAGTCATCCCTATGTTGGGCACCAGATATAGACTGATGCTACAAAGTAGTTGCATGCTAGCTCAGAATTTAGTATAATAAATGGTTCTTTATTTAGGGGTAAACTCACAGATCAACAGTCTTCTGAATGAGTGGGGAACAAAAACTAAATTCAGCAGCCAAGAAAGCACCCAAGCTTTGCAGCTTTACAGCTGCATTTGTAGTATGAGACCATGCTCAATTAGGCTGGTATCTTAAAGTATACAGGCTGAAAGAGTTCCCACAGCATCTCTCTCTTCCTGGGAGTCAACTGTGTGGTGTGATTACCATTAATGAATAAAAAAACTGCCTTGGCCTGATGATAGGGCAAAACTTAAGTAGTCAGGGAAAGTTAGGCTGTATGTTGGGAGGAAGAAGGGAGGAGTCAGAGAGAGATACCATGGAGCCATCAGAGTCAGACATGCCAAATCTTTGCTGGTAAGTCACTGCCAAGTGGCAATATACGGATTAATAGTAATGGGTTAAAATAGCCAGGCAATGGGCCTGGAGAGATGGCTCAGTGGTTAAGAGTATTGCCTGCGCCGGGCGGCGGTGGCGCACGCCTTTAATCCCAGCACTCGGGAGGCAGAGGCAGACGGATCTCTGTGAGTTCGAGGCCAGCCTGGTCTACAAGAGCTAGTTCCAGGACAGACTCCAAAGCCACAGAGAAACTCTGTCTCGAAAAACCAAAAAAAAAGAGTATTGCCTGCTCTTCCAAAGGTCCTGAGTTCAATTCCCAGCAACCACATGGTAGCTCACAACCATCTGTAATGGGGTCTGGTGCCCTCTTTTGCCCTGCAGACATACATACAGACAGAATATTGTATACATAATAAATAAATAAATAAATAAATATTAAAAAAATAGCCAGGCAGTGGTGGTGCATGCCTTTAATCCCAGCACTCAGGAGGGAGAGGCAGGTGGATCTCTGTCAGTTTGAGGCCAGCCTGGTCTACAAGAGCTAGTTCCAGGACAGCCAGGGCTACACAGAGCAACCTTGTCTCAAAAAAATAAAAAGAAAAGAAGAAAAAATGGGTTAAATTAAGAGTTAGCCAAAAAAAGCTAGAGATAGTGGGCTAAGCAGTGTTTTAATTAATACAGTTTCTGTGTGGTTATTTCAGGGCTAAGCTAGCTGAGCAGCCAGGACAAACAAGTGGGCCCTCCTCCAGCATGTCTCTTTCTGGTTTTTCAAGATAGGGTTAATCTGTGTACCCTAGCTATCCTGGAACTCTGTAGACCAGGATGACTTCAAACTCACAGAGAACAACCTGTCTCTGCCTCCTGAGTGCTGAGATTAAAGACTTGTGCCACAACTGCTCAGCCTTGTCTCTTCTTGATATTAAAGAAAATCCTGTTTTACCCATTTAGCATAGAATTTGCTATAGGACTGTCATATACAGTATTATTTCGAGGTATGCTCCATCTATTCCTAATGTGTCCAGGACTTTTATGATGAAGGTATGCTGAACTCTGTCAAAAGCTTTCTGTGTATCTATTGAAATACTTATGCAATTTATGTCCTTAAGTTTACTTATAAGATTATTTATTGGTTTCCATATTCTGAACTAATCTTTTATCTCTGTGATGAAGCCCACTTCCTAATATGTCCATAAATTTGGTTTGCAAGTAGTTTTGAGTTTTCACTTTTATATATGCACTTGCACGAGTGTGTATGTTTGTGTGTGTGTGTGCACGCGCGCGTGTACACCTGGGGAGTCCAGAAGAGGGTGTTGGGTCCTTGGAGCTGGAGTCACAGTGGTTGTGAACCACCCGATGTAACTTCTGGGAATGAAATTTATGGTCCCTTAAAAAGCAGGAGCTACTCTTAACCACAACCACTAAATCAGCTTTTCATCCACTTATTGGCGATTTTTGCACCAATGGTCATCAGTAAAAGTGGTTGGTAGTTTATTTTTGTTTAGTATCTCTATCCAGGTTTGGAATCAGGATAATACTGGCTTTATATAATGAATTTGGTAATTTCTTTCCATTCAGTTTTATGGAACAAATTGAGTAGTGCATTAAATCTTCCTTAAAAGTTTGATAGAAACCAGGTTTGTGGTGAATACTTCATCATAGTATCATGAGGCAGAGGTAGAGGCAGAGGCAGAAGCAGGTAGATCTCTGAGTTTGAGGCCAGCCTGGTCTATATAGAAAGGCAAGTTCCAGGCCAATGAGATTCAGTCAAAAAAAAAAGTTTGATAGAATTCAACAGTGAGCCAGCCAGGCAGTGGTGGCACACACCTTTAATACCAGCACTTGTGTGACAGATGCAGGCTAATGACTGAGTTTGAAGCCAGCCTGGTCTACAGAATGAGTTCCAAGGTTGCCAGTGCTACAGAGAGAAACCCTATCTTGAAAAAAAAAAAAAACAGAAAAAATTACAATTGTGAATTCATCTGCTTCCAGTTTTTTCTTTTTGAGGAGACTTACAACCTTCATCTGATTGTTCTAACAGACTGGCTTATTCACATCATCTGGCTTTAATTATGATAGGTCTTATGTGTTTAAAGTTTCACAAACTTTTCATAGGGTTTTCCAGCTTTTTGGTGTGTAAGTTTTCAAAGCATTCCCTAAAGATATGTTGAATTTAAAAGGAGTCCATTGTAGCAATACCCCTTTTTTACCTATAACTTCCTTCAATTTTACTTTCTCCTTTTTGCCAGTTTGGCTAAGGGTTTGTCAATCTTTTCACCTTTTTCAAATAACCAAAGCTTTAGACTTTGGTTGACCTTGTCTATTGTTTTTTATCTATTTAATTTCTTCACTGATTTATATCATCATCATTTACTTTGCCATCCACTGGGTTTGGGATTGGCTTCTTGTTTTCTAGAGCCTTGATGTGCTTAGGTTGTGTACTTGAAATGTCCTTCTGGCATAAATGCTTACAGCTATAAACTGTCTGTTTCGCTTGTTTTCATTTTTGATTTTTTGAGACAAGGTTTCTTTGAAACAGCTCTAGCTGTCTCAGTATCCATTTTGTAGACCAGGCTGGCTTTGAACTCAAGAGATCTGCCTGCCTCTGCCACTCGAGTGCTGGGATCAATGGTGTGCACCCCACTCCTGGCCTTAAACTGTCTTCTTAGGACTGCCTTGTCTATGTCCTAGTGAGTCTGGTAAGTTATATTTTTCTTTTTATTTGACACTAGGAATGTTAGATTGTCTCAGATTTCTTTAATGACCCACTATTGATTCAAAGCTATTTGTTTAACCTTGATTTGTTGCTCATGACATGAACAATTTTGGAGAAGGTGTTATATGCCACTTAGAAAAATGTGTATATCTTGTCTGTTGGGTAGAGTATTGGCTTAGTTGATTGATGTTGCACCTAAGCCTTTTATAGAAATAATTTTTTGAGATAATAATTACATCATCTTCCCCTTTCCTTTCCTCCACCACCACACACATACCCTTTGCTGTTTTTCAAATTCACGGCCTTATTTTTCTTTAAATGTTGTAACACAATATATGTGTACCTTGCAGAATCCCTTTACTAAGCCCTAACTATGTCCTTAGCCATCAAAACATCTCTTTGCAACAGATGGAGACTATTACAGAAAATCACAACCAATCAAAATGCAGAACTGTGGAGCCTAGTACCCAACACAGTTCTGCCTATTCTCTGGGCATTGCACAATATAGACTTAGACTGATACTGTGTATGTGTCTGTGTGTGGGTCAGTGTTCACAGTGGATCATGTGATTTTTCTCCATTGACTATGACAGATGACACTATAAGAGTAAAATGATAGAGAAAAATAAATGACCATTTCCACCTCTGTTATCTCACAATGTGAAACACTGAGAACAACCAGCTTTTTATTAATGGAGTGCGTGAGACTGAAGCCAGGTCCTTGTCCACACTAAGCACATTCTCTCTCCCAGAGCTATCTCTGCAGCCCAAACCTTAACTCTACTCTCTGCTGACTGCTTACTGAGGATACCACTGCTGCACTGAATTCAGGGAAGTGTGGAAAAGGGAAAACCTCTCCAGTGCATTCTGTTTCTTTCACAATCAGAACATTTCTACTTAGCTTGTGCTTTTCTGGCGTGCTTAGCAGCAACTGCTAAACAGCTTTTGTGTTTGTGTGCATATGTATGTTAGCGTTTAAAACCTTCTGCCCCACAACTCCTGCTTCAGTTCTGGGAAATAGAAAAAAAGGATTCTAACTAAAACCTACAGGTTCAGTAAGCAATCATTCCCTACATACAAAGACAGAACAAGGGATGCTTGAATTTCCGTTATAGTGTAAGTTCCAAGACAGCCAGAGACTATGATCATTCCCATGTCTGTGGTTTCCTCGGCATTCTGTACATGACAAAATACAAACAATTGTTCAATTAAAAATCTTTCATGAAAAAGCTGAATACTACCCTACAGGGACAGATACTCTAGCAACTGCTATCACATTCATTTTCTTAGAGAATCAATTCCATATGGTTAACATACACAGAATGAGAATGTTGTCAATTGTTAAGAAGAACCCGGCAGTGTTTGTTAACGGGAAGTCACTTGTACTCTCTAGATCTCTATTACACAAAGCGACTGGACTAGGTGAGATTCAAAATTCTAAGTCAAATTCTAAATTGCTACCCAGCCTTCAAATTTGTTAGTGGAACATACCAAAGAGCAAAAGCCTTGCCAGGCAGTGGTGGCACACACCTTTTAATCCCAGCACATAGGAGGCTGAGGCAGGTGTATCTCTGAATTTGAGACCAGCCAATGCTAGGCTACACAGAGAAACGCTGTCTCAAAAACAGAAAAAGAAAGCCTTTCAGTTTACAAGTAACAGACAAATAATATTAGAAAATTTAAATTTTTTAATAAATGTGCTTTGTTCACAAAATGTGAGAAAATACAACAAACACAGACGTACATTTTCAGGTATACTACCTCCAACCACTTTGCAACTATGATAAAACCACATAATCTGTTCAAAATCCTGATGAGCCCAACCAACAACACGATAGTCATGTTTTTGAAATACTGAATTATTTTCAAGAAATTGCTGTGAATGTAACGGGAAGGCCCTTAAATGATTTATATCCAAATAAAACGATTTTTAGCGTACCCATATAATATTGAAAGGACCTATCAACTTCACCGGTCAATACTTATATAAGCTGGCACCAACCACAGTGACTGCTTATATTTTAGCACTTACACCCTGAACTGGCCTTGTGGAATATGCATTGGTGTAAGTTCAAATTTGAATAAGCTATGTTTACAGTAACAAATGATATAAAATCAAATATATTTATACTAAGTGGTAGTAGTTCTTATAAAGAGATATCTTTAAGTACTACTTAAAATACATCATGCACACCTTGGGAAAAAGCAGACTCAACATCAGTAAACAATCAAGAAAATTTATAGCACCAACATTTTTGCTGTAACACAAAAGCTGTCTCAAAGGTCATACCTAGATGAACCTTCCAAAGCACTGTTTTATTTACTTTCAAAGCAACTTCATTTGGTGTGTTTTTCTTTGCTCTTAGAATTGTAACTAGTAAATAAAACAAATAGGTAAGAGGGATGCTATCAAAACATAGTTTTGTTTTATCCTGAAAATAGTGCCTTTTCAATCTTTGTCTCTTCTTTAGAGGAAGCTGTAAGACATTATCCTGTAGTGCCTAAATGAAAAGAAATACCAACTCTAATAATTATGGAACTGTATGCTATTGAAAGTAAATGAAAAATTTCAAGTTATTTATGGCATATTTGAAACACCAATGTTTATTGCATTTACACACTGACTTTTCTAAAATTAGTTATAATCATGTTACTTTCATTAATTTAGCATGTGAAACTGAACTTGAAATATTGGGTATACACAATGAACCTATCTTAAAGGGTAAGTTTTTGTATTTCTAAATGAAATTTGACATTCAAAGTTAACTATAACAATTCACAATAAGCACAAAACATCAGTTTATCAGAGTAAAGAAGTGCAGTTTATGAAATTTAGGATTATTGAAAATGCAAGTTTCCTTTAAAAATACACATACGCACCCATGTGCGCGCACACACACACACTCACACACACCATTAACCATGAAATCTGAAACTGTTATATTTCAGTGCAAAAACCTCAGTATGAGGTAATTTTAATGTAATAACCACTTGAAAAAAATCCACACAGTGGCAACTCTTAAAAATGATAGTTTTACATGACAATTTGCTGGCTGACAAGACAACGTGGACTACGTTTTAAACTCTTTAAACTTGTCTTGTTTGGACACGTATTTCTTGTTAGTCATTTGCTTCTGATTCAGAAACACAGAAAGAGACATTTCCTGCAGCCAACTCATTGTTTATATAGTCACAGAACAATTATCTGCTTGGGCTTAGAAAGAAATTAGGATACCGAAAGGTCAAGACCATTCTATGAGATTATCAGTAGAGGGTTAATGTCAAAAACGTTCATGTAATCCCAACTTGTAGTGCAGCAGCAACGCCTTAATGGACAGGTAAGGAGCCTATCAGCTGGTCTCAATAGAATATACTCTCTAAGTGCAAAGCCTTTCACAAAGGCGGTCTCAGTCAGCACTGAGTATTATATACCGCTTCTTGATTAAACTGAAAACTTTGTAAATGTACTCTAAATTTTAAAAATAAAAAAGAACTTTCACAGGTAAAACAGACTGAACACCAAAGCCTAAATCAGTGAGAAAGTCATAGAAATACTACTCTGGCAATGGTGTTTGCTGTACTCTGTTAATGAAATTAGAACACACTTTGGGCAATCTGTCTTTCAATGTCTAATGTTTCCAAATGAGCTTAATATTAAGAGTTGTCTCCAATTTCAAAAAGTTCAGGAATACTGCATCTTTAGATGAAACTGAGTGGAAAATGTCTTCTGTAATAGGTAACAATTTAAAGAAAAAGATAAGTGTACCACAAACAACTAAACCAACCTATGTGTGAAATGTTTAACTTGTGACTCATCAAAGTGCAATCTACAGCTTTCTACACATCTTAAGGTTCCTCATGACAATGGTGTAAAGTCAACACTACACTGAAAGGAAAATACATAGTAAATCAGACTTCACATAGCACTAAAGAGAAAAGAGGTACCTTTTTAAATCTTAATGTAAAATGCTAAAGTAACAGTGGTTTCTGCTAAGACAAAGTCACTCTGCATGAAACTTAAGCTTCCTATATAAGAATAAACTTTGAAATCCAGAAGTAGAAAAAAATAGCGAACTCTGTAAACGTTTGCATTTCTCCTATGCCAAACCAGGCTTTTAAATACTGAGTTCATGTTAGTATTCTGATTAGTGTAAGCAATTAGTTTAGGAGTCTGGAATGAAAGGGCCTTTTGCTTTTATATTAACTTAAAAGTTAAAATGGGATCCTCCAGCTCATAGAATGGAATAGAGCTGGCTTGACTTTCATCCAGAATCTGAGTCATAAGGAGCATCAGGGAGCTCTGTGAAACCGTACGCTAATTGTTCATCTTCTATATCTGATCGGACATAGCAGGAAGGGCTAGAATACTCCTCATCTTCTACACTGTTGAAATCTTGAGGAATATATAACATCCCTGGGATAGTTCCTACTAACCAAGTCCACTTGTGGTCTTAAGGGAGGTTTTCCTAAAAGCCATGAGAGCATATGAGAAAATTTTGAATACTTGAAGCGCTTAAAAGCCCAGGGATTCTATAGCAATCTTCCAGCTCTTCATCATCATAGCATGCCGGTTCTGATGGGAGGAATCGGGGGTGATGATGAGCAATAAGCCATTCAGCACTAACAACTCATGGGCTTTCTTGCAGCAAATCCATCGCTGGTAGGGTGATGGAAAATAGGAAAGGAGGAGAGAGAAAACAACCACATGAAATAGTTCTCCAGGAAGAGAATCAATAGGATTTTTCAGCTGCTTCAGGAAAGCATCTATAGCATCTTGTGCAAGCTGGAGTGGCTGCTGAAGCTGCAGGTTCAGGAAGTCACACTTATAGACACTCTGTAGAAGTAAAAACAACAACAAAGGCATATTAAGGATTTCAAAGAGTGCAGTAGGCACGCCTGTAATTTCAGTCAGTACTCGGGACTGCATACGTTGTTGGAATCAGCCTGGGTGACATAATTAGATCTTGTCTCAGAAAAGAAAAAAAACAAAAACAATTTCAAGAATATGTTCATTATAAGTTTCACACCACATTATTTAACATCTCACAGCCTTTCAACAGAATTTAGTAATGAGTACCTTTCCCTTCTAGCTCTACACAGATTTTCCTTTCTTTTTAGTATTTTCTATTTTTTTGAGACAGGGTCTCCTGTGGTCCAGGGTAGCCTCAAACTTCAAAGTCAAGGCAAACTTGGGGGTACTGAACTTATCTCCTCCTTTCAAGTGCCATGTTTGTATGTGTGTACTACCACACCCTGTTCTCAACTCATTTTAAAAATTCTGAGTAATTAAGAGCCCCCAATTTCTAAACACTCGAAATTAGGAAAAATTTAAAGCATCTATTTAAAATTGATGCTTATTTAGAATTTAATTTGGATAAGAACATACAGGAATGATTCATTTCTAATGTAAGCCACATTTATATTAAATTTATTTTCACCAGTTAGCCAATAAGAAAAAAAAAAAAAACCCAAAAAAAAAAACCAAAAAAAAAAACAAAACAAAACAAAACAACTCCCCCCAAACCACAAAACAAAACAAAATTAAAAAAAAAACTTTTAAGGAGATTATTAGAGCTGGTAAATATTAAACAGTTTGTAAGTGAAATGCCTGTCAAAGAGTGTGTGCAAAAATAAAGGCTTGCAAACCAGCTACTGGAACTCACATCCTAGACGGTAGGAGAGAAGAAGTCGCCAGAAACAGAGGCTAACCGCGTTACTGGACTGACCAGGTGATAGGTTCCCAGGTGAATGGACTACGGGGAGGGGACAGAAAATATAGAAGGGGAAGCTTAGTTAAAGGGGATGGATGCTTTCTCTGTCTCCATCGCTATCTCTGCATCTGAGGAGTGTCTGCCTTGCCTCAGGCTCAGAATGAATGAGCTAGCTGACTGCAACCTCTGACATCCTGAGACAAAAATAACTTTATCTCCTAAATTTGACTTTGTCAAGTACTTTGTCACAATGACACAAAGGTAACAGGCAGATTTGTAAACTGCGTATGCACAGAATGATGCTAACTCTTCAAAGTTCAGTAAAATCTTTAAAAATGACACTGACACTACTGTTAGTCTCTTAAAAAGTTAATTCCTGCCTTGAAGCAAATTGCACATTAAATTTAATTAACAAATGACTAAGGAAAATAGAACACACAAAGAAATAAATATGTCTTATTTGCCTGAACAGTAAAATGCTACAGAAATACAGAATAGAAAGAACTACAGGGTTTGGGAAATGGCTCCATGGGTAAAAAACACATAAAAAAAAAAAAAAAAACAATGAAATCTTGCTGACCTGAATCTGAGCCCCTAACTCACATAGAAAGCAATGCACACACCTTGTAATCTCAGCCATGTAATGTAAGATGGGAGAATCTGTGTAGATTTTGTTCCGAGGCAGACAACTACGGACCTAAGCAGTACACTTATCTCTGTTGTTGTTTTACGTTTTGGAACAAAGACATTACAAAGACATCTTTGTAACCTACAGATTTTAGATCACAGTGATTTACTATACTATGTCAAATCCTGAGAACAAAACAAATAAATATAACACGTTAATATTAGTTAGCTAAATGCTAAAAGTTTTCAGAACATGTATTTAGTTTTGAATAGAAATAATTTACTAGTTCCAGACAGGAAAGTATATGTTAGCTTTTTTTAAAGAATGTAAAGATAGTGATTTTCCTTTTTAAAGATAACATGTAAAAAGAAAAAAAAAATCAAGTCTTTAAAAATCACATACCTCTACAGCAGGTACAATATCTATCCCAACAGTTAGAAATTCTTCAAACTTCAAAAATGGATTAAAGCAGCTGCCAACATCAAGTAATCTGATCTTTTCTGAGGCTTGAAGCAACCTAAAAACAGGACACACCAGTTAAAAAGCAAACTGAAAATAACACAGGTAAAAATTTACCTACAAGAATAAATATTATCATATAGATGATCAGCTCTTGTCCTAGGAGGAGGCTTGAAGAAGTGCTGTTAATGTTAGCAACATCCATGCATTCTAAGGTAAACAGAAATAATCTTTAATTAAAAATAGTGTTCAAAGTGGCTATAAATGCGAGCCCCTGCTTTCTGTGTCCTGAGCCGTGTCTGGTATCCTGACATGCAGTGGACTCTAGCAGCTATCTGAGCACTTAAGCTTCTGTAGTATTTCCTGGCATGAAGACAGACTCTGAAAACACTACTCTCCCAGACAAAAGCATATAACACATACACTCAAAAACAAAGGCAACTTATTATTGTGAAAATAATTTTTCACTAGAAAAAGACTCCAAAAGTGTCTTAAATCCATAACACATTTTGAGAACTATTGTTGTACAAGACAAAATAAAATCAATTTAATTCTCACAGTCAATAGAATCATATCTTTGGATTTAACTTTATCTCAATGACTTAAATGAACCAAAGGAATATAATAAAACAGAATTCTTTAAATCAGGGGCAAGTTCTTTATTGTATAAAAAGCATTCCTCATTTCCAAAAAATAGCAGAAAATGAAGTAGCAAATGTAATCATAATGAAGTTCAATATGGCTCTAGGCAGTAGACAATGGCCTTTATTTGTCCCAACCCTATTGTCTAAATAAAAACAATAATTAAAATAGTACAGCTTTGTCAACTTTGAACAAATGCCATGTTAACTATCATTTCAATAATTTTCTCTACGAAGTTTATGAGTACACATTGGAAAAATAAAAGAAAGAAAACATAAATAATTGTGTAAGGACAATGTTGGTACTTTCTGAAGGCTAAAGTGTAGAGACTTGTCTAGCTTTTTCTAGCACTTACATTAGAGGGGTTCAGATTACATATCTAAAAGTGATGTTCTAGAGAAGAAATTTAATGAGGTGGTTACGTATTCAGCATAGTTACTAATTCCTTTTGCTGATCTACTGGTGCAAATTTCAAATTAATAATATCTTATTATATATCAGTGAGTTACTTGTGAAAGCTATATATTTAATGAAGCATGCCTAAGTTTTTTCTTTGCATGTTAAAAGATTGCATTATAAAGGGCATTCAAAAATTTTCCTACTAATGCCAAGTTATGAGGCAGTGTGGGAAGGCAGTATCAGAACTTCAATTCACCTATGAAAATTGATCAAATACCAGTCTAGATATCATGAAGGTATTTCTTAAAGATAAAATTAATATTTATATCAGAAGTCTGAACAAAGTTGACTGCCCTCTACAAATCCAATCAGTTGAAAGCTATGAGAAAAAGAACAGACATGCCCAGCAGACCTGAGCTGGCGGAAGCTCACTAACTCGGGAGTCTCCAGACTGACAATGGGGGAACCTGCATAGGCCCAAACTAGGCCCTCTGAATATGGGTGACAGTTGTGTCGCTGGGCCAGTCTGTAAGGCCATTGGCAGTGGAACCAGGATTTATCTGTAGTGCTTGAAGTAGCTTTTTGGAGCCTATTCTCTTTGAAGGGATACCTTGCTCAGACTAGATATAGGCAGGAAGGTCTTGGTCCTGCCTCTAAGAGATGCACCAAACTTTGTTAACTCCCCAATGGGAAGCCTTTCTGTCTCTGAAGAGTAGATGGGGAGGGGTGCGGTAGGTGCAAGGTGGGGAGAGCAGAAAGAGGGGAGAGGGGAGGGAGAGGGAACTTGGTATGTAAAATAAGAAAAGATTATTTAAAAAAATAAATAATGCAAAGGCAGACAGAGAGAGAGAGAGAGAGAGAGAGAGAGAGAGAGAGAGAGAGAGAGAGAGAGAGAGAGAGAGAGACAGAGTTGCCTAAGGAAAAATGAATTTTGCCTCCAGACTGATTCCAGATTCCAGTACCTTCAGTACTTCCTATTCCCAGGGTCCACAGCATACTAGGCCTGTATTACAGACTGCAAACCAGGCAAACCCTATAGCCATGGGGGCCAATTTCTTCACAATTCTTCTCACTGTGTGTATATATGCATACTCCATTGATCTTTTAAAAGAAACCCTGGCTAAAATGCAATACCAACATAGTCTCTGTATGTGACAGTTCAACTTGTCTGTTACGTTGGGTTTCCAGAGAGACAAAGGGAAATTCAAAGCATAGAAGAATGACTGGGGAAGCCCACTGTTAGCTTCTTTGCAGTATACTATCATGTGTTGTTTCCTTGCCCCAAAAGTATGTCCGAAGAATGACTTAATGAACACAACTTCTTAAAAGGAGGCATAGTCATTAGGAATACTAGTAATTTTCATGGATGCATAGATCGGTCATTACTACTAATAAGTCTATACTTTATTTCTTTTCTCTTAATACAGTTGGTCTCCTTTATCCTGCCATATTTTAAAATTGATACACCTGAATTTCTGTCTTAAGGTTTCTAATATGCTAAACATAAAAATATTTTTCTTTGAGGCTGAATGTAGCTCACTTGTTTAGCATGCTCAAGGACTAGGGGTTGGTTTGCAGAAAGAAGGAAAAGAAGTGTTTTCAATTTTTAGTTTCAAAGCAATTACTTCAATTGATCTTGTTTTTCCCTCTGGTGGTTAAATGTAAGTCTAGAAAAAGTGTACCTACTGTTGTATAACTAGGGGAAGGAGCTAAATCATAGATACTGATATTAAATCATCGTTTTTTTAAAAAAATACAGAACTTTTTTAAAGGAGTGCATTTTGAGTAATTTATTCTTAAACATTTTACTCTCCCATTCCTAGGAAACACTAGCAATGGTTTTGGAGTTCCCTTACTCTTCCAGCATCTCACCTTACTGAATGGTACACAGACTCAAAAATATTCTAGGGTAACATGAAAATTAAGGGAAAAGAGCATTAATTTTTTCTAATTCTAGCCTCACCTGGTCTCCATGTTATAAAGTCAGACAACACAGTCATGAGACTGACATCACTGGGAGCTGCAGTATACTTAATTTCAAAATTTCTTCTAACAGAGAATCTATTCACTGAACTACTGAGTTTCTTTATACATACGGTAACTAACTATGATAGACTCTGTTAGGCACAGCGGAATATCACACCACTTCTAACATCTCTTCTAACATCTAATACAGTGGTTACTTAGGAAGCCAACAGTGGCCCTGGGCTAGGCACTAAGTTCACCAAGTCTCTCTTACATTTGCAACTCCTATGACGCTATATGGAAAGTCTGGCATTACATCACAGTTCTCTTGTAGTTGGGAGAGTGGATACACTTAGAATACTATGAATTATTTTAAAAAGAGACTTTACCACATTTTAAGAACTGCTATTACATTTGTATGACTTGAACCTATAGCTAATTCATAATAGAACAGAAATTTTTGAAGACAGGTTTTTCCTATTGAGTTTAAGGCAAACAATATTATTTAGAAGTTTTGAAATTGAGAAAGACAATTAATTCATCCTGAAAGACTCAATAGTTTAAAAGTTCTAAACTGTGACCACTATAATTGATGGCTGAAATAAAAAATGTATATAAGTAACAAATTTTTGTTGAAGTCCAAAAGTCATTTCTCTATAGAACTGACAGAAAAATCCAGAACTCTTCATAGTTTGTGTATTTCTACAAACACTTCACCTAAAGGCTCACATTTAATTTTGGTTAACAATAACACTCCTAAGTTTAAAACATGGCATTTTCCAGAAATAACCATTCTCAAATCTTTATTTTATTCATTTATGCCCATGTTTATTCTCTCATTTATTTAAATATTAGTGGACATTTTTATGCTAGGCATTTCATAGTTTTCAAAGATACAACAATAAGATAGTCACTATTCCTCAATTACACAGCAGGAATATAACTTATGGAATTGTTATATAAACACACTGCTTTCGGAATAATTTTCACAAGCCTTTCTATACAAAGAGTCAAACTGATTGCAGATGAGAATTATAAATAATAAATGCATGAGGACTATCATAAAGTATATTCTTGAAATTAAATGTATATATTCTTCTAGAAATATATCCTTATATACTTCCATACAGTTACTCAATCCTGGGAAATAGGCCACTCTTTTTATAAGAATACACTGAATGCAGAATGTATTATACAATTTGGTCAAGGAAAAGTCTCACAACTTTGTGAAACACTTGGCTGAAGATGCTTTGGCTTTGGCAAGTCCACAATCAGGCAGGGAGTCTTATCAGCTAAGGAAAACACAGGGAAGCTAAAGCAAACAAGGGCAGATGGAGGGCGGAAAGTGCCAAGGGGATGGTATCAATGTGCAGTGTCAGCTCCTACTGCAGAACTTTACACAGGGGCAGCTATTCCAGAAGTTTCACTGTAGAAGGCTTAGACCCCAAAATGTATGAGTCATTCGCTATAATTGGGTTATACACTACAGATCTGATTCTGTATGAACCTGAATACTAGATCTCACAAGGATTAAAAATTATCATGCTCAAGTGAGCTCTTTCTAACACACACACACACAAACATACACACACACACACACACAATGTTAGTAGAAATTTTTGTATGTATGTATGCTTTCCTTACTTGATTTTCCTTTCTTTTCAAACTTCTTCCAAATAATGTGAACACTGTACTTTTTCAAAACAGTAAGGCTGCAAGCAAAGCTGGGATCTTAGATTTAAATATCTGAAGACTGGAGTTTATAAAGACAGAGTCTCATAACTCGACAAACTGAGAGACCTTAGAAAAAAGATGGGATGTCTTCATCTATTCCTTCCCTTCAGGGCTCAGGGATCTCTGATGAAAATGAGGCGGAAAGACTGGTGTAGGAGACAGAAGGGATGATGAACTGTAGGAAACAAGGTCTTCTAGCTGTACCAGGACTGATGCAAGCATAAACTCACAGAGACCGAGGAAGCATACACAGTGCCTGCACAGGTCTAAGTCAGACAGGGGCCCAGTGCAAAAATGGGAGAGGAAAGTATACAAGTCCCCAGCCTTGGCCTAGAACCTATCACCAATTGTTAAGTACTTTCCCCAATGAAGTTTCACTGGACATACAAATAACACTTAAAGGAAAGCCCATGCCCCAACAGTAGATGGGGTAACAAAAAATGAAACTCAATAGCATTTCTGGAGGGATTTTGTGCACATGCACACGTGTGTGTTTTATAATGCTTTGTGTGGCCATGGTCTTTAAACACTACAGGTTTTTTTCCTTGTATATTACGTTTTCTGATTTTGTGTTTTAGTGGGATTTCTGTGTTTACAAATATGTGTGTCTCTATGTTTCTTGTGCTTTTTCTCTTTTCACTTGTTTTATCTTATTCTGGCTTGTTTTCATCTATTATTATTACTATCTTAAATACCTGTTTGTTTTTTAATAAGAGAGAGAGAGAGCAAAAGAGTGTGGATTTGTGTGAGTCGAGAGAAATGGGAGGAGTTGGGAGAGAGAAACCATAACCCAGAATATATCTATTTTCAGTGTTAAAAAAAAGAAAATTGGACTTAATGTTTTTCCTATATATCTTTGTAAACTGAACTTTTTTTTGGGGGGGGGGCAGGGTCTCGAAAACTGGAATAATGTCAAAAGATAAACAGCTTACATACCATCTTAATAGAAACAGTAAAATTTATTCATCAAAGTGCAGAATTGTTCCATCTCTCAGTATATCCAGCGGTGCATGGTAACTGAAAGTTACAGTCAACTTATCATGGATTTTATGGATCACCAAAACGTGAACAATCTATTAGAAATATGTTGTTTAAAGCATGAGATATAATTTTATTGTTCTAAATTTTTTTCTTATAGCTATCCAACTTCCCTATTATTTCCATAGTCTTATGAACACCACTTTTCAGGATATTTTTGAGATTGGATCTCACTGCACAGCTCATAAGCTGAACTCATCACTGTAGAGTGCCCACACCTCCACACTTGGCTTTGAGGAACATGTTCATGAAAAACAGTCACCAGTATACATAGAGGCTAGTCTCTCCACCTAAGGGAAACCATTCTGTTCCACGTGTTTCCCTTATTATGGAACATGAAGAACATCTCTAGTCCAAAACATAAGAACTTGGAATGCTCCAAAAGCTGTGTTATTGAGCTCTGGACATGATGCTGTAGGTGGAAAATTCCACAACTGACCTTACATGGTGAGTCATAATCAGAAGCATAATGTTGTTACATATAGAGTAACAATTAAATTCTAGGCTATGTGATTTGAAAAATGAGTCTGATGTCCCACCTTGGTTCTATCGCTATCTCATTTGTTGTGTATATAATCCCCCCCAAATCAGAAATCTAAAGCACTGCTGTTCCCAACCATTTAGATATTCAACCTGCAATATACTTTTTACTTTGCATTATATCTTTTAAAAATAACATTCCAGAATGGGTGGCTTGTAAATCATGTAATAATACTCCTAAACTTTCATTTTTTTCTCTTGACTCAGCAGAAAAAGAACTGCATTGAAATTTTAAAATAAAAATGAGTTAGTTTTTCTACCAAGTCTCCATTCTTACTATCTACAACAAAGAACAGATACTATTTTGTAAATAGCACCTTGTTTTCTATTGCTTGTTGGGTCTAGTATTGGGCACCGATCTTAAGAGTCTCAAATATGCTTGGCCGGTTTTGAGCTACTGGTTTTGAGATACTCTCTGTATGTATAAATACTGTATACTTGCAAATCACTATGCATATTATTAAGCAACCAAAAACAGTAATACAAAAATAAATAGTTAAAAAATTAAACATAAACTAAGGTATCTGTAATTCTACATACATTTTCTCCTTTTAATATGCTTTCTTTTTAAAAAAATCTTAGCACTTATCTTTTCCTGATTTCCCTATTACCTAGCAGAGAGCAAGAAAAACGTATCTGTAGCAATTACTACTCTTTTAAATGACTGGAAAATTTTCATTCTTTATGTGTTCTAATTGCTGAGGCTCCTGGCTATTTCACTGATGGCTTTTCTGCTCTTCAACTATAAGCTTTTCAGACTTAGTATCTTTCCAAATATTTCTTATTATTTTTGTACTTGCTTCCTTTACACACACATACAGACATAGACACACAGACACTCACACAGAGTTTTACTGGGTTAGAAACAGTAGAGTCATTTGATGGTTACAATATCCATTTCCTATTCTTCTACTATCATCTAAATCTTTTTTCTTGTAAGTACCCCTTGTTCTGAATTAGATTGTGGCATTTTTATAGGTATGGTCATCAAAATGTATTCAGAGTCCAATCTAGGACACGTCTGAAAATAAAAGAGAACTAGCAAACATAAACAGGACTGTACAAAATAACCATATGGTAATCCCAATTTTCAGGCAAAGTAACAAATGAAACGATAGTATCAATCAACAGCTAACCAGTCCACAGCTAAAATGTCTTAATTGACTTTCTTAATTTCTGAGTATAATTTTTTCATTGCTTTTTAGGTTACGAACATGCAACTATATTCAGTATACTCTAGCATGAAATGAATTTTTGTGTTGAATTCTCTGAAAATCCTAAATTATAATAATCTATATAGTACTGTTAACCACAGTAGTTTTTTGCAACAACCTTCTTATGACTTTAATCTCTCTTTGATGAAAATAGCTGTATTTATCAAAATACAAATGATTTAATAACAAGAAGTAAAAACCTAAGTATGTTCTGAAGCAGTCTATAGAAAAACGGTTTAGTGAGGCTCAATACTGAGCTACTTTAATGGCAAGATGGCATTCCCTAGTGAAAATTCATTCTTGGGTATAATCAGTAATTAAAACTCTTTCTAAATTATGAACCAGAAAAACATTTCTGTAAGGGAAAGAAAACAGAACCTTCAGGTAAGGTATTTATTTGGTCACTTTTCCGTAACAGCTTTGCAAGTAAACATCACACAGCTAGATTAGGGAGTTACTCGAGCAAAACCTTTCCCAGTCCCTACTGTGCTCATCAGTGGATGTCATTCTAACATACAGTTAGAATAACGTTCTGAAGAAGTAGCTTTGTTTAGGGCTTTACATTTTTGCAATCAATCACATTTTGTGGACTTTTTCCAACACACACACCCCAAAACAAAACACCTCTAACACACAGTTGAGACTAGAAAAGAAATTAGCTTTGTACCTTGTACCCCACTTTCACAATTCTTGTCCTTTGGGCTGCATTTCATCCTCTGTCATTGCCTAATATTACCCTTCCCTGGTTTCTTTTCTAAGTGTTACCTTACACCTACACTTACCAGCTGTTTACCGTATAAACGATGATACACGTTGGTAAAATCTGGTTATTTTCTTTGAATTTGGCTGACCTAGCTTTATATACATTCTCAGTCCACTCATGTTCCAAAAATCTCATGATTTAATTTTTCTTTATAGCCAAACAGTATTCCATCTTGCATGCATACATTTTCATTACTGATTCTTCTATTAGGAATGTCTACATTGTTCTATTTCCTTGCTATTGTAAATATAGGAGCAATAAACATAGATGTGCAAATACCTCTGTGGCAGGATATGGAATACTCTGGGTATATATCTAGGAGTAGAATAGCTGAGTTTTGTGGCAGTTAATTTTAAATAAATTTTTTGAGGAATTTCCATAATGACAATTAATCTACATGACCACCAACAGCAAAAAAGGATTCTTCTTTTCCCATGTCTCCTCTAACACTGGGGCAGATTATCTGATGATTTTTCTATCTGGGATGAGGCAGAACCTCAAAGTAGTTTTCATTATCATCCCCTTATTACCGGAGAGTAGTTCTCAATAAATAAAATGCAGTCATGCATGCAGTGTGGACCCACCAGGATCCAAAACATAGCATCAATCTCAAGAACACACAGATGACTCTGGTCAGCCCCAGAGGGACACAAAAAAACAAAAAAGACAGGAGACATGAACGTGGCAAAGACAGTACCAACAGGAAGAAGGGAGAAGAGAGAGTGGGGTGAAAGCAATCAGAATGTATCATATACATGCATGAAATTATTAAAGAACAAATTTAATTAATAAAAATCTTACAAAGGAAAGTGGTCCTCATGGGAAAATAGTAGGTGATGATTAAAACTCTAATGCTATATATCTTACTCTTCAATCTGTACATGATTCTGTAACTGACCTGTACATCTGGGGTAGGAGTCTGAGGGCTACTCTCTGTCTTACAATTTTGTAAATGTGATTAAGTTAACATTAAAGTATTTATTTAGATGGTTCAGAATAGTGACAAATCAGGTCACTGCACATAGAGGTACAGAATGAATATGTGTTGCACCAAGTTGGGTAGAATTCCCAGTCTGCATTTCCAGGTATTTCTTCCTTATCCTTTCTCCTTACCGTATCACACTTGAAGATTGCCAACAGCCTACTAGGAACTTCCCAACTGAACTCCAAATCACTAAAACCTAATTGTCACCCTAAAAGTACAAATTCCTCAATGTCAATGACCTCTTAGTTGTTAAAGCCAAAAATAGCCAATTAGTTTGTATCTTACTGGTAAATCAGCAATTTATTTATTTCAAAAGAAAACATGGAAGGATCCATTCCTTAAATTATCTTTCTAAAGTTTGCATAAGGTCTCACTAGATTTATATTTACATTAGATCAAGTTAGATTAAATTCAATTTACCAAGTAATAATAATTTGTTTTAGGTAGTAAATCTAAATGATGCTGGGGACATAGTTCACAGAATTAAATTAAAAATGAGATTAGCAAAATGTTTAAAATGATTTAAAACTCTTACTAAGAAGGCACATTTATTTCATAGAATTCTCAAAACAGTACTTATTTCAATAGAAAATACTTTATAGGGAAAGGACAGAAATGTATAGCTCAATAAAAACAACAACAACAACAACAAAAGAAAATGCTTTGCCGTCATGACTTTCCTCTAAATATAGTTATTACAGAAGTCTGATCAAGTTCTTGGTCTCATGATGATTTCCCGAATTGTTACCAATGATATTTGAATTCTATCATCACTACTACATTCATTCTAGACAACCAGTAATTTGGAAGGGTCAGAGCTCTCGGATTTTAGATTTTCATACATTCATGCAATGTATTTTGATCATAATCCTTTCTTCCTCCACCTTCTCTCAGACCCTCATCTTTGCCTCCCAACTTCAAACGCTCTTCTTCTCTTTAATTATAGCCCACTGCTGTGTGGTGGAGGTGTGCACCTTAATGCCAGCACTAGGAAGGCAGAAGCAGGTGGATCTCTGTGAGTTTCATACCAGTCTGTTTCTACAAAGTGGGTATTAGGAAAGCCAGGTCTGTGATACAGAGAACTCGTTCTAAAAACACAACAAAACAAAACAAACAAAACAAAAAACAAAAAACAGAAAACAACAAAAAACAAACAACAAAAACCCAACCAATTGACCAAGCAGGTTCAGTTACTGCTGCCAGTATGTGCCACGACATAGGGCCATGTAGTGGGACATGGATCCTAAGATAAGTTATGCCCCTCAAAAAACAAAAAACAAAAACAAACAAAACCCCTGACCCTTCTTCCACCAGCAGCCATCAACTCTCAATAGCTCTCGGGGAGGAGTGAGTCTCACTTCCCACCATGCTGCAATGCTAACAGGCTTCCTCTTGTGCTGATCTTCTACAGGCAGCCACAGACACTGTGCGTGTCTTGAGTACAATGGTGCTTTCACAATCCAAGAACATTCACTACAGTCTTGTGACCACTGGTTCTTATACTCTTCCGGGCTCTATCTTCTGTGACTTTCCCTAAGCCTTGTAGGTAGGGGGTGATCTAACAGAAGTCTTATTTGGGGCTCAGCACTCCAAAAGTCCATTATCTATACTTTGCCCAGTTGTGAATCTCTGTGTCAACCACCACCCACGTTAATAAGAAGCTTCTCAGATGATGGATGTGAAGAGCTGTGTTTGTCAACACAAGCTAGAGTCATTTGGAAGAATCCCAACTGAGAAAAAAACCCTCATCAAATTTGTCTGTGGGAAAGCCTGGAGGGGGCATTTATGTGGGTAGGTTCAGCCCCCTAGGGACAATCCATTCCAGGACAGGCGGTCTTGGACATTTATAAGAAAGCGCCTGAACAAGCCATGAGGAGCAAATTAGTAAGCACCACTTTCCCCTATGCCCACTGAATCAGTTCTTACTCCAGGTTCCTACCATGACTTCATTCAGTGATGGACTGTTATCTTGATAATTATGCTAATCTTTCTGATTAGGTATTTACAAACTTCTCCAATTAGCATTCAACAAAGTAAATAAAACCTTTACATTCAGGTCCAAGTGTACACATTTGTATTAATATTTTTATATTAATACAAGGGATTGGCAATTTTTTCCAGTGTCAAGAGAAAACAAAAATATGAAAACACACAATGTTGGTAGATTTGGGTAAATGGACATTTACTGGACTCAATTCAACAATAATGTTCAAGAGCCTAGAACCATCTACAAGGATTCTACATAGACAATCATACCATCTTCTCTCACATATACTCTATTTAGTAATAGATAGTCATATAGGACGTGTTTTTCTTAATATCTAACAGATTTCGATCATTAGACTGAGGCACACACAATGTGAAATTTTTATGAAGAATATTATGCAAAAGTGAATGTTTTATTGGCACAGAAAGAGTACACAAAATTATTTATGGGCATAGTGTTTACTGCACAAAAAGTCATAAGTGCCCTGCAAAAATCCTAGGAAGATGTGCAATTAAAATGTAGCCATGACTGAGGGACCATTTTCCTTTCTTTTATAAATTTACAAACAACATTTTCATATCTTCATTTTATTGGTAGTCAGGAAAATCTCTAGTAGTGATTTTTTAATATGATGTAAGCACTACAATAATGTATAAAAGAAAAGTTAAATAATTACTGTTGTTGTGGTGTGAGTGAGATTCAGGCCCCATGGGCTCACATATTTGCATGTTGGGGTCCCAGTTCTTACAGTATTTGATTGGAAAAATACAGTCATCTTAGACAAAATCACTCTAAATGTTTAATGTTATATAGCACAAATTTCAGCCTTTAACAATCACATTTAAATACTTTAAATACTAGAAACCACATTTTCCCCTTTACACTAAATCAAGAAGAAGACAGGCTGACCATGGCAAAGGCTGGCTGTGAGTTATCATTGTCTGTCAATATGGCGAGGTCCAGACTCTCTTGAGAACAAGCCCCTGCGCCCTGTCTGAAGGGGATTGTTGAGATTACAGATCAGTTAGCCTCTGGGCAAGCCTGTGAGGGAATATCAACATTAGATTCCATGAGGTGAGAAGACCCATCTTTATTGTGGACACCCCAGTGTCGAGGTGAGATCTGGACTGAGCAGAAATGAGAAAGCAGGGGATGCGCTAGCGTTCATCTTCTTTTGCGTCCCTATGTGAACACAGCAGAGCACTGCCTGTCCTATTGCCATGCCTTCCCTAATCAAGAGGATTGATTCGGCTACCCTTGACCTGTAGCAAAATAAATCCTTAGGTTACTTTGGCCAGGTCTTTTATCACAGCAATGAGACAAGTAACTAAACACATCAACAAATCTATTCTTCAAGAAGTACTATAAAGTTGAACAAAGACATGAAAATAAACATTGCAAGGGCAAAGCAAAGGCAAGTAGGGTGAAGAACGCCATGAAAGAAAAGCCGAATATATGTTAAGAGCACTGAATATCTGTGCTATGCTTCCTGGACTGTGTGTGTTTCTACCATGCCTGCGTCATCAACAGAAAACCCCAGATTCTTCTGGAAGAGAGCCTGCTGTGAAACTGCAGCACCTTCACTGCTGAGGGCTGAACTGATCTAGAGTGTGGGGTGAATACATTACAGAGTATTTTCAGTAAAGGAAGTAAACTTGGTCGGAAACAACAGGGACAGTCAGCAGGTATGCTAGTCTCAGGTGCTATGCTACTCTTCGTCAGGCTGAGCTTCAGACTAAAGGACAAATCAGAAATTTAGCAGCAAGATCCTGAAAAATGAAACAGACATCGAGGAACTAGATAAGCTCTCCACAATACCATGGCAGAGAAGGCAATATACAGGACCCTCAAGAGGGAATGGCTAAACATGAAGGGGAGGGTTAGTTTGCTACTGTTTACTTTGACAATATCTTCTTCAATACATATATACACTGACAAGGCAGAAGATAGGAGTCATCCTGGCCCATCTTCTAATCTATCAGTGTTTAATCATTCAGCTATGAAGATAGAGTTACAACCCTAGAAACTGACTTAAAACAATCAACTAAAAGGAGGCAACACAGGCATCAGCATACACAAACCACATAACGTGAAGATAAATTACAATTAACATCTAGGAGAAAAGAAAAAGAAGAAAGGAGGGAAGGAGGAAGGAAGGACAGAGAAAGGGACCCTATTCCTTGACCCCTTCTTAGGAGAAAACCCCAAATGACAAGTTTTGTGGAACATTATGAACAATGTTCCAATCCCCAACAGAACACTGTAAAACATGCAAAAAAATTATAAAAGTGTGATCCACTCAGAGTGAGTGAAAAGTATGAGTTTTGCAGATAAAAATTTCAAAGCAATGAATGTAAAAGGGCCAAATGGGTATGAAGTATACATTTGCAGTCTCAGCTGCAGGAGAGGATGAGGCAACGATTGCTTGAACTCAGGAATTCAAGGTCAACTAAGTTACATAACAAGATCCCACCTCAAAAACAAATTTTAAAAGCATTTAGAGAATTAAAAGAAACTATGTTTAAAGAATCAATGAAAATATGACAAATATATAAAAAAATCCTCAGAGACTGAAGCTAAAGAACCATATAGAAAATGCAGAGCTAAAGCTTTCATAGATACTTGTTTTGATGTAGCTATATGACTCCTTATTTTATAACATTTTTATTATTTGGCAGTATTGGGATTGAACCTAGGCCTCACAGATGCTAGGCAAGTACTCTACCACTAAGCTATAGCCTTAGTCAATAACATAAATATTTTATATAGTTCCTGAGATCTAAGGTACAAGGTGTTTGGTAATTATATAAGCTTTGCAATAATTAAGGTAAAGATGATTTATTCTCTCCTAGTAAAGTAATTGATGATGTGTTGATTTTATTTATATAAAATATTCATAACTAGGTAATACTTTTAACAGAGTATTAAGGTCATAATAGTCAAAGAGAATTCTATTCAAAAGTTCTGAAAAATTGTTTTAAGATTTAATTTTGCTGTTATCAATTCAGCATTTATCATGAATGTTTCTATAACTCTCAAACAGTAGTTATATGACTCAAATTTATTCTGACAGTATATGCATACACAATTTTAATACTAATGATTAACTGGACTATAATACTCCATGTATAGTTTTATACCTATATGCATATGCATACATACATCACCAACAGACACATTTTCAATTCAACAACATGATGATGGTTGGTTAGTATTAATATATTTTATTTGTAATTTCTTAGTAGCTAAATACTTTAAACAGTCTAATTGGTTTTCATTGCTTTGATTTTTTGACATAATAGCATTTAATTGTCACAACATATAATTGTCATTATAACATTTAATAAACCACTGTTTTCATTTTTATTTTGACAACATATGCTACAGGAAACACTAAGTTTTCCTATACTTAATATACTTAACATTATAAATTTTTGTTTCTGAACTTACATATACCAGAGGAGAAAATAAAATTGCCTGCTACTATGTATTGAGTATTACACTATTTTATTCTATGTAAACACCTCTATTGCATTATTCAACCAACACAGCTACCTGGGGAAATGTTGACTGCAACAGATAAAGTATACTTACTCAGTTATAAATTCAGGACTTGTAAAGCTGAGGTTTGTTAAACGACCTTCAAGTTTAGAGACTCGTGCACATTTAAGGCTGGAGTGGGTCTTAGTGGCGAGGACGCTCTTTTTTCATCTTCTCAAGTGCTTTTCTCTTCCCACCATTTGGAAATACTCTCTTGCATATACTAAAAATCAAAATGAAGTTGTATTTTAAAACATTAGATGTGATGAAGTAAAACAAACAAGAAAACAACAAAAATCCCACCCTTCATTATTCAAGGTGGGAAATTTTCCAAATAAAAAGGTCCCATTTAAAAGGTCAATATTACAGTGATGGCTATTCTTGTTTGTTAACTTGACTATATCTGGACAAGTGGCTGGGTACAACTGTGAGAGATTTTTCTTGACTGGATCACTGAGGTGAGAAGACCCACCCTAAATCCAGACCTCTGAGGTAGGAAGAAGCACCTTAAATCTGGGCCACACCTTCTATTGGCAGCCTATATGAAGGACAGGGAAGAAAGAAGCTCTTGTTCTTTGCCTTCTTGCCCCTGGGCTCTCTGGCTCATTCCTTCCTCGGTATTAAAGCCTACTGGATTAACTAGATGGCAGCCTGTAAACTACTCTAATGAATCCCATTTCTTTCTTTCTTTCTTCTTTCTTTCTTTCTTCTTTCTTTCTTTCTTCTTTTCTTTCTTTCTTTCTTCTTTCTTCTTTCTTTTTCTTTCTTCTTTCTTTCTTTCTTTCTTTCTTTTCTTTTCTTTTCTTATCTCTTCTTTCTTTCTTTCTTTCTTTTCTTGATAAGACTTTGATTCAATCAGTTCTGTTCCTCTTGAGAACACTGATTATACATTGCAATTTCAAACATTACTATATAAAAAAATGTTAAATAGGGTGGTTCCTAAGCCACTCTCATTATGTAAGTGACATCTCCCATTTGCTATCCTGTCGCCCATATATTTGCTATCTATATACGAGCATAGCTCAGACTGCAACCTAAGATCCCTAAACCCATTCTTTCAAGTGCCACCTTTGCTGGGTGGAATGAGCAGTTTCTTTCTTATCCCATGATTCACCCTACCTGTTGTCATTTCCCACACCCACAGCCCTAGTTCCAATCTGCTTGTTGGGCATTGAGTCTGCTTTGTTCATGATCCATCTTTGGTGAGATTTTCTTTAGCTATTCCAACCTTCTTTTTTACTCACTGTAATCTTTACACCTACTATTGTAGCTCCAAGATTTGTGGTTGGGATTCATCTTTGCCTGGTCCAATTAAACAGCTCACATCAGTCCTACAGTAGCCCAATCCTTACCTCAAGCAGAAACCAAAGAGAGTTCCCAGGCCTCATTTATCTTACAAAAACAAAATAACACAAACAGCAAAGGCAGTCTGTCTATATCCAACTCATCAGTCCTATAGAGTATTCTATAGTTAGAAAAAATTATAAATTTTATCAAAGAATTCATCTAATTTAAAGAAGAATGACCAACTAGTTCATTGAATTCCAAGAGGATAACAATAAACTCCTGAGTGATATCTAAGAAAATACAAATACACTGCTAAATGAAGATAACTCGATTGAAAATAGAATTCAATAAATAGAACTGTGAAGAGAAACACAAACTGAAATGAAGACAGAATGAAAAACTCAATATCTCAGTTAGAAAACTCCAGGGGAAAGCCTTATATACAACGAAGAAAGAATCAAGCCAGAAGATAGACTATCAGTACACAAAGATAGAAATAGAGGATCTAGACCAAATAAACAAAGAATATTTTTAAAAAATCTGAAGCACAGGAAAGGAACATGCAAAATATATGAGACACCAAGAAATGTGAGGGAGAAGTATCGTGGGTTAACAAGAGTGTAGAAGAAAACTTCCCCAAAGTAAGGAATGACATACCCATGCAAATAGAAGTGCACAGAGCAGCAAATAGACAAGATTAGAAAAGAAAACACCTCAAAGCATACCATAGTTAAAACACTAAATACATGGGATTAAAGAAAATGTTGAAAGTTATAACACCAAAAAAGTTACAAATAAGGAAAAACCATCAGAATAACAGTTGATTTCTCAGTGGGAACTCTGAAAGCCTTCTGGAGCAAGGTACTTTAAGTTCTAAAAGACTATGGCTGTCAACCTAAGCTACTGTAACCAGGAAAACTATTTGCCACAATTGAAGCAGAAAAAAAACTTTCCTTGACCCCAAACAGTCTAAAAAACTTCATATCCAACCCAAAAATAAAAACACTAAGCAGAATACTGGAAGCAACACTTCTAACAGAAGAGAGACTAAACACAGCCAAAAGACTCTAGAAATAAACAAAAATGAAGCTATAATTAAAGAAATACAAAGCACAACTATGATTGCAATCTATACAACCTTTCAGTAAGAACTTAAACATCCCTCATCAAGACATAGGCTAGCTGAATGGATAAGAAAACAAAATCCATCTTTTATTTTATACAAGAACTCCAGCTGGAAAAATAGACATCATCTTAAATGATAAGGATGGGATAAAAGTATTCCAGGCAAATGGGATTCAGGAACAAGCACACATTTGTCATCTTTAACATGTAACAAAATATACCTCAAAACTAAAAGCAATTAGAAGAAACAAAGGCACTCACTACAATCAAGATTACCAATTAATCAAGAAAATAACACAATACTAACATAAATTCACCAAAACACTGGTGCACCCAGTTTCATAAAAGCATACAAATAGAAGTAAAGACACAAATTAAACAAACCCCAATTATAGTAAGTGATTTCAACACTTGAATTCATCCACTAGACAGGGTATCTGGACAAAACAAACAAACAAAATGAGAAATCTCAGAATTAAAAATATTATATCAATGAACCTAAGAGATAACTACAAAATATTTCGACCATAACATCAAAGAATCTACATTCTACTCAGAAGCCCATGAAAACTTCTCTAACATAAACCACATGCTGGGACCCCAAACTAATGTAAAAAATACTGATAATTTCATGCATCCTATCTGACCAGAGCGCAATAAATAAACAAACAACAAACAAACAATAAATAAATAAATTGACAATGAATAAAACTCTAGTAAGTGTACAAATTCATGGAGAGTAAACAACCTCTACTGAATGAGGAATGGATCCACAGGGGAAAAAGAATCAAGAAAAAATAATCAAACTATCCTAGAACTAAATCAAAATGAAAAAACACAAAACCTATGGGGCATATTAAAAGCAGCTCTGAAAGAAATATTTATAGCCCCAAGTACTACATATTACATAGCTGGAAGAGCACCAATAAATGACTAATGGTGAAATTCAAAAATTAGAAAAACAGAAGAAAAAACTTAAACCCAGTAGACAACCAGCATTAAGAAAAATCAAAGTAAAAATTAATGAAATATAAACATACAATACAAGGAATCAATACATTTAAGAGCTGATTCTTGAAGAGATAACAAGAATATACTTAGCCAACTAACCCCACCTTCTCAAAAGAAAAGAAATGAACAGGGAAACATTTACAATAGCTCCCCCCCCACACACACACACGCTGAGAAATTCAGAATATGACAGGGAATACTTGAAAAAACGTACTCTGTTAAGTTGGAAAATCTAAATGAAATGGATAAATTTCCAAGCTACCAAACCTAAACAATGACTGGTCAATAGTCTAAACAGATCCATAATAATACAGGAAATTCAGTTATAGAAAGTCTTTTGTCTAAGAAACACCCAGGCCCAGATGGATTCCAACAGAACTCTTCCAGACTTTCAAAAAACCACAACCAATGATTCTTAAGTTATTCAAAAGAGTAGAAGTAGGAGGAATCCCTCCTAAAGTTCTTCTATGAAGTCAGTATTACTATACTACACAACCCAGTAAAACACAACAGCAATGAAACTAAAATAGACAATGACAGGCCACACGCCTGAGGAGCACAGTAGCAAGCATTCTGAGGGAAATAATGCTAAGCTTAGTACAGAGCACGTCCGGGAGTAGTTGCCAATACAAAAGGGGCTCTATGTTTGTCTTTGTGGACTTCTTATTTCATTTTGTTAATTTTGGTCTTACTAGCTTTTTATTTGTTTCATTTTCATTTTTTTGTTTACTGTTTGTTTGGGAATTTTTGGAGGGGGTAGGGAAGGGAGGAGTTGAGGGAAGGAAAATAAATGTAATGAAAATATACAGTAGCAAAATATATTTTAAATTGAAAAGCAAAGATGATCATCCACAAAGATCAAGTTGGCCTTCATCAAGAAATGCTGGATGGTTCAACATACTTAATTATATAATATACCAATAAATATAATAAATGATATAAGAGGGCTTAAAGACAAAAACGCATGATCATCTCAATGATGCAGAAAAAGCATTTGATAAAATCCAGAGTATTTTCATGACAAATGTCCTAGAGCGTAGGACTGGAAGGAACATAACTCAACAATAACAAAGGTTCAGGATGGACAAACCCACAGTCAGGACTGTAAAATACCCTTCTTTTCAAACAATATTGGAAGCATGAGCTAGAGCAATATAGCAAGAGATGGAAATTAAAGGAATACTAATAGGGGAAAAATGAAGCCAATTATCCGTATTTGTAGACAATATGGTATCATTACACAAGTGTGGTGGCTTCTCTTGGTTGTCAACTTGACTACATCAGGAATTAACTAAAACCCAAGTGGGGAGGGAACACCTGTGAGAAGTTTTCCTTTTAAATCATTTGGAAGTAGAATAGACCTACTTTTAAAAGACTCCCAGGATTCAAAGATTAGCAGAATTAATATTGTAAAAATGGCTATAACCAAAAGCAATTACAGATTCAATGAAATCCCAATAGAAGGAACCACAATATCCCACATAGAACCAGAAAAGATTGCATAGCCAAAGCAACCCTAAGCAGAAAAAAACAATATTGGAGGGATCATTATCCTAGATCCCAAAATATATTACAGAGTCACAGTAATAAAAAATAAAAAAAAAAAAACCACTATGGTACTGGCACAAAACCCAACATGGAATAAAAGCCCAATGGAATGAAACAGAAAATCTAAACAGGAGTACCCATAACTATAGCCATCTGGTAGTAGACAAAAGAGGCCAAAAACCATATACTGGAGAAAAGATGGCATCTTTTGTTAAATATTAAAAATGCTTACAGGCCAAGCCTGGTCTCTGGATCTTTGGGTACAAGGAGGTCATTTCCCAATGGTTATCTTCTGATCTCCCACTCCCACAAAATATAATAAAATAAAAACTGTGGGTGGGGGAAAGCAAGGAATAAGAGAAATCTCACATAATAGGAACTATGAACAAACTGAAGCCTAAGAGAAGTGAGCCTTGTTCCTTGTCTCCATCTCCTTTCCTGTTGCTGGTGATAAAATCTTCCTGACAAAAACAATTTAAGGAGAAGGGTTCATTCTGTGTCATAGTTCATCAGAACTGTGAAGTTAAGGAGCTGACACAGTTGTTCACATTGTGTTCATACTCAAGAAACAGTCTAGAGCTGACAAGATGGTTCAGTGTGTAAAACAAGAAGCCGGGGTCAAATGAACTGGAGAGTTAGAAATAAAACAATGTATTCAGATGCTACTGTAAATATCTGGGCAACCTAAGAGAATCAATCACACACAAGCAGTAATAAATTATGTAAAATGGTGATATATATGAAACACAAAATGACAAGTATCCATAAACATGTTCAAACAAATACATACCCTATGCTGTTAGAATATGTAATGAAATGGAAATTCATATTTATAATAGCAATAAAATAAGAGCTATGCATAACCATAGAGAAAACCTTGAAATACAGACTAAAAGTAGAAAAAGACGGTGAGGTAGACAGTGAGACATGTGTCAAGTTATGATACTCAATGTGATTTAGTTTTCTGCATAAGTGGTGTTGGGGAAATGGGAAAATCATATGGGGAAAGTTCGGGAGAAAAAGGAGAGTGATACTCCACAACATCTGATGAGCCCCAAACAAGCGAAATACATAAATACAAAGCAGTGAAGTTACAAAAGCTTAGTCTGCAACGCAAAAAAACTTTTTCTAAATATATTTAATTGGCACTGTAAGGAAGAACATTTAAAACTATAGTATGACATTTCAATACACTAATACAATAAACATACGGTTCTCCTTTAAGAGATTATGTAGTCCTAGCCAAAAAGCTCATAATCTCCGAAGCCGGAAAATCAGTTTAATTTGATCCAGATGGCAGGGAAAAGGGTGGCGTTCTTTGAAGATAGGCAGGAGTTTTCTAGTTATTTAAGAAAACTATTCTGTTCAGACTTTGGGCTTGCTGGATTAAACCAGGAACATCTGCTTTACCTCATCTAACAGGTAAAACGTAAGGTTTTAGGATATATAAGATTTCATAATTATATTGCAATCAGTTCATTGTAACCAATCTGTTACCATATACCCACACAGAAGTGCATAAATGTGTCATGCACAAATGCACACACACTGCTCCTATTTCTCTGGAAACATCTATCATAATACCAAAGAGCATGATCTCCATTATTAAATAATAAAGGGTTGGAACCTACATATAACATGCTATTACCTAGTTAATAAAGAATAGATACTGGAAGGCAAATTAGTACAGGCACTAGGGAAATCAGTGTGGTGACTACTCAAGACATGTACTACCAAATGAAAGGACTGTATTTACCACATGCTCTTTGCTGCTCTATTCACAATAGCCAGGATGTGGAAACATCTAGATGACCAACAGCTAGTGACTAAGAAATGTGATAACTATATACAACCAAATTTTCTTCATCTATTACAGTCAAATGTTGCTATGTGGGCTGCTGTCGTAGCAGGGGTGAGGTCATCAACACTCTGAACTACCATAATAAATGGTATGGCAAGTTATGACTATGGGTGCAACAGTAGAACAAATATTATGAGAGTAATCAAATACTTCTGAATAAAGGATTTGAGACCTGTTCCACAGGAGGAAAATATGCCTGGCAGTGCAAATCTGACCAAGAATCCATGCTTGGAGAGCACACAAGTCACAGGTGTAAACTTACTATTATAATTCTGTTAAATGGACACAGGCTCAAACTACTAATTGACAGTATCATAAGTCTGCTCTCTATTGTTGTGATAAACACCAAGATTGGAAGCAACTTGGGGAGGAAAGGGTTTCCTTAAGTTTACATATTGCAATTGCAGTCCAACATGAAGGAATTCAGGAAAGGAGTTGAAGGCGGGAATCTGAAGCAGGAACTGAAACAGAGGCCATGGAGACATGCTGCTTAGTCAATTTACAGACTCAACCCAGAACCACCTGCCTAGGGGTCGAACTTCCCACATCAATTACTAAACAGGAAATGCCCCACAGGCTTACTTACAGGCCAAGTTGATGGAGGCATTTCTCAGTTGATTTTCTCGTTTGCCTCTTTGCAGATAACCCTTACTTGTGTTAAACTGACAAAAGACAATACCAACATGCCTATATAAATGGTAATTTTACATTGTACTTTAAAATTAATTTTTCACATTTTACCATGGCATTTCCTTACATTTTTACAATTATATTTTACTCTAATTTGCACTCCCTTTTGTCTCCTGTCCTAAAAATAGAATGGGTGGACCACATGCGCATGCTTGTAATTTTAAATCTAGGTTGCGCATTGGGGAGAAATCTATTGGTATTTATCTGAGTCTGGCTTATTTCACTTACCATAATGACTTTCCAACTCCACCCATTCTCCTACAAACCACCACATTTTCTTTGTGTATGTACATGTCTTCCTTATCCATTCACCTACTGGTAGGCATCCCAAGAAGTTCCATTTCTCAGCTAGTGTGATCAGTACAGCAAGAAACTGGATAGATGAGAATCTTTGTGTTACGTGACTTCAGGTACATACCAAAGAATGGTGTAAGTGGGTCATATGACAGTTCCATTTTTAAAAACTTATTTTTAAAAATTTATGTGGAAAAGATCTAAGTTAATTATAAAAGGAAAATTGACACTTCATCAATCAGCAAGAATAGACTAAACAGAAATTGTACTACCATTCAGTAAAGATGAAACTGACAAATTATGGGCAGAAAGTGAACCCTGGCAAAGAGCTTGTGGTAATATTTTTGGGAGAAATTAACAACAAATATCCCAAAAGCAAGAGAATTCAACTTATATAAAGAACTAACTAGATCCTTCCTTGAACTGTATGGTAAACACCAATATCTGGAGCCCCTATACTCTATATGATGCAAACACATCAGTAAAGGCAGGTTACAAATGAGAACATTTAAGCAAAGTGGATTTAAGCCATTATGATACTGTCCAAAAGTCAGAATTATATGCTACTCTCATGGTACTAAGGAATTTTTTTTTTCGAGACAGGGTTTCTCTGTGGCTTTGGAGCCTGTCCTGGAACTAGCTCTGTAGACCAGGCTGGTCTCGAACTCACAGAGATCCGCCTCCCGAGTGCTGGGATTAAAGGCGTGCACCACCATCGCCCGGGGGTACTAAGGAATTTTAAGGAACCTCTCCACATAGTTACTGATTCACAGTATGCATAAAAAGTTTTGCATATTGAAACCACTTAATTTATACCAGATGATACAGAATTGAGTTTATTATATACTCAATTACAAGAAATATTCAGGAATAGGAATCACTCCATATACATAACACACATCCAATCCCATATGGGTCTCTCATGTCCTCTAGCAAAAGGTAATGCAGACATCAATCAATTATTGGAGGCTTCAGAATTTCATAAAAAAATCACCAATAGCTCCACCACATGACAACAAGCCAAGGAAATTATAAGGAAACATCTTATTTGTTCTTTATACAACCAAACACCATTACCTGCATGAAGTAACCCAAAGGGTACTCAATGGACTAAAATCTAGCAGATGAATAGGTTCCATTTTGTAGAGTTTGGAAAACTAAAATATGTACACCACACCATTGATACCTATTCAGGTTTTCAATGGGTAACTGCTTTGAGTTTGAAAAGGCTGATTTGATAATTACACATTTCCTAGAAGTTATGGCCATCATGGGTATACCTGTGAAAATAAAAACAGACAATGCCCCAACATATGTCCCTAAGAAAATGAAACAAATTTTGCTTATGATACTATAAAGCATATTGCAGATATACCACACAATCCTATAGGGCAGGCAGTTATAGAAAGATCAAGTCGAAATCTAAAGAATATGTTACAAAAAGAGAAAAAGATGATAAAGACACCCAGAGATAAATTAAATAATGCTTTATTATCTTTGAATTTTCTGAATGATAATGAGAAACGAACAACAGCCATGAAGGGACATTTGATAGTGGAAAAAACCTACAGAATTCAATCAGCTGGTATACTTTAAAGATGTGTTGACCTCAGATTGGAAACCAGCATATGTGTTATATTGGGGAAGAGGTTTTGCTTTTGTTTCCACAAAAGAAGAAAAGCTACGGATATCATACAAATTGATATTTGATTTGAACAAGAGACTCCTCTTAATTAGAAGAGATAATAGTTCATCAAGCAGAAGAGCAGTTCAGTCTAAACTAACTTTAAAAACTAACAAATGCTTTTCATTTGATCAGATATAACTTGCCATAAGGGGATGTATAAAAAAATTAGGGTTGGGAAATAGCTTTGTTTTTGTCTTTTTAGGAGAATAAAGGCATCCAGCTAAGGAATCTGAAGACCACTGGACAAATGAGACATCTGAAGAAAAAGGACTAATCATCCAGAAAATAATTTCCCCCAAAAAAGAGTAAATTGGCCTTTTGATATATCACATGTCCAACAGGATAGAATTCATAAATCTTCCCAAATGTTTGTTTCTGATATTCTCTACAGACATGCAATGCAAATGGTCTTTCTGTAGTCCCAGACCAATTAAAAATTAAAGCTGGCTTTCGATTATAAATATGGCTCTTTCCTTCTTTAAACCCAAGCATTCTTGTTAAAGTAAAATCCAAAATCTCTATCTCATGTCAGAGGCGCCACATGATATGCGACAGAAGGAAAATAAAATTAAAGGACTATTTTATTGTCACTAATCATACTCCTTTGGTTCTATTTTGAACCTTTAAAGCTTACTCCCTCCCTCCCTCTCTCCCTCCCTCCCTCCCTCCCTCTCTTTCTTTCTTTTCTGAGACAGGATTTCTCAGTAGCTAAGGAGCTAGTACTGGAATTCGCTCTGTAGACCAGACAAGCCTCAAACTTACAGAGATCTGCCTGTCTTTGCATCCCAAGTGCTGGGATTAAGAGCATGTGCCACCACCACCCGGCTTGAAACTTTTCTTTAACCTCTTTGAGATCTGCTGTACATGAAGAACATGACTAACAGCAACCTTTGAAGTATCCAAAAGGAGGACAGGGCCCCACAAAGATGATTCCTCTAGGACTATGATAATACCATTAAGTTGAAAAACAGCACCTAAAGATCAGCTTTGGATTATGCACTGCTCAGGACAATTTCAAGGTGGCTAGCTGAGATGATCCAGCCAGCCTAACAGACTACTCTAGCCAGGACTTAAGACAAGCCCTGTACTTTCCCATTATGCAGAGACTGAATTGAACAACAAATGATACAGCTACCTCTCTCAGAACTTGATAATTAACCCAAATTTTTCTTTTCAGGATCCCCTAAAGATGCTGCCACCCCCAGACAGAAGGAAGTAAATTTAAGAATATGACATCCACATTCCCAAAATGGGGGGTGGATGTTTTTTAGTCATGTAGTGGGTTATGAATATTTGTTATTGTTCAGGAGGGGTGGATATAAGTTGTTATTGGTTATGATCAGGAAGGAAGTAGAACTAAGAAGATTAGATTCAGAGTTCTTGTTCGGAAAAAAAGAGGGGGGGACTACAGATATGTTAGGATGATTATTGAATATACCTGGAAAAGAAATACAGGAGATATAGAAATAAGATCAAAAGGTAGATTATTGAATCTACTTTTAAACTAAAAAAGCAACTATTAGTTTTAAATACTTTACACCAGCATGGATATTTTTGTATATTGATACAAAGTTGAGATTATTTTTGTTAGAACATACTGTACATATATTTCTAATCTTGTTCAATGTATGGTACCTATAAAAGTCATTTAACAATATAATGCAAATTTCTAGCCCTTGAAAGTTATTATTGTCAACTATAAAGAAATGCAGGTTAGCAATTCGTCACCTATTACAATTGAATGTGTAGTCAGGTATGTTTTCAAGGTCAAACATGTATTTTAGATAGCTGGTCTTCAAACACTTGAAAAACCTACAGAATATGGCATTTCAGTTGTTTAATAACATAGGTTCTTTTCTTTCTTTATGACAATAAGGTATGACTGCTCCTGGCAGCACGAATCTACTTCAGAGAAGATGATGGGCATCAAAGAATCTCCACATGGAGTTTACTTTCTTTGTAGCAAAGCTTAGCCACTGGGTTAGAAAGTGCTCTCCCCTCGACTGCTGACAGTATGCTGTCCTAACTGGACAAGCAGCACACACAAGGATTGTTGAACTTTTCCAAGACATGGTAGAACAGCCCTTTAGAATATCCTGCTTCACAGAAAAGTCTGTTGGATATGGTAGGACTATAGACCAAAGATGGATGCAGTAACACTGCAGAGTAACTTTAGGTGACTGTCTACACAGACAGCTATTTCTGTCGTTTCTCATATTTTTTTTGGAAGTCACTTGCTTGTATTTCCTGCTTTCTCAGGTAATTTTTCCTTTTCGAGTTTCTGGTAGAGTTGAAGACTATAGTTAGAGTTAATAGTTTTCCTTGTTACTAGATCAGAAGAGAAATTCACTGAAGAAATGTAAAGTGTTTAAGATTGAGAGACATAAAACGACAGTTTTGGTAATGCAAATTAGAATAGAAAGTGAATAAGGTACAACTTTAGGACTCACCAAGATAGGATAGAAAAGGAGTACTTTCTTTGAATTTGTCAATTATTAACAGACAATGTTGATGTATTCATTGCCTGTGTATATTGTATATAGCTACTGTACATATTGTATATAATTTTCCTCATATTAGTTATAATCTACCCTTTTTAATTTTACACAAAAACAGGGGGAAAGTGGTGATATGTTGTTTGAACAAAGCTTGTCTGAAGATCAGAGGGTGGAGCTAGACACCAGCTAACCATAGAGGTCTGGAGGTTGTACAGATAGACAGGAAGTGATATGGCTGGGCAGGGAGAGGAAGTGATAAGGTGAAAGGAAAACAGAACTCTCTTTTTAGCTGGGAAGTTGAGAAATTAGGTGGCAGTGGTTTAGCTCCTTCGTCTCTCTGATCTCAGCATTTTCCCCTATATCTGACTCTGGGCTTTTATTATTAAGACCACTTAGAAATGCTATACATGACCCACAGATTAAGAACCACTGCTCTGAACCAACTTTCTGTTTGCAAGAAATAAACAAGATTGTAAACATGACTAACTAGTAGCACTAAGAGGAAACAGAAACAAACAAATATATGAATACTGAATATAAATCACAAAACTGGTTTTAGATTAGAATACAGACATTTTCAACAGTTTCCAATTTCTATCATAACAAAAGAACAAACAAAACTACATAATATATATTATATATATAATATACATATTATATATACATATACATATACATATACATATACATATACATATACATATATATATATATATATATATATATATATATATATATATATTTAAAAGCCTTTCCTAAATAAGGGCGCATAGGCAGTGGGTGTGTGTACTGCAATGATTCTGAGAAGAATCAGGCTTGCCAGAACCCTGGGATACTGAAGAGGTAGAGCTTTTAAGGGATGGTCACCACATGGACAGGTTGGAATCTTTAAAGAACCAAACTACAGATAAAATAACTCATATATTCTTTCTGATTCTTGGGCAGCAGCAGCATGAGAGACTGAGAATAGAATGAAAACTCAGAGAAGGATCTTTGTGCTCTTTCTTGGGCTAACATCTCAAGATATTAGCTCCTCTTCTCCAAGAGCTGTCCCTCTGCATACACAGAGCATTCACCCCTCACTCTCAAAGCACTGGAAACCAAGCGTGAACTGACGCTTCCTAAAGAGGTAATTCAGCCCCATTCCAGATCAGTCACTACTGATGGACCTAAGCGCTCTTTCTTTCATCCTAGCTCCTGCATTAGAGAAAAAAACCAGTTGTGTCCTTTCTGGGGAAAATAGTTATTCCAGTGTCTTTTAAGCACAATAGCAATATTTAACAAGCTGCCACACACAATGAAGCAAGTAAAAAAAAAATGGGTTATAACCAAAAGAAATAGACCTTCACCTAAATTATGTTAAAGTAAACAGAGAAAGTCTTAACGTTAACTATTATAAATATAATAAACAAAAATAGAGAAAATAGTTAAGCAATTTTAAGAAATTTGGTGAAATTTATCTTATAACATTTCTCAGTAATTAATAAGACACCAAAAAAGGAAAACCAGTGAAGATATCTAAATATTTGAACAATTCAATTTGCCACTTCTAAGCAACAATCAAAATTAAACTATGTGATATTTTCTAAAAAGCTGACATTCTGGCAAAAACTCAATGTTATAAAAAACAAAGTAAGAACACAGAGATAGCACTACCAAGGTCTGACTGTACTTAGAAAAAAATCTTGGAATCTTGTCTTACTGTTCTACAGCCATAACAAAGCACCATAACAACAACAACAAAAAAACTAGAAAAGAAAACATTTAATTTGGGACTCCTGGTTCCAGACTGTTAGCCCATGACCCTCGCAGGCAGGCATAGTGCGTACATGAGACAACCATAAAGCAGAGAGTAAGCCAGCAAGTAAGGGACAGTGTTTGACCTTGCTAACTGGGAATGATGTAGGCTTTTGAAATCTCCAAGTCCCACCCACCCCCAGTGACACACTTACTCCAATAAGGCCACACCCCCTAGGCCTTTCCAAATAGTTCTACTAACTGTGGGGCAGTATTCAAATGTATGAGCCTATGGGGGCTAGTCTAATTCAAAGCACCACAAAACCCTAAGATTCATTCTGGAGACAGTAAGAAAAAAAATCTGAATTTATGAACTAGGTAATTTTAGTAAATTGGAAGATAACTGATAATTGTCTTAATGATAATGGTGTTGCAGTTATACAGAAGGATTTTCTCCTTAAGAGTTGTGAGTTCAAGAATAAAATGACATGCTATTTGTGAACTAATTTCAAATTGTTCAGGAAAAAAATGTGTTTATGTATCTTTGGTGATATACATAAAAATGCTTTACTTCATATTAAATTTGAAATCTAATTATTCTTATAAAAGAAATAAAAAATTAAATGAAATTTATGCCCTGGCAATACTGAAGCATGCATGCATGGGCAGCCATATATGGCGGTTCTGTTGAACATATCCATATTGGGTTTCATGGTCTAAGGACGTCTGACCAGGTCTCTTCCTCAACAGGGCACCAGATCTCATTATAGATAGTTGTGAACCACTATGTGGTTGTTGGGAATTGAACTCAGAACATTTGGAAGAACAGGCAAGTGAGCCATCTCTCCAGCATATTACATTTGAGATCTAATTATTCTTATAAAAGAAATCGAATACTGAATTATTCCTACTAAATGACTATTAAAAATCTTAGCAGAGTATATAAGTCAGTAAATAAGTAAATATCACACCAAATTTCTTTAAAATTTTAAGTATAACTAAATGGAAGCAAACTTTTGACCAACTGGTATTGAAGTCCATATTAGCTTTGAAAGTAATACTGATCTCTTATAATTATCAAGAGGGAAAGAAATTATACAAAATTTAAACTAAGATTATATATAACTACAAATTTAATATTGTTTTAAAGGCTTTAGGCTTATAGAAAGATACCGTTCAACCTCTCTTACAAACACGTTTTGTTTTGATTCAAGATCTCAGTATATAGCCCAGGCATGTTCAAACTCACAACTCACTTACTCCTGCCTCCTAAGTGCTTTTAAAAGCATGGTCATCATGTAAACTCAATCTTTTTGTTATTGTTATTTTTTAAAACCACATCTTGTACTTGACTATTGTTCTTCAGAAGTTTGAGTTAAATTCTTATCAACTATTTTTAGCAGTTTGACCTAAAAATAATCTCTTTCTGAACAAAGTCTGCTCGAAAACAGGAGGAGGGTTTGCCTCCTGGATTGCCCTGATAATTGAAAAGCCAAGGCTGTGGAGTGGAACAGTGAGGTTCTGTTCCTGACTGGAGGGCACTGGGAACCCCCTCCCCGCTTCCAGGGAGGGGTCTAGCCTAGTAGTACAACTCTGTAGTTCTCAGTTGGGAGGGTGGGGGTGAACTAGTCAACTCTATAAACGTTTTCTCTATAGAGCTAAGCAAACAGAACTAAGCAGTACAATTCTTTGTTCCAAAATCTTTGTTCCAAAATCCATTGTTCTTATTTTCTCACCACTTTCACCTACCTCATATATGTATGAATGCATGTATGCACATAAATATATGACTCTCTTAAAATTAACAGGGAAGTGAATTATACATAATTTAATATTAAATTATATACAACTGAAATTTTAATATTTGGTTGAGGCCGTTTTGGCCAAACTAGCTTTAGGTTTAAATAAAGACACTGTATAGCCCCTCTTACATACACATTTTGCTCTGGATTACACACACAGACCACACACACACACACACACACACACACACACACACACACATACACATAAACACACACAGACACAATTTTACTAATTATAGAACAGGTCATAAAATTGGGGGGGCAGGACATAGGCAGACTTGGAGTAGAAAGGAAATGGGGTAGAAAGGATGTAAACACATATACAATTCTCAAAAAACTAAGAGATGAAATCTCAAAGAATTAGTTTATATTTCCCTGATGGCTATAGATGTTGAACTTCATTTAAGTGTTTCTCAACCATGTATATGGTCTTTTATGAATACTCCTAATTACAAACAAATAAAAACAAAAGTTAATCCCAGCTTCATAACTGACATTTTATTATTATTATTATTATTATTATTATTATTATTATTTTGATGTCTTACCATAGTCAGAGTGCCTAGGATTAAAAAAAGGAAGAAAGAAACAACAAAAACAACAATCCAAATGAAGGAGATAACATACAGGCTGTAGAGAATAATAATATTTACTCACTGATGGCGAGTGTGCAAAGTGGTCAGTACTATAGAAATTAGTGTGGAGATTTCTCAAGAAGTTAAAAATAGGTTTACCATGAGATGTAGCTATATCTTACTACAGAGATACTTGCTTACCCATGTTCATTGCCCCTCTATTCACAATACCCTGGGAATAGAAAACAACCTTTATATCTACCAAGAATGGATAATGCAAATGTGGTACGCATACATAGCAGAGCATCACTCAGTTGTTAAGGAAAAATAAAACTTATAGGTAAATGGATGAAACTGGAAACAACCATGATCCAGAATGTAACCCTTTCAGTATGGTTAATCCAGAGGAACAAGCATTATAGGTTTCCTCTCATGTCTCATATTTGAACTTAAGCTTTAAAATTTTATATATTTATAGTTCATTTGGAATACCCAAAGGTTAAGTAACTAGTAAAGACCACTGGGAAGGAGGGATCTTTCAAGGAATGGGTAACAGAAAGTAGCACTGTTGGGTGAGAAAGTTAGGAACTGGAATAGGAAGGATTGGGTAAGGTGGGGAACAAGCAAGAGGGTGAGAGAGAGAATATGGGGAGATAACTAACACTGAAGGCCTTTTGCAAAAGCAATATAGAAACCTACTATGCAGAAACTTTCTAAAATGTACACACAATATAAAAAAAAGGTCCAAAGCAGGTGCCCTGTAATGAGGGTGGGAGGCAGCATGGATACAATAACTCAACTAGACACAATATGCTACCAAATAAAAGCCTCAGTACTTGGAATAGGATACCTCTTTTTGAAGTGTTGGCCTATCGGGTCCCATAAATACCCCGTCCCATCATGCCAAATACAGGCTACTGTCTATATTTGTTAGCCTCTAGAACTTGACAGTAAGAGCTACAGCTTTAGTCAAGAGAACAAGGAAAACTCTAGCTGGTACTGGCCTGGAAGACTCATCCTTACTAGCTAGTGTTCACAGGGCTGGAATACGCCATTCAAATAACCAGAGGCAAAAAGTAATCAGCATCCTTATTCAGCTATGGATCCTGAACCCTGCATGTTGCACTAGGGACTTTTCTGCAACAAATCCCCATTGGTATGATAGCAGCACAAATACTATAGGTATTACCAGTCACTTTTTGATTGGCAGGAACACCCACTACAGGAGATGGAACCCATACATAGCTGATACTGTCAATGAAGCTAAAAGCCTGTGGCTAAATCCTAAATCACTCATTAGTCCTAGGAGAAAACCTATCACTATTACTGTTACATGGATAGAGCACTAGAATCACTCCTAATAACCTACAAGGTTACCCTGTTATCAGTGAATAACTCCATCTTCATGGGAACAGTCAGGGTGGGGAAAAATAATCAGAATATATCTTACAAAACAATCTACTTTCAATAAAATACAAACATTATAAGAAGTAGGGACTGATGGCTTCACTTAAGTGCACTGGCTGTTTGTTCTTCCACAGGACTGGAGTTCAGTTTCCAGTAGCCATTCACTCCTCCTTTCTCTACAGAAAAGGGCAGACCTCCCATGAGTAATACCCAGCCATTTCATATCAAGTAGACCTAACAATAGACTTAAAGCCATATTTTATAAAATGCTTCGAAAAATTAAGCATGTGAAAGGCAAAACATTTTGATTAAGAAAAGGAAACTGTAGTTGACGAGATCAGGCGCGTTCATGGTGGTCCAATGAATCAAAGCTCTCAACATAAAGCCAGCCACACTGAACCTTATAGAAGAGAAAGTGGGAAGTACACTTGAACACATTGACACAGGAGACTACTTCCTAAATATAATCCCAGCAGCACAGACACTGAGAGAAACAATTAATAAATGGGACCTCCTGAAACTGAAAAACTTCTGTAATGCAAAGGACACTGTCAACAATACAAAACGCCAGCCTACAGAGTGGGAAAAGATCTTCACTAACCCCACATCAGATAGAGGTCTGATCTCCAAAATATACAAAGAACTCAAGAAATTGGTCATCAAAGAACACATAATCCAATAAAAAAAATGGAATACAGACATAAACAGAGAACTCTCAATAGAGGAATCTAAAATGGCTAAAAGACACTTAAGGAAATGTTCAGCATCCTTAGTCATCAGAGAAATGCAAATCAAAACAACTCTGAGATTCCATCGTACACCTGTAAGAATGGGCAAGATCAAAAATGCTGACGACAACTTATGCTGGAGAGGTTGTGGGGAAAAGCAAACACTTCTGCATTGCTGGTGGGAATGCAAGCTGGTACAACCCCTTTGGATGTCAGTGTGGTGATTTCTCAGAAAATTAGGAAATAACCTTCCTCAAGATCCAGTAATACCACTTTTGGGTATATATCCAAAGGATGCTCAATTGTGTCACAAGGACATGTGCTCAACTATGTTCATAGCAGCATTGTTTGTCATAGCCAGAACCTGAAAACAACCTAAATCCCTCTCAACAGAAGAATGGATAAGGAAAATGTGGTACATTTACACAATGGAGTACTACACAGCAGAAAAAAGTAATGACATCTTGAATTTTGCAGAAAAATGGAGCTAGAAAACATTACTTTGAGTGAGGTAACCCAGACACAGAAAGACAATTATCGCATGTACTCACTCATAGGTGGTTTTTAAACATAAAGCAAAGAAAACCAGACTACAAGCCACAATCCCAGAGAACTTAGACAACAATGAGGACCCTAAGAGAGACTTACATAGATCTAATCTACATGGGAAGTAGAAAAAGACAAGATCTCCTGAGTAAATTGGGAGCATGGAGACCTTGGGGGAGGGTTGAATGGGGAAAGGGAAGAGTCAGGGAGGGGAGCAGAAAAAAAATGTAGAGTTAAAAAAAAAGTTAATAAAAAATGAAAAAAAAAAGAACAGCCAAGGAAACTGAAATAAATGTAGACAAAGTGAAACAGAAAGGAAAAAGAGGATCTTAAGACATCACTTAGAGTATTTATAGCTTCCGCTGTGGTATAATAAATAGCACATCATTGCACACTAAAGTTAAAGAATATATTGGAGAGCAAAAGTGCCCATTTATAAAGCACTCACCTACAACACCATTCAATGCGACCTTCACCCTCACAAGTTTTTGCCCAGTGATTATCTGCCAAGTTTTTCATTGCAACAGCATATTCACACAGTGTTTCCGCATCTTCACAGTGTTCTCGCCAGATCTTATCAAAGTCTCCCACTGTATGCAAAGAAAAGATGTTCTAGGTTAACTTTATTTTTATGTGTCAGCTATTTTTAGGAAAATAAAAATAGTTTATAAAATAATACAAAAAAAATCATGAATTAAAACTTAATGAAGTGTTAAACACTGCTTTACAACTGATGATCTGATAATCAAAATTTACCCTTTCAAACAGACTTATTAAGTTGAAGATCGCTAACTGTATGCACACACCCACCCCCCCACATAGATATACATACATGATCTACCAATTCATACAGTAAATGTATGCTGGTAGGGTACAAGTATGGCTGGAAATTAAGCATTAGTTAAAAAATTACACATTATTCAGGAATACCTGATTTCTTATAAATGTGAGTTATTTGTATAAAAATTCTATTATCAAATGTATTTCAAAGAACCTATGTGTAATGAAAATTCATTTCATTCCTGTAAGACTTGATTTAGACTCTACATGGTAGTAGGTTGATGTGAGAGTCCCTTCTGTATGCCGTGAATACCACTGGTTAATGAAAAAGCTGCTCTGGGCCTATGGCAGTGCAGAACAAGGCAAGGTGGGAATTTCAAGTAGATAGAGGAGGAGAGAGCATGGAGCCAAAGAGATGCCATGCAGCTGCCGGAGGAAACAGGCATTTCCTGGTAAGCCACAGCCACATGATTAACAGAAATGGTTTAAGATATAAGAGCTACCTAGCAATATGCTTAAGTGATTGGCCAAGCAGTGATTTAATTAATATAGTTTCTGAGTGATTATTTCAGGTTTGGGAGGCTGGGAAACAAACAAGCAGCCTCTGAAAACAGTAGGTAAAATTGAAAGACTTGAGTATTTGTACTTTATGTGGAAGAGAGCCCTAAGCAACAACAGTAAGGGGATGGGGGGAAAGCTAGGAGAAAAAATTTACAAAGCGTACAGGGGTTGTTAGTGACATTGCTAGTGAAGACATCATATCCACAATGCTGCTGGACCTAAGAAGGGCAAGAAGCTTCAGCACTAGCTTTCCTAATTCCCATTAACCAGGGAAAGTTATAAACCTTGGATTCTAGTATGTACTTATTGAATAAGGACATATCAACCGAAGGCTCCAAGGTGCTGGAGCAAAGTAACAGAAGAATAGAACACACAAAAAGTGGAACTCTTTTTACTAATGGTGACTCTGAGTTCAGTGTTTGCCCACTACAGCTGAGAACTAAGGGGGTTATGTGAGACACTACTGTCCTCTATTAAAACTTCTTAGTGTCCTTACTATGTCATATCAGACTCTGAAACTTGATTTCCTCTGTAACTACTAGCTAGAAGGTGCAAAGATGACTATAACTATAGAGACCTGTTTCTGTATAGCCTCTGTATTCTCCACATTCAACAAAATTGTCTTTGAAAAGTGCTTTTGGTGTAGTTTTGAGGTTTATTGCTTTTCTGACATTTAAAGGATTCAAACATTTGTCTGTGTGTTTAATTGACTTTAACTGCAAACAACTTAATATTTTAACATTTTTATTAACATGAGAGTTTACATACCCTCAGAGTATGTTCACACTGAAAGTTAGTATATGATTGTAAGCATAGTGCACTAAGCTATATACCTGAAACCAGACAATAAATTTGATTTATTTATTTTTATACCATATTTGCTGAAAAGGGTTTTGCTTTTTTGAAGATTATTTTAATGTGTGCGTGTACAAACACACATACACACACACAGGAACAGACATATGCATGCCACATGTGTGCCGATGCCCATGGAAGACAAAAGAAGGTGTAAGATCAACTGAGCTGGAGTTTATAGGCAGTTGTGAGCTGCCTTACATAAGAGCTGAGAACAGAAGAAGGAACCTTGAAAGAGCAGCAACTTCTCTTAACTGCCAAGTCATCTCTCTAGACTCAGAAAAAAATACTATTAAATGCTACATGAAATAACAGTTAATAGGTAAAAGATAAATAAATAAATAAATAAATAAATAAATAAAATGAAGATAGAAAGAGAGAGCTGAGAGGGCCAAACATACAAATAAAATGTGAGGCTATAACCAAAGAGACATGAATTTAATATACTCCTTATGTCCCTTGTAAGTATCCTGAATCATAACATTAATTCAAGTCCTTACCCAACAAACATTTATCAAAGCCTATTAAATATGTATTAGAGTAAATGTTTAATGGTTAAAAATGGACAAAACATAGTTGAGGTTTTGTTTTTTGAGTTTTTCAAGACACGGTTTACTTGTGTAACATCCCGGGCTGTCCTGGAACTCCACTCTGTAGGCCAAACTGGCCTTGAACTTACAGTGATCTGCCTGCCCCTGCTTCCTGAGTGCTGGGATTAGAGGTGAGTGCCACTACTGTCCTGACCTATAGTTGATTTTTAATTTTGAGAAAAATTTACTTTCCATTATATTTCTGAAAACTTATTAAGGGTGCTATGTTAAATAATTCATAGAGAAAAATGAGAAAAGTTAATTTTTCATAGTATTCTTTTATAGTGTTTAAAATACTAAACATTAACAAAATATTTAAGCATATTATAATGTGGATTCTGAAAGCACGGCTCCTCAAGTTGATTTTTTTAAAGTTATTAAATGCCCAGCACATATATTCAAATTTCTTCTGCACACTCAAACTGTATATACGTTAAACATATATTAAAAATTAAAAGTTGATTCTAAGGACTTTTGACAGCTACTTGGTTAGGAGGCCAACCACAATTTGAACTACTGTTTCATTTCAAAGGACTACTCACTCTGCTTCCTGGATGCCACTGAAATGTAAGCAAACCAAAAACCAGGACCAAGGATTGCTCCTACCACATGAACTCTGCCACGCTTTCCTTTGTGCTTGCTCAGCACCCAGTCAAAAGGAAAGCTCCAGTGTGGCTGCCTATGACACCGCACCAGTGGTCAGCACAGGAGACTTGGGAAGGCTCACTGGCCAACTAGTCTAGACAATCAGTGAGCTCCAGGTTCAGTCAGAGAGCCTGGTTTTTAAAAGGAACGATGGAAAGCAACTAGGGAAGACACCAAATTTAATTCTTGGTCTTCACATGGGTACACTTGGGGGTGGGTGTGTACCTGCTTACACATGCATTCAGCATGTACAAAATAAATGATAATATTTTCATTATCAAAAGACAAATCAGAAAGTAGAATTTAAGATCTGTTGTAGGGCCCGGGTCTACCCTTGTTCCTGGGGCTCATCTTGAGGACAGTTTCTGGTCAGCTAACTAAGCATCCTGTTTGTTCCTGTTCTCCCTCTGCCCTGCCTGGTGATTAGCTGTAGGGCATTGTTGACTCTCTTGTTGGCATGGTAATTTCCCACCTGCCTGGGCAGAAGTCCTTGTGCAGCAGTTAGATATAGTAATTTCCCACCTGCATGGGTGGAATTCCTTGGGCAGCAGTGGGGTATATAAGGATTTCCCCAAGGTTAAATAAACGGCATTCGGCTGATCTCCTTTTGAATGACCCAGGTCTCTTTGTGTGTTTTTTTCAATCTCCAGGCCCTTGCCCGACTAGTGTACAGTACAGTGGCGCACGAACTGTACCGAGGGGGGTAACACAGAATCGGGTGTTACAATCTGTTTAAAACTGTAGTTCAGTATATCATAACAAATATTTTTAAAATATTCAAGACCAAAGTTGGCAATGAGCTTATCTTATGACTTATTTCAATATAATGTTATTTATGTATGACTCAATACCACTGTGACTAATAACCCATTTATTTTTATTTGTTTTTATGCATTATTTATTGTTTGAGCATCTCATACATCATAACATCAATTTCACCCATTATTCTCTGTCCTCCAATTTCTCTATATCTTCCTCCCACCACTTATCTCTCCCAGGTTCAAGTGCTCCATTAAAAAAACTGGATTCTCCCTCCTTAATAGCCACTGACTGTCAATGGCTCTTCAGCTAGGGGTGAAACTTCATGAGCTTCTCCCCCACCCATGCTGGGACTGGAGCTGCCTTGTACTGTGTGCATGCAATCCAAGCCCCTGTGAGTACATATGTGCAACAGCATTTTTATGTCAGCAGATACTGTTTCCCTGCAGAGAGTCACTATCTCTGGCTCTTAGAACCTTTCTGGCCTCCTCTCCTATGAAGATCTCTGAACTTTCAAGGAGGAAATGTGACAGAGATGTACTATTTGAAACTAAACTCCCAAGAGTCTCACTCTCTGCACACTGATCAACTGTAGGTCTCGTTATTAAACTGCCATCTACTGTAAAAAGAAGTTTATCTAATGATGGCGGAAAGGATCTCATGTGCCTGAAACTGTCCTCAAACTTGGATGAACTGAACATCTGGTACTCCTGCTTCCAGCACCAGTGCTGGGATTACAAGAGCGTGCGACCATGCTCTGCTTTATGTAGTTCTGGGAAGTGAACTCAGGACTTTGTGCATGCTCAGACAAGCACCGTACCACTGAGCTCCATGCCCAGTACCTCACTTGTAAAATTCATTGTCTACAGGCATCCTAGAAAAACAGGATATACTTTAATATACAAATATACTTCACCTTTCCTATTACAAGGAATACAAAAACAACTTTTAGAAAGCATCATTACATACACACTTCATAATCAAACAAGAATAATAAACTTAGAGAATCAGCAACAATATCTTGTTTAACTACATAGTTTTAAAAATCAACTTAAAAGTCATATAAATTCTAGAACAAAGTTCACAACACCTTGACTTCTACTTTTTGTATTCTCTTGACATTTATATTTTTAAATACCCACTAAAAATAACAACTAATTTACAGTGGAAGTAGAATTACATCTATTGAGTTCACAGGTCTGTTTGAAAAACTTTAAGCTTAAGGAAAAGTAATTTTAGTAAAAATACTAGATTATAATGAGTTCTTATATTCAAGGAAAGTGAATTTCTTTATTTTACATGTTGGGATCATCTAATTACAAATGATATTATTTTTCTAACTATCCTAATTCTCATTCTTAAAAGGTATAAATATAAAGCAGAGATTTTAAAGTTTAATGAGAATAACTCTATGACTAATTTATTTATAAACCACAAATGGTAAAATATTAATATAAAAATATCTAGGGACTCATAAGATTCAATAGCAAAATTATGCCAGCCTTTTAAAAAAGTGGGTAAAGGAACTGAAGCCACTTTTTCCAAGCCAATGATTACTAGGTACATGGAAAGATGGTTATCATCACTAGTAGTTAGGGAAATGCTAACTAAAACTACAGCATAATGGCTAGCATAACAAAAAACCACCTGCTATATGTGGAGAAAGGGGGCCTATGGACTTTGTTCTGAGATTACAATGCAGCCATTATGGAAAACAATCTAGATGCTCCTCAAAACATCCAAAAGCTTTCACCTCCTCCCTCCCTTTCACCCCTCTGTTTCCCCTTCTTTATATATGAAAAACAAAATCAATATGTAAAAGAGACATTGTAATCTCATGTTTACTGTTGTATTAATTACGATACGGAAAAAAATGTCCATCAATGGGTAGTAGACAAAAGAAGTATGGTGTGTGTGTGTGTGTGTGTATATATATATATATATAAAATGAAACTCCATTCAATTTAAAAAAGAAACTCCTGCTACTCTTGACAATGTAAATAAACTCTGAGGTCATCACACTACATGAAATACACCAGTCACAGTAAGACATGCATCTCAGATCATTTATATGTAGACTCTAAAGCAAGGAGCTTAAAGAAATACAGAGTAGTATGTGCTCATCAGAGGTTTGAGGAAAAGGGATGAAGAGATAAAAATGTAGATGTGGTCAAAGTGTTAAAAACTAAGTTGTAAAATGAATAAGCTTTAAAGATCTAATGGACAGTACTGTAACTATCTTAGAATGTATATATTAGAAAAGAAGTAAATTTTTAGTAGTCATTCACACACAGAATAACTGTTATGTGATGTCAACCAGATTGAGAAATCATTATGTAAGATATATTTTCATTAAATAGCAGGGTATAGACCTAAAACTTACTCAATTATCATGATCTTTTCTTTAATTAATTTATATACAATAGTATGATATACTATTGAATCCATGTAATGTTGCTCATATGTATGTATTTAGTGCTAACAACTTGAGATAACAACATATCAGAGAGGTTATTACCATTTATACATCAAAAATCAACATGTTACAATTCTTGGTAGTTTAGCCTGTAATTCATAACACATTACTGGCTTTTAAAAGTCATGATTCAATAAACTATACCATTCTAAGTATATAAAACTCTGAAAGTACCTCTATAACAAAAGAGCCTAAATGGGACAGTGAGTAGAAAGATAGAAAGATGGAAAAGGGAATTCTGGGAGTAATGGAATGTTTTATATTATATGGCAGCATTTTCATATGTACATATAACTATTAACATTCATAGAATTCTGTATTTTAGAAGGTATCTACTGTATATGAACTACACATACTTCAATAAACAAGCTTTAAAATGATGTCCAATGAACAGCAAATGCTACAAAATTAAAGCTTAATGTGGTAATTGTTAATCTACAGATCACAATATATTTCCTTAACTTCGAGGCAACACCTCAGGGATCTAATACTACGTACGTCTTAAACTTGTAGAAATCAGAGCAAGTTTCTGGATGTGACTTACACATATTGTCAGTGTGGCCATAGATGTTTTATATCTATAAGTCTTTTGCAATGCTAGTGCAGAACATGGAGAAACGAAGCTGATGACTGATTGGGAAAAAAAGATACCTCAGTCACCATACCACCCTGCCTTTGTCATGAGTTTTATGTTTATGAATGATCATGGACATGAACAAAGGTCTGCAAAACACAACTACAATGATTTCCTAACCACAAACAAAGGGCTTTTGTCAGTCAAATGCTGTATTTAATCTCTGTAACTGCATTATCTTTAATTTTCTGGTAGTTGTTTTCATCTCTAGTTGCCAATTCTCAATGCACATTGTAAACAACTACACCTTTTATTTAATGGATCTAGAGTGTGAACCTGTCATTTACCCCAACACTTTACAAATAAATTCACTGTATATTCATGGCTCAAATCTGCGCTAAACATTCTAAGGAACTAGTCTAAATGATCATCTATAGCATTTTAAGAAGCCAAAAGATTTCTAATTTTAGACCGTAGCATTTGATAATATGACAGAAATTAACTGATTTATCTATTTAGTTTTTGTTGCTGTTGTTGGGATGGTGATGATTATTTTCTCTAGAGTTGAGTTATATAGTCCAGGCTGGTCTCCAACTCTTCATCTTTCTGCTTTAATTTCTTAAGTGCTGAGATTAAATGCTTATTCCACTATGCTTGACTAATAAATTTTAAATTGTCAAGAAAACAATACATGGCTAAATTTCTTGGCTATCACTATTCCTAGTTTTAAGATGGGGTAAGGGATAATATCCAAGAGTCAACCAATCTTAATGCTACCTTGGAAGTGTACAGGTAGGACAGCAACAAACAACATCTCTAATATTTATGTAATCTGAAGACAGTTGTGATCCCACTGATTTTAGAAATTAAAAAGAATAAAAATGGGAGATCCAAAAGTAAGTTTCATAATAAAACAGGAACTTTTTAATACTTACATTTACAATTTGAGATTGCTCTTTCAACAGCACAGTATTACAAAAAAGGAAATTTTGTTATATGTGACAGTTTTCAATCTGTGACAGAAAGGGTAGGTATTTCCAAGTACCAGACTGTCCTAAATTATAATAAATACTACAAAAGACTGGTATGGCAGAAACTATGTGAAACATTTGCCTATATTATTTAGATATCAGCATAAGTGTGCTTATTTTTACTACGGAAATGTGAAGACGCAACAAAAAAGAATAAAGAGACAATCTAACATATGAAATCAATTTAAGCATTAAAACTACTAACAGGGAAATTTAAAGACAGAATGCTGATATGCATATTGTCCCTTAAAAATAAATAACTTTTTATAGCAGTATAGCAAAAACACTAAGAAGTTAATAGAGAAATCACTAACTTAGCTATCCCAACTGACAGTTCCCTCCTGCATACTATGATTTGTTATAGAAATGAAGCATCATATAGGCAGACAAGGAAGGAGCTTCATTTTTTTGCATCAAACTATCTACTTTTACAACAAAATAACCTTAGTTTAGTGTCACCTTCCTCAACCAGGGTCCAACAGTGACCTGCATCAAAAACTGTGTCCTAATTTACAATTTACACAATTGCTTTCTGGGGCCCAAGAATCAGCATTTTAAAATTAACCGAGTACTGGCACACATTAACGCATAAGAAACATCACACTAGGTCCTGGAAGCTAAAAACTGGATATTCAAAAAGCAATGCCCTTAGGCTAATGCTGAGAATATTTCAGAATCAAAATCAATCACCATTTCTTAAAGAATGTAAGAATTCTAATTTTGTCTTCTCTTGAAGACGGTAAGCTGCCCTTTTGTGTACTTTCACGGTAAATGAAGCATAAATAGCAGGCAGAGTTCTTCAGCACTACAACCTAGTACAGAAGAAACTCAACTTCTGGGAGTGCTCCTTGTGTTCTGTGGAGGCTCCAAGCACCTCTTAGCACATCATCACTTCTCTGGGCAGTTTTGCTGGTGCACACTAACCACTGTCTCCACCCCTGTCCTAAGGTGCTCTGCCTGTCTACCCAGCCCACAGCACTTTTACTCAGACACATAGAATTGCATTTCTAACCTGGGGTTTAATGGCTACTAACATTTTCCCAAAAATCCTTACATTATTATTGTCTTTTTCCTCTTTACTTTTATGAAAACTGCTTATTTTACCTTTGAAATTATTCTTATTTTTCTCCATTTCACCACCATGGCTAAATCAACTCTAAATCAGATGAACGTCAACAGCCACCTAGTTTCTTCTCTTCTGGATTACTTCCTTTGCAGTCTACTGTACTTTTGCTTCACTGTTCTGACTCTTCTGTCTACTGTATACTCCATGGAGTTCCAAAGAGAACACTTGTAAGGGGCCCAAGGCTAAGAGCACAACTCCTGAGTTTGTTTGTTTGTTTGTTTGTTTATGACCTATGAAGTAACCAAAGGATTTACATTAGTACTTTTGTTCTTAGGTTATCATTTAAAATATACCACAAAGACACACAATGATAAAATCAAATAGATAACACACACTGCACACTTACTCTGTGCCCTTCACTCAATCAACTGCATTAGTATTCCTTAGTGTTATTGATTATTACAATCTGTTCATATCGCCCCTTCAAAACAAAAACAACTCCCCACCCCCCCCAAAAAAACAAATGAAGCAACAACAACAAAATCTTCTAGAGCTAACTTAACTAGATTTTGGTGAAGAATCTATTGCAGTGATAAAGCAAAGATTCTCTCAAATGCGTGCGCTCAGGCGCGCGAGCACACACACATGCACACACTTTTCTTACTCTATATCAGAATAGGTACTGATTAGGGGAAAATGTAAAATGAAACATCACTTGAATAATAATAAAAGAGGAGAACCTTTCCAAAATCTCTTGGTGGCCATAGAATTGGCCAACTTATTAACACAGCTGTGGAGAAAGTCTACTAAAAGAAAAGTTGAAGATAAAATGAGTTCTCCACAATACTCTCATTTCAGGTGTTTGCTCGAAAAATAATGACAGCTAAAAAGGTGGCTAGTCACTAGAGCACTTGCCTTGCAAGCATGCCTAACACCATATAAAAGGCCCAGGCACAACATCATGCCACTATAATCCCACGATCTCTGGGGACTTCTGAATAGCCTGTCTGGCCTAGTTAGAGAGCTCTAGGTTCAAAAAAAGACCCTGTCTCAAAAAAATAAAATGGATACAACCGAGGAAGAGACCTGAGGTTGACCTCTGGGCTTCACAGTTAAAGGCACACATATACACGTGTATACACACAAGACACACACTCACATGACATGTACACCAAAACTACAAAAGAAAGCAAAAACAAAACTGAAAATCCACATGGTTCCAGTTCAGTTCTAAATTCGATACACTGTTCAAGTAAATCTGACCACTCAACCAAGTCCTTATTTAAAAAGCAAAACCAAACTAGTTATTTCCTCAAAATAAGCTGTCTATACATCTTATCATCAATTTAAAATGGTTTAAGTTGCTGTGGAAATCAAACTCTATAATTCTGTATAGCAAAGATAGAAAATACCCATTTCTGCGAGCATGATTTTCTTCACATAAACTCAATTTATAACAGTGTCTTATCTACAAGTGGCTGGACATAAAAGCATCTTTTCTGATTACCAATGCTAGGAACTGTGCCCATATTTTCTTTCAGTAACTTATTCAGGTATATAGAACTATCTCAAACACTGCTCTTTACGGCCAATTCTCATCTTCCTTATACAGGCTAGCATACGATCTCTGGTGACACCGGCAGGCAGTGAAGTGGAGCAGAGTCACACAGTGGTCAGAGCACATCAAGTCCACCAAGCTGCCCTTGTAACACTATTCGCTCTCCCAGCCCACGCAGGCTCACCACTGTCAACACTCACCAGCTGCACAGATTACAGCAGGGGAGGAAAACACCTTTCCTGACCACGGCAGGAAGCTCTCATTTTCACCTTTCTTTCGGTTGCGTTTCAAATCCACTATCGGAGATAAAGGCAAGAAAAACTCTATTTTTCAACACTACATTCTTTACCCTTGCTTGTGTTCTTTTCAGTAACTGCTTTGATTCCCTTTCCATTCCAACCCAAACCATTTCTTTCATATCAGCATATCCCTGAAAAAGCTGTACTGCACATTGCCCCAAGTCAACTACATACATGTCCTCCAGCCCACAGCCACTAACGAATATCCTTCTTCCTTGCCCAACTTTTAGTATCGCTTCCTGCTCTCCACTTTCTCTTATATTCTAACATGTAAATCACCAATATTAGTATAAGAGATGGGAGAGAAACTATTCTCTCCCATAAAATAGTATGGCATTAATGATGAACATTCTCAGCTTCATGAAAGTTACTTTGATCTTCTTAGAGTCCACTCTTCTATAAAAATGAAAGAATTAATTTCAGTTCTACACTAAATCTGGCTAATATGTTTCCTGTCCCTAATGATGGAGGTCCAGGAACTGTAGATATGAGATAAAATGTAGACAATTTAAGATCAACCATGTTTAAGAATCATTCATGACAACTATGGGTTCTTATAGTCTTACATTCCAAGATTTTAAGTGGGATTTTTCACTGCATTTCCTGGTGAGAAAACTGCTATGAGTTTATTAGAATACAAAGTCTAGAGACCGTCAGTACTACAATACTATGCTGTACTAATAAATATCAAGAATAATTTAAGATTATATAGCCAGACTTCCTGGGCATTCAAACAGCTGAGACCAGGGCCATACAAAACGTGAACATTGGAAAGGACACACTCATTCAGATCATCTACTTTGCAAGTTAACTGATGGGGTATTATACATCACTGGAGCAAAACCTAGAGAAGCCTAGATGGGGGATGGAATTCAGGGTATTAAAATGCCAAAAGAATAGCTTCATTCAAAGGCTTAGATCTGTCCGGACTTTTTTACCTGCTCATCAGATCATTGACTTCTGAACTAGATGCACTGCTTTCAGTTCTGGTCATTTCTAAGTACCCATCTTCATTATGAACTAAGTGTTCCCCTAGTTAGAATTTGGGCTTAAAGACATGTTTAAACATGTGGAACTAAGCATGCATAAACAACAGCTTAAAGAGATAATGACACATTAGCAGTGTGTTAATTTAAGTGGAACCTATTCGTTCATGAATAAATGAATAATGAATAACAATGAAATTATCACAAAAAGGTTAGTAATAGAAACTGAATTATATACTAGTCATTTTCTTTTAAAAGACGTGTCTTAGACTTGTACAAAATGGCACTATAAATTGAAGAAAAGTGGGTCCACTTATTTCCTCATTTCTGCAAACATAAAAACCAACAGAGAATGCCATTATGTAAGTGCATTTTGTGACTATCAAGAATGATGCAACTGTTGCTATGGTAACCACTCATTTTATTGAATTGCGGTTGGGAACTAAAGCAATTTTAATAAAAAAAAATTCAATACCTTAAAATGCTTGCCAAGGCTCTTCTATTGGTACCTATCAAACAATAGCTATAAACCATCTATGGGGATATCAAATGGCCTCTATTAAAAGCCAGGACTGAGTTGTCAAGGAAAGAAACTTTGAATACTTTAAAAAATGAAACACAATACGACACTCAAAGGAAGAAGGCTTGGAATGAACTTCTAGAGTAATTGGAAAGTGCATAAAACTGGAAAGCAACATGATCTCACAGGTCTTTGTTCCTTCCGTCATAACTTCTCTTTTAACCTAAATTATTAACTAGCTAAAGGACTAAACATCAGAACACTGCTGAGTTTTGTAATTAAGTTAAAGCAAAAATCTGCTGAAAGTATCCCATTTTAATACTTAAGAGACTTTTTTTTTCCCCTGAGCAAAAGAATAAAGCAAGTTTTCACCTTCGGAAATCTTATAAAGTTGCTTTGTTTGAGAACCTCCATTTAAAAAATGCCAGGATAAGTCGTAAAATCCAACTACACACACAGTTCTGGCATAAGCAAAAGTCAGTAAAGCTGTTTCCATGGAGGGGCTGCATCTATGGCCGGCTTCAATGGCATGCGTGTCTTTCAGAGTCTCTGTGGTTAGACACTATTCAAAACTGCACAGTATCTAAAGAACCTGCTCCAGATCTTTCTTGCCTGCCTCCACAAACTTGAAGATGGAGCTGCCTGCCATCCTTTCCTCTGGCTAAACAAGGTGAAGCACCTTGAGATCATCTCCTGGGCCTGCTGACTTCGCAGCCCTGGGAGACCAGGCAGGGGAGGCCTCGGCACGGCCTTGCCAGTGGGCGAAGAGGAAGAGGGGCTGTTGCCAAGCGAACAGAACAACAGGCTGGTCCAGCGCAGCAATCCGGAGGGCAGCTTCCCTTCTGCCGGGCTCCTTCCCGAGTGGATTTTCCCTTGTCTTCGGGTCTTACCTGAAAGCCCCATCCCTGCGCTCCCTCCCTCCTTCCCAGTGTGTGCCCGGTGACAGCGGTCTTCGCACACCGCTGGGGACAGGGCCTGGGCCGGTGGCCACTGCCCATTAGGGTTCCGGGAGGCGAGAGCAGGAGGCCGGTGGCGGCCTGGGCAGACGTGCCGCCCCCGTGTGTGTCAATGGTGGCCTGTGGGGCTGGAAAGCGCTGACCCAGCCGGGGGACGCGCCTCCCCTCCCCCGCCCGCTGCCTGTTTACCTTCGCGGTACTTCTTGCGGAGCCGCCGGTGGACGCTCTTCACCACCCCGGACAGCTTCTCCTGCTCGAGCTTCCGCTCCTGCTCGCGGGGCTGCGCGGCGCTCGAGGGCCGCTGGCCGCGCGCTGCGCCTCGGCCGCCCGACCCGGGCTCCATCGCGCCGCCGCCGCCGCTGCCGCCGCCCCTCGGGCCCCGCGGTCTCTCCCCGGCCGGAGGAGCTGGGGAAGGAGGAGGCAGCAGCGGAGGCAGCAGCCGGAGGACGAGGCCGAGCAGCCCCAGCCAAGGCCTCGGGGGCGGGGTCCTCCCGAGAGCGCCAGGTGATTGGTGGACGTCGGAGGGCTGGGCGGAAATGGAAAGGGCCAAGGGCCAATGGGCGGAGGGCAGCGGCGGAGCGCCGGGTTGTTTGGGAAGGAGCAGCTGGTAGAGGCGGAGGGAGCGTCGGGCCTCTTGCCAGGCCCCGCCCCGGATGCTGTGCGGAGGAGCCTAGCGGGCCTGGGGGGTGGGGGTGAGGGGTTGATGGGGAGGAGGCTGGTGGTGCGAGGTGCGCTTGCGCCTCCGAGTTTGCTGAGTTTGGGCTTCATTGTCAGGTCTAGCTTTGGCACGTCTCCCAACTTTCCGCTGAGTGTTATGAGATGATGCCACCATCTGAGTTCCCGTTGCACCCATGAAGAGTCCTATCAACTAGATACCCATTGAAGACTTGATTGCACAGGGTTTTACACTTCAGGGAGGACTCCAAACTTGCCTGCTTTCTTTGGGGGTCAAGAAGAGGTCAAGCTACCAAATCCGGCTTTAATTCTCCAGCTAACTGTGGTTAATGCCAGGCATGCTGCTGCTGCACGAAAGACACCTAAATGGGCAAAGGAAAGGTAATAGATAAACAATAGGAGATGCGGAAAAACCAAGCTGGAAACATTAAAAGGCCACATCGTCTTCCTATAAAACTTTTGTAGTCATCATACCATGGGGTGTCTGGAAAACCTACATTGATTGTAGGTTGTCTCAGAACTCAGAAAAGTCTGCTCAGGTGGTCTGTCACACGTGGGTTTGGAGAGTTAGTCTATAAGTGCATAAAGAGTTCACTAATCAGCTTTCCCTTTCTTAACTTTTTAGGCCTGGCATGGTGGCACAGTCGTGGCCAATGCTTTAAATTCCAGCACTCCGGGCACAGAGACAGGACAATCTCTGTGAGTTCAAGGCCAGCCTGGTCTACGGAGCAAGGTCCAGGCCAGGACAGAGCTACACAGAGAAACCTGTCTGGAAAGAAAGAAACCTGGAAGAGTATTCTCCAAAAGGAGACCTTATTAGCTCTGTACTGGTACCTAGGCTGCAGGAGCTTCTGCAGGCCAGGAATGAGTTGTATCTGTTATTCTTTTGGTCTTTCGGCACCAATGTTGTTCTTTTTTTTTGCGTGGGGTGTATCGCGGAGCCGGAGGAAGGGAGACCCAGGACGCGACCACGTGCGTGGGAGAATTATTTATTAAGGGAAGGGTGTGCTCGACAGTGCGGGTCAAGGGAGGGAGGAACAAGAAAAAGAGGGATAGAGAGAAAGAGAGAGAGAGAGAACAAGAGAGAGAGGGGGAGGGAGAGGGAGAGAGAGAGAGAGGGCGCGTGTGCACACGCAAAAGGGGGCAGTGAGAAGAGAGAGAGGGAAGAGATTGAGGATGACTCCAAGAGACCAGAGGTCGCTGGGAGTGGGCGTGGAAAGGGGCGGGGACCAAAAGAATAACAGTATCCAATTGTGGGACTACCTCCACATTGTAGCTGTTGGTTACATTACATTGTATAGACATTGTTGCATTGAAATTTTCAGATCAATGATTTTGTAGTACTAGTAACATTCTCCTTTTGTAACCGTTAGGTCCAAAGGAAACTCCATTTCCCCAGATTCTGGGGATTAGGCAAAAGCCAGCATCCATCAGGAACACATGAAGCTGTTTCCCATCTACCAAAGGAACTATTTCCCTTACCGCTGGCAGAAGGGACAAACGGTTGTCTGTGGTCCCTATTAGCACACCAAAGTACATGGCCTCCAGGCTCCCTCAGCATTTTAGAGTTCATACTGGCAGCCTGGCTCTTTTCACACACTCCCTCCAACTCCTCTAACTCAGGAGCTTCCCTCCCCCAGTTTCTGATTCTCTTTATAATGCTGTATTGGCTATGTGTATTTGGCTATGTTCCTCTTTCTTGCCCTTCCTTGGTCCCCTTTCAGTCTTCCTCTCACCTCTCTTTGACCTTTCTACCGCAACCCATCCCTACCCCCTTCTCCCATGTCTACCCCCCATGTACCCACCACGGGCCCTCTCCTCTCTCTTTGCCTACTCTGCTCCTTTTTCTCTCCTGGTAAGGCCCAGCCTGCTGGCCATGTCTAGTCTACTACTTTCTCTCCACTCTAGACTCTTCCAGATCCCTCTGGCTGTTCATATCTACCATAAAACTTTCCCCTGGGCCATGCAATAGAATGGTCATGCAGTCAGTTTATACAGTAACTATTGCATGTTCCCTCCTAGGTTCAGATGAGCCTGCAGAACAAAGCATTTCACCATGCTTTCCAGATCACAGGATCAGAAATATCACAGTGATGATCAGACACAGAGATAAACTTTAAAACAACTAACAAAGAAACATGTAGTGTGGTCTTAGAGAGGGAAATTTCTTTTGGAAAGAAAGGAGAGCTTAGATGGTTTGTTTGTGGTGTTTGTTTTGTTTTGTTTATTTGTTTTGATTTCCCCATATGAAAGGCAAATAAAGTTGAAAATATTTGATAACTACATAGTAGTTGGTAGTAAAGAAAGGATATGTCATCTGTACTGAATATTATTCAGTTGTTTTTGTTTATTTTGTTTTAATAGTAACTTTTTCGATCTAAGACATTAAGTCTAATCATTTTACTTAAATATTTTTATTTTAATTATTTGTAAATGTGTAGATTTGTGCATGTACATGTCATGCCCTCTGGTGCTGGAAGAATACCTTGGGACAGCTGGAGCTGTTACCGATAGGTCATCAACAGGAGTTGGGAACTCAATGTGGGCTCTCTGCAAGAGCAGTAAACTATTAGCTGCTGAGATAACTCTTCAGCCAAGGATATGTTTGTTTCTTTGTTTTGCCTTTTTAAACTTTCATATTACTAGCAGATGAATTTTTAAGACCTTATAAAAAAGGATAAAAACATTGGAGTGAATGTGGGAATTTAAGAAAAGGCATTCACTGAAGCATATAGTTTTCATGTCATACTGAACAAGCATGCCCTATGGCCAAGCAAATACCAGCACTCTTCCCTTATCTATTGAAGCTTTTAATTTATTAGAATCTTCTTCCACTATTAATTTGGATGTCTTCCAGAGATAGAAGTTGTTGGCATTAAACACTATACACTGAGAAGGACAAAGCAGTCTTGGAAAAGTGCCATTTCTTAAGACTGTACTCAACCCTGGTCACTAATTTCTCATCTTCACTTCTTGCCTTATCTGACCACTTTCTACACTCTCTTCTAGGCATGTTATAGCAAGGCCAAGGCTCACCTGTTGAAAAACATCATCTCATATAGCAGTAAGGAAATGCCTTGTCCTTTTTGTTTATAGTCATATTCTTTATAAGAAAAATGAAATGCTATTGGCGATGAAGAGAGTCAGCAAAGTATAACAAAGTGGAAACTAAAAAAAAAAAAAAAAACATACTCAGTGTTGAAAGCAAACTTTAGAAGTCCACATCACAGGTTCTGGGTGCCTTTGTCAAGGTCTAGTCCCTTTCATTCTGCCTTTATTGAGCATCCTTGTGAAACAGAGAACTGCTAATGGAAATTAGGAATCTCTGAATGACTTAGACCATTTTGTTGGGGCGGCTGACCACTCCCTTGAATGAGGCGTGGCCACCCCAGGGGCGGAGGATACCTTTAAAAGAACCAGGTTAGGGGTAGGCCGGCCCCTTCTTCTTCCTCTTGGTTTGCTGCTCTTCCCTGGAATCTTGGCTCTATAAGTTTATCCCATTTTCTCCCTTTATTAAAACTGATTTATTCTAAAAGGACTATTTTTGGTTATTTCCAAATTCCTCCAACCGCTGCTACGCCATTTATATTCTATTTTCAATTGAGAGGCGCTACTTACTGGATTGCTCCTCATTGCCTTCTAAGCCTGCTTTCTTATAGAACCAAGGACCAATGGCCCAGGGATGGCTCCACCAACAAAGGGATCGGCCCTCCTCTTCCAATCACTTACTAAAAATGCCCGACAGGGTTGGCTACAGCCCCATCTTATTTTTCTTAACTGAGGTCTCCTCTTCTCAAGTGACTCTAGCTTGTGTCAAGTTGACATAAAACTAGCCAGCACAGATGGTATCCACACTTTGGTATGTCATCAGTTTCCTAATTGGGGTGAGCCACATGTCTGTTGTATCTCCCCAGGAAAAGTCTGTCATACAACACTAGAAATGTAAAATTTATACCATCTTGGAAATAGATACCTATTATTTGGAAAGTTGTTAACCATTCATGCAAAAATACCAATAAGTATAAATCTTTTCTTTAATTTTATATTGTAGAAGCATCATTAGTTGGGATAGAAAAACTATTTTTTTTTGTATTTTATTTCAACTTACAGAAGCTTTCTTTGAGAAAAATATATGTAGTTTTTGTTTTTAATGCTGCAGAGAAGACTATATTAATTTATGTCCTTCTAATGAGTAATGAACTAAAATTTAGAAGACACTTCCAAATAAAATTTGAAAGATCTCTTTTAGCTCCCATTCTACAGTGATTCTGTGGCTGACATTGACCTAGACAGTTCCTTGAGGAATGTTGTATCCCTGCTGCTCAGTTCCTTTTGGGCAACATCTTTATTTTTGGGGAACTTCCAACATGGGGAACACTGTAAGAAGACTGTAAGAAGCCTCCACTGTTCTTAGAAACCCTCTTGAAAAAAGCACAAAGGAGCAGAAAGTCGAGTGACTAGTTTGGTTTGTTGAGGAAGACTGTGAAAGGTAAGTCTCTCGGGTTGCAGTGATGGAGTTCTGGCTCTCACTGCTTGACATGCCCTCTGTAAGCCAAACACAAAGGCAGCCAGGCATCCCCCAAGTCATTGTTGTGTCTCTTAGATGCTCATTGAAGATGGGGGCCTGAGGAGACAGTCTAGATTTGCCTCCTTGATTCTTTGGGAAATGTGGAGCTACTTGACATATTGTAGTAAATGACATTTCAAAATCTGAAATAAAACAAATTCTACATCTTGTATAGAAGGGCCTAGTGGAGAATTTTACTTTTTGTATAGAGGGGTCCAGGGAAGAAAATCATGAGAACTTGAAGCTTTTCCAGTAACTTTAGGGGGATTGTTGTCTGCTGGGTTTTATCAGCTGATGCAAATATGTGTGGTTAAAAAGTGACCTTTGGCTGTGATTGCATTGAAAAGTCAAATGTTATAATAGTTAAAAATGGATAGACACAAATGTCTCAAGGAGCCTGAGAAACTAAAATTTTCCTGGATGCAGGAAGCTAATTTATACTTTCCCTTATTAAGCATGTATCAATTTACTTTTAGAGCTCAGTGTTTGCTACTGAAGCATTTCTGTCTTATCCTAAGAGTAAAAGTTGATCCCCAAATCTCATACTACCTCAGAAATTACAAGGCTTCATATGTCAAATTTAATCCCCATGCTTTTCTTAAACTTGACTGCTATTGCTAAAAATTTTTTCTTGTAAAAGAATTAGAATTTAATTTACTATGCCAGGAAACATGTATTTCCAACTTACTTAGTGGTTCCATAAAATTCTTGATTTCAAAATCAAACTCCCAACAAATTTATTTTAGTCAATAAAGATGTATTTAATTATGGTCAGAATCCCCAATGTTAACAATTTCAGTTCCTTACAATCTATCTAAAGATTTAGAAAATCCTATTTTTTTTTTTTTTTAAAAATAAGCTCGTTAGGTAAGGCTTAATAGATGTTTCATCAGTTAAGAGCACTTGTTACTTCTGCAGAAGACCTGGATTTGGTTCACAACACCTACATCATGGTGATGGTTCCAGAGAAGTCAACATCCCTTTCTGACCTCCAAAGGAACTTCATGCATGTGGTGCTATACACAAAAATAAAATAAATATATAACAAAGTCATACCAATAGTTTTATTGTTATATTGTAGAAATTGACAAATTTATTCAAAAGCTCAAATACAAAGAAAATAGAAAGTCCAAAACAGTTATGACAAAGCAGAATAAAGCAGAACATTTGAATAAATAGTACACAAACACATTGATTAATTAATTAATTAGTTAATTTGGGAAGTGTGGCATTGGCACAAATGTAAGCAAATAGATCAATAGAACAGGAGAGGAAGTTTGGGAATAATAGGTATATACAGATAAATCCTGGATTTCCCACTAAAATGTAAAATTTTCTATTTTGAAAAAAGCTAAGACAAGCTAGTTGAACAACCATTTGAAAAAATACTTCATACCCCATGCTATGAAAGAGAAAGTATTCACAACAAAGCACAGGTTCGAGTATAAAACCTCAAATTACAAAGCATCAAGAAGAAAATCTTAGTACCTTACTGTCCTGTGAATAGTACTTCTGGATATAATGTATTAAAATTCATAAAAGGGAGCAAATTGGTGAGGCACTGAGAGAATATGATTGATGTCATATATACCTTGCAAGTACTTGTATCTGGGTTATAGAATGAATTCTTGCATACAATCATAAAAAATAGTCACATTAGCCTGAGAAATTGGTTATGCATTTGGGGTTTGTTTATTTATTTAATTTATATTCTTATTAACTTTTTTGCATGTGGGGGGGTATACGACATTGTTATATATCTTTGGCTGACATGTATCTTGCTATGTAGAATGGGCTGGCCTTGAATTTGCAGTACTGTTCCTGCCTTTGGTCCCAGGTGCTGAGATTACAAGCACATGCTACCATGCCCAGCCTTAGTTCTTTTGAGATGTTTTCCACTTGAAGTGATGTACCTCTTGAGCTTAAGTAGACTATTAGAGAAAATGTTTACCAAAGAAGAATTTAACTTAATCGTTAAGCATAATGGATTCTGAACACTTCCTTTATTACATCTTTAATTTTTCCCCCCAAAACTTTATGACTCTTGGACTTTTTCACTTAACAAAAGAAACAAAAACTTTTAAGGATGTTTAAAATCAGTGAGATCAGCCTATAAAATTGAAAAATAAAACGAGTTAGCATGGACAATGAGTAGAAATGTTTGTTGAGCTAATTGTCTTTATCTGAAAAGAGAACTCTAGGAATCTTACTAGAATTCCTTGTCTAAAGAGCATCATCACGGGTAGAGCTGTAACCAGAACATTCGCTGAGCTTGGCCTCAATAAAACCCATGCTTACCAGCCACCGTTATGACTTAAGAAGTAGGAAATGTGCCCCTGTAGTGAGGGAGGAAAAAGGGTACAAATAGGAACGAGATCGACAAACGCTGGGTTTGTCCATCAACAAATCCAATTTAAAAATTCTTAGTTTACAGATAGACTTGCATCTTCAAAAAGTAGTTTCTTTCCAGGACACTGCAGTGATTTCAGTTTGAGAAAGTTTCTGAACTTTTAACTTAAGGTAATGAGCTAGTTAATGGAAGACTGAGTTTCGTGTAGGAAGCAATTACCTCGATTGATAGGAAACTTGAGAAAACGAGCGCAGGCTTTAATGAGATTGGCAAAAAGGTCATGTGTCTGAGAGCTGAGATGGAGGAAAAAGGAATGGTAGGTAGTGGGAGAAATCATTAGAGACAGTGCCACAGAAGCCAGTAGAAATAAAGGTGAGAAATTACACCATTGAATATACTTTTGTAAAAGGCCACAAAATTAATTTGCCAAAACATAAGGTGACCTCTGGAAATGTGTGAGTCGGTAGTCTACAGTTTAATTGGAGCTTTAGCATTGATCTACTTTATTCCTATCAATACAAGGATAAAAAAAGATTTGAAGAGAACAAATCATTATAAACTGATTGACAGGTATTTGAGTTAGTGCACAATTTTTGCAAAGAGCATGCCCTAGGCTCTGTTTCCCCTTCTTTCCCAGTTACCTCTCAATTCCCAGTGTGACCTGACTTCCAACCTGGGCATTCTGCTTACAGTGTTCTGAGAAAAGTCAGCAAAGATGTGCTGTTGAAGAAGGCTGCTTGTTTGTTCTGGACTGCTCAGACCCAAAATAATTACACAAACTGTATTAATTAAAACACCGCTTGGCCAATAGCTTAAGCATATTGCTAGACAGCTCATATATCGTAAAGTACCCATTCTTATTATTTTATATTTTACTACGAGGCTGATGGCCTTTTGGCAAGGTTCCAACTGAAGATTTGTGGTTTTTTTCCTTTGGCAGCTACATGACATCTCCTTGACTCTGCCTTCTTTCTCCCAGCATTCATTTTAGTTTTCATGCCTAGCTCTATTCTGCTAAGCCACTGGCCAAAAGCAGCTTCTTTATTAACCAATAAAAGCAACACATACACAGAAGGACTTCCCACACATTTACCCTTCTCGGTTTAAATAAAGGAAGGTTTTTAACTTTAACATAGTAAAATTACATATAACAAAACAAGTATCAAATAAGAATTAGTTACAATATTTATACATACATGATCTTTTTTATCATAACTAAGGAAAACTATAACTACCTATTCTTCAACTCCATAAAGGATCCCAGAAGGGTATAATATTACCTAAGTACACAGAAAGTGCATTATAAGCAACTTCCAAAATTCTAGAATTGACTCCAAAATGCTTCTTGCTTTTGGTTGGGCAAAGTATTTTGGTTTTTTTTTTTTTTTTAATGAAGACCTTTCATGTAGTCTTGGGCCATCAAACCATTAGTCTGGGACAAATCCACAGGTTTTCATTCAACAAAAGAAGAACCTCTTTTCCAAAGCATCATAGTCTTAGAACCAAATTTTGAAGTCAAGATACCTTTACAACATATATGTTGGTTTAGCTTAGCAATCCATACAATGAAACGTCTCTCTGCAGTCAAAAAATTTAAAGAAAACACAATCATATACATAATCCAGACTATGTGTGTATATTCCATCTTTACGAGGCTTACTGTTCATTACTCCTTTAATCTATGACTTTACTCTGTCTTTTTAAACACTTTGTTTTATTTTTTTAATGATTTGTTTCTTTTTATAACTCTGTACTCTTTTTCTTCTCTCTCCCAAGCCTATGCATATTTATCCAACACTGTGACCCATTTAGAGGTCTTTTCCATCTGGATTTATTTTTATTGCCTGCATATCTGTAATTATTTTGACCAGGAACACTTTTCTTTTTTTAATGCTAAGCAGGCATGGCTAGAAATAACTCTATGGTCCTGCCTGCTGGTTCTGCCCAGTCCAACATGGCAGAAGCATGTTCGTTGCCTCTGAGAGCTATGTACATTGCTCCATTTTCAGGCACACAGTGGGTCTATGTTGCCATTAAACAAGTTGTAAGACTCTGCTCACAATCCCCTTTCAAATGCTCCATAGCCAAACCCCCCAAAAGAGTCAGAAAAGGTTGTGCTGTTGAACCCGGAAGCTGCCATAATTTTTAAGAAACCATGCAGTTTTTAACCTCTCTTAAAAGAGCTGTGGTGCCCCTGCTTGCCATGAGCCCATGGTGGGGGAAAATAATGGTAGCTACCAAGAAACTGCCTAAACTCTATTTATTTTGCACCTAGAATTGCTTCCCAAACTCTTTCAGCTTTTATGTGGATATAAACAACCCAATCTGGCACTCCAATCTGGTGGCAAATCTGCTTTAGGTCATTGGCTTAGCTCTATTTTGATAAGCCACAAGCCAAAATCTGCTTCTTTATTAACCAATAAAAGCAAGACATATACAGAAGGATGTCACACACCAATGTGCTTGTTAAATGCTTCGGTCTCTTTGCAGCTCATATCCTATTTTCCTTCCCAGAAGACTTAGGCATTATTCACCCCCGCCCCTCTGAAACTATGCTGCCTCCCAATACACACCTATCTCCACTTATCTCTGCCTGATTTTTAAATTCTTCTTGTAGTTTTATCTTTTCTGTCAGAATTTTTCCAGAGAACTACTATCCTTTCTTCCTCTACATAACATTCCTGAGTGATCTCATACCAGCTTCAAGCTCCAACTGTGTTCTATGTGCTTTATACATATTGACTTCCCAACTTCCCTTGAACTTCATCCCTGGCATTGGGTGTACCGTAGTCCTCTATACAAAAGACTGTCCTGTTCAGACCTCATATTTTTCTCATTTTCCATGCCCTAATAATCAGCAATCCTTTGTGTCCTCTTGATCAAATATGCATCTGGGAACTATTGTTTCTTATCCATCCTCCTTGCCATGTGTACCCAGGCACCATCCTTTCAGTCCCCGCAGTGGGCTTGTTACCCCTGCCTGACTTTCCACCTTTGTTACTATCAAAGTCCTAATGGAATCTCATTATTTTTGCTTGGAATTGTTCTTAATGGTTCTCAAACCCCACAAAATCTTGTAAATCTCTTCTCTAATTTTTCATATTGCTACAGGAAGTTATCTTATTCTAAATGATAGATTTTAACATGCTACTTTCTTGGCTATGAAATAAAATTTGAATGTATATGGGTATTCTCTGCTTAGCATCTAACCCATTATCTTCTTTCTTCAGGTGTTAATCAATGAGAACGGACCCACAGAAGCCTTACTCCTTTTAAATTATTTTCTACCCTTTAGCCATAGTTGACTGAAGAATGAATGGAAATGTGAATTAAGGTAGGCATTCTCCTTTCTGTAATATCTACACCAATGAATTGTGGAATTATTATATTTCAGTGATTTAGACTGTAGAAGAAGCATGCAGATTAGAAAGGGAAAGGAGAAATTAGTGAAAAACTGGACAATATTCTAGTCCCTTTCCAAACTCCCATGTCATTTATGCTGTTGAATTTTATGATGGGGAAGTTCCCAGAACTCTGTATCATTTTATTATATGACACCTTCATTTCATTATTTATTTTATTGTTAAGTTGAACTAGCTGATTTCTGATGTTTTTTTAACTCAAGAGACTCTTAATGATTATGACTATCAAAATACTGAGTTAAAAAAATGTTCAAATTTTGTTTCTTTGCTTTTCCCTGACTGTACTATTTACTGTATCTCCCAAAGACAACAAGCCATATCTTTATACTTACATGTGTGTTTCAATTTTAGTCTCTTATTAATGGTTCTAATAGAGTATTGTGGATTGGGTAATGTATAATAAAGATTTATTTGTTATACTTCTGGAAGCTGGGAAATCCACAGTCAACAGGTTGGTGTTAACACAAAAGCACAACTCTCACCCCAAAGGAAAATGTCATTTATTCTGTAGCCAAATATGAGTGACAATGTCCCAGAAAGGCAGGTTTAGGGTCGCCAAATGATGTGTAACAGTTTCATGAAGTTTTCATAGTGATAGAAAAAAAATAGCCAAAGATAATTTGGCTTTGTTCTTCAGTATTTGGATTCTTCATAACCAATTTTAGTCATTTAGTCTTGCTGGATATTTAACACAAGTGCTGCCCCCACTTTCCTCTCTCACTTATGCTGGGAACTTCATTCCACACTGGCAATCTGTCAAGAGCCTTTATTGTGTCATGGCCAAAGGCAGAAAGCCTGGCAAGGGATGGAACAGAGGACGGGAGAAAAGAAGGGCAGAAGAAAAGGAAAATGGACAGGAGACTGAGAGCTTCCCTTTCTAAGATGATGAATTTGTTTCTGCATTATCACATGATCATTATTTTGACTGCTGCAATGGTTTCATAATGCTATACAAAGACCTCTATCACATGCTCTTTTGGAAACACTAAAAATGGAGTCTCCCTGTATTTATTGCTTCAAGGATGCTTCTTCCTCAGAAAATGATTCATCGTTCCTCTTGGACTCTCTGGCTGCTGTTTCATATACCTGTGATTGTATTTCCACCCCTGCTATGTTCTCTGCTCTCCATCTCTAGTTCGCCCTATACTGGCTGTCAATCTTTTGAGAATATCCTCATTACCAGGCTGCTTTCAGACTCCTTTGTTATTATACCTTCACTTCCTGGACAATCAGTCTCTTGATTACAGCAGAGCACCCCCACCAAACTACAGCTAAGTTTCGGGGTCTCCTCTTGACACAAGATCTCCTCCATATCTTAGTTCATTTTCTGCTTTTCTTCAAAACAAAACCTAAAAGGCTTGTTTACTTCTGTTTGCTCAGCAGCTTCATTTTCCCTTCAGTGATCAGCTTTTTCAGTCTGAGTTTTATTCCCCAAACTCTACTGGAATTGCTTAGCCAAAATGGCTAGCAACTTTCACTTTGCTGTGCTCCGTGGCTATTTTCTTTTGGTTCCCATTTCAGTATTTCCTCCCTTCTCTTTCTTTCCAGGATCCTTTTCTACTCAACTATACATATTGAAACTCATCTATTTTTCGCATCCATGCAGCTATTTCCTCAGTCTTTCTGTCTTGTACAGTAGAAGACTTTGGTCAATACTGACTTCTTTTCCTTTACACATGGTACCTCAGCAAAGCCTCTTGACCCTCTTTACATATACTGTAAGCTGCTCACTAACTCATGTGCACAACCACTGATTCAAAGCACTGCCCATCATCAGTGTCTAGCTCCTAAACTGCGAATGTGCCTTTACTAGGTCCCAAACCTCTGCTTGGTTCCCTAGTCTATTCAACACTGGGGAAATGGAATAACCTTTTTAATAGACAAAATACATCATGCCATTCTCCTGCTCAAATCCATTAAATCCGTTAAAATTGTATTCCAAATAGTATAAACTCTATTCTTTCTAATTATGAGTGTATGTATGTATAAAATACCCTAGCCACTTATACTGCTTTCCAAGCTGTGGACTTTATAATCCTACCTATTATTCTACCTTCAAGTTGTTTTTTCATTTATGATCCAGTCATTGAATTTTTTCCTCAGGTCCATAAACACATTAAGTTCTTTTTCACCTTAAGTATTTTGAATATATTACTTTTTTTCTGCTTGGAGTTCTCCACAATTAGCACTTTTATCTTGGCTTTTTTTTTTCTTTTTTTTTTTTTTTTTTTTTTCTCATGGTTTATTTTTTTTATATTTAAAAATTTCCATCTACTTCCCTCCTCCTCCCCCCTCCCTCCCCTCCTTCTCCCCTTTCTCTCCCCTCCTTCTCCCCCTTCCCTCCCCTCCCCTCCACCCATACCTCCCCTCCCTCCCTCTCAAGGCCAAGGAGCCATCAGGGTTCCCCACTCTATGCTAAGACCAAGGTCCTCCCAACTCCCCCCAGGTCCAGGAAGGTGATCGAACAAGCTGAGAAGGCTCCCACAGAGCCCGTCCATGAAGAACAATCCGAGCCCAGAGTCATTGTCCTTTGCTTCTCAGTCAGCCCCCGCTGTTGGCCACACTCAGAGAGACGGGTTTGGTCGCATGATCCATCAGTCCCATTCCAACTGGAGTTGGTGATCTCCCATTAGTTCTGTCCCACCGTCTCCATGAGTGAACGCACCCCTCTCGTTCCTGACTTTCTCCCTCATGTTCTCACTCCTTCTGCTCCTCATCGGGACCTTGGGAGCTCAGTCCAGTGCTCCAATGTGGGGCTCAGTCACCTTCCCCATCTGTCGCCAGCTGGAGGTTCCCTCACGGTCCTGACTTTCTTTCTCATGTTCTCTCTCCTTCTGCTCCTCATCAGGACCTTGGGAGCTCAGTCCGGTGCTCCAAGGTGGGGCTCTGTCATTTTCTTCATCTATCGTCAGGTGGAGGTTCTATGGTGATATGCAAGAAATTCATCAGTATGGCTATAGGAACTGGCCTTTTCAGGCTCCCTCTCCTCAGCTGCCCAAGGAACTAACTGGGGGCGTCTCCCTGGAAACCTGGGAACCCCTCTAGGGTCAAGTCTCTTGACAACCCTCAGGTAGCTCCTTAAATTCAGATATATGCTTCCCTGCTCTCATATCCACCCTTCGTATATCCCAAGCACCCCATTCCTCCGAGCTCCCCCCGCTCTCCCCTTCACACTTTTCTCTCCCCATCTTCCCTTGGCCCAGTCTTGCCCAACCCTCAAGTTCCCAATTTTGCCTGGCGATCGTGTCTACTTCCAATATCCAGGAGGATTACTATATCTTTTTTGGGAGTTCACCTTCTTATTATCTTCTCAAGGATCCCAAACTTATAGGCTCGATGTCCTTTAATCATGGCTAGAAACCGAATATGAGTGAGTACATCCCATGTTCATCTTTATGGGTCTGGGTTACCTCACTCAGAATAGTGTTTTCTATTTCCATCCATTTGCCTGCAAAATTCAAGATGTCATTGTTTTTTACCGCTGAGTAGTATTCTAGCATGTATATATTCCACAGTTTCTTCATCCATTCTTCCACTGAAGGGCATCTAGGCTGTCTCCAGGATCTGGCTATTACAAATAATGCTGCTATGAACATAGATGAGCATATGCTTTTGTTGTATGATTGGGCATCTCTTGGGTAGATTCCCAATAGTGGAATTGCTGGGTCCTGGGGTAGGTTGATCCCGAATTTCCTGAGAAACCGCCACACTGCTTTCCAAAGTGGTTGCACAAGTTTGCATTCCCACCAGCAATGGATGAGTGTGCCCCTTACCCCACAACCTCTCCAGCAAAGGTTATTATTGGTGTTTTGGATTTTAGCCAATCTGATAGGTGTAAGATGATATCTCAAAGTTGTTTTGATTTGCATTTCCCTGATAGCTAGGGAGGTTGAGCATGACCTTAAGTGTCTTTTGGCCATTCGAACTTCTTCTGTTGAGAATTCTCTGTTCAGTTCAGCGCCCCATTTTTTAATTGGGTTAATTGGCATTTTACCGTCTAGTCTCTTGAGTTCCTTATATATTTTAGAGATCAGACCTTTGTCAGTTGCAGGGTTGGTGAAGATCTTTTCCCAGTCAGTAGGCTGCCTTTGTGTCTTAGTGACAATGTCCTTTGCTTTACAGAAGCTGCTCAACTTCAGGAGGTCCCATTTATTCAATGTTGCCCTTAAAGTCTGTGCAGCTGGGGTTATGCATAGGAAACGGTTCCCTGTGCCCATTTGTTGTAGAGTACTTCCCACTTTCTCCTCTATCAATCTCAATGTGTTCAAATTAATATTGAGGTCTTTAATCCATTTGGACTTGAGTTTTGTGCATGGTGATAGATATGGATCTACTTTCATTCTTCTACAGGTTGACATCCAGTTATGCCAGCACCATTTGTTGAAGATGCCCTCTTTTTTCCATTGTGTACTTTTGGCTCCTTTATCAAAAATCAGGTGTTCATAGGTTTGTGGTTTAAGATCCGGGTCTTCTATACGATTCCATTGGTCAACTTCTCTGTTCTTATGCCAATACCAAGCCGTTTTCAATACTGTAGCTCTGTAATAGAGTTTGAAGTCAGGGATGGTAATGCCTCCAGAAGTACCTTTATTGTATAAGATTTTTTTGGCTATCCTGGGTTTCTTGTTTTTCCATATAAAGTTGATTATTGTCCTCTCAATCTCTGTGAAGAATTTTAATGGGACCTTGATTGGGATTGCATTGAATCTATAGATTGCTTTTGGTAGAATTGCCATTTTTACTATGTTGATCCTCCCAATCCACGAGCAGGGGAGATCCTTCCATTTTCTGGTATCCTCTTCAATTTCTTTCTTCAAAGACTTAAAGTTCTTGTCAAATAAATCCTTCACTTCCTTGGTTAGCGATACTCCCAGATATCTTATGCTATTTGTGGCTATTGTGAAAGGTGATACTTCTCTGATTTCCCTCTCTGCTTCCTTATCCTTTGTGTATAGGAGGGCGACTGATTTTTTGGAGTTGATCTTGTATCCTGCCACGTTACTGAAGGAGTTTATCAGCTGTAGGAGTTCTTTGGTGGAGTTTTTGGGGTCGCTTATGTATACTATCATATCATCTGCAAATAATGAAAGTTTAACTTCTTCCTTTCCAAATTGAATCCCCTTGATTCCCTTATGTTGTCTTATTGCTATTGCTAGAACTTCAAGCACTATATTGAAGAGATAAGGAGAGAGTGGACAGCCTTGTCGTGTTCCTGAATTTAGTGGGATAGCCTTGAGTTTCTCTCCGTTTAATTTGATGTTAGCTGTCGGCTTGCTGTAAATAGCTTTCATTATATTTAGGAATGACCCTTGTATCCCTAATCTCTCCAAGACCTTTATCATAAAAGGGTGCTGAATTTTGTCAAATGCTTTTTCAGCATCTAATGAGATGACCATATGGTTTTTTTCCTTCAGTTTGTTTATATGATGGATTACATTAATAGATTTTCGTATGTTGAACCAGCCCTGCATCTCTGGGATGAAGCCTACTTGATCGTAATGGATAATTTTTCTAATGTGTTCTTGGATTCGGTTTGCCAGTATTTTATTGAGAATTTTTGCATCCATGTTCATGAGTGAGATTGGCCTGTAATTCTCTTTCTTGGTTGAGTCTTTGTGTGGTTTAGGTATCAGGGTAACTGTAGCTTCATAGAAGGAATTTGGCAGTGACTCTTGTGTTTCTATATTATGAAATACCTTAAGGAGTATAGGTATTAGGTCTTCTTGGAAGTTCTGGTAGAATTCCGCATTGAAACCATCTGGTCCTGGGCTCTTTTTGGTAGGGAGGTTTCTGATAACAGTTTCTAATTCTTCGCGACTAACAGGACGATTTAGAGCATTTACCTGGTCCTGGTTTAACTTTGGTATATGGTATTTATCTAAAAAACTGTCCATTTCTTTTACATTTTCCAATTTTGTGGCATACAGGCTTTTGTAGTAAGATCTAATGATTTTCTGAATTTCCTCTGTGTCTGTGGTTATGTCCCCCTTTTCATTTCTGATCTTGTTAATTTGCGTGTTCTCCCTCTGCCGTTTGATTAGTTTGGCTAAGGGTTTGTCAATCTTGTTGATTTTCTCCAAGAACCAGCTTCTTGTTTCATTGATTCTTTGGATTGTTTTCTGTGTTTCTATTTTGTTGATTTCTGCCCTCAGTTTGATTATTTCCAGTCTTCTACTTCTCCTAGGTGAGTCTGCTTCTTTTTTTTCCAGAGCTTTCAGGTGTGCTGTTAAGTCACCAATGAGTGCTTTCTCCGTTTTCTTTAAGTGGGCACTTAGTGCTATGAACTTTCCTCTTAGCACTGCTTTCATTGTGTCCCATAGGTTTGAGTATGTTGTGTCTTTGTTTTCATTAAATTCAAGAAAGACTTTAATTTCTTTCTTTATTTCTTCCTTGACCCAGGTGTGGGTCAGTAGTTGACTGTTCAGTTTCCATGAGTTTGTGGGCCTTCTGGGGGTAGCATTGTTGTTGAATTCTAATTTTAATCCATGGTGATCCGATAAGACACAGGTGGTTACTAATATTTTTTTGTAACTGTGGAAGTTTGCTTTGTTACCAAGTATATGGTCAATTTTCGAAAAGGTTCCATGAGCCGCAGAGAAGAAGGTATATTCTTTCCTATTTGGGTGGAATGTTCTATAGATGTCTGTTAAGTCCATTTGGTTCATTACCTCCATTAAGTCTTTCAATTCTCTGTTAGGTTTCTGTCTGATTGACCTGTCCATTGGTGAGAGAGGAGTGTTGAAGTCTCCAACTATTAGTGTGTGTGGTTTGATGGCTGCCTTGAGTTCTAGAAGTGTTTCTTTTACATAAGTGGGAGCTTTTTATATTAGGGGCATAGATATTCAGGATTGAGACTTCATTCTGAAGGATTTTTCCTGTTATGAGTATAAAGTGTCCCTTTCCATCTCTTCTGATTGATTTTAGTTTGAAGTCAACTTTGTTGGAAATTAGTATGGCCACACCCGCTTGTTTCTTAGGGCCATTTGCTTGATAAACCTTTTCCCAACCCTTTACTCTGAGTAGGTGCCTGTCTTTGTGGTTGAGGTGTGTTTCTTGTAAACAGCAAAATGTTGGATTCTGTTTTCATATCCAGTCTCTTAGCCTGTGCCTTTTTAGAGGTGAATTGAGTCCATTGATATTAAGTGATATTAATGACCAGTGGTTGTTAACTTCAGTCATTTTTAGTAGTAGAGTTTGTGTGTTTCCCTTCTTCTAGTTGTGCTGGTGAGGGGTCGCTAGATGCCTGAGTTATTGTCGGCGTTGTTGGACTCCTTGGTTTGTGATTTTCCTTCTATTACTTTCTGCAAGGCTGGATTTGTGGCTGCGTATTGTTTAAATCTGTTTTTGTCCTGGAATATCTTGTTTTCTCCATCAATGGTGAATGCAAGCTTTGCTGGGTATAATAGTCTAGGCTTGCATCCATGTTCCCTAAGTGTCTGTAGCACATCTATCCAAGCTCTTCTGGCTTTCATGGTTTCCATTGAGAAATCAGGTGTAATTCTGATAGGTTTCCCTTTATATGTTACTTGACCTTTTTCCTTTGCAGCTCTTAATATCTGTTCTTTATTCTGTATGTTTTGTGTTTTGATTATTATATGGCGTGGGGATGCTTTCTTTTGATCCAGTCTATTTGGTGTTCTGTAGGCTTCTTGTACCTTCATAGGAACATCCTTCTTTAGGTTGGGGAAGTTTTCTTCTATAATTTTGTTGAATATGTTTTCTGGGCCTTTGAGTTGTAATTCTTCTCCTTCTTCTACCCCAATTATTCTTAGGTTTGGTCTTTTCATGGTGTCCCAGATTTCCTGAATGTTTTGTTATAAGAATTTGTTAGATTTGTTTAGTTCTTTAATCTGTGAGTTTATTTCCTCTATAGTATCTTCAGAGTCCGAGATTCTTTCTTCCATCTCTTGTATTCGGTTGGAAATACTTGTCTCTGAAGTTTCTGTTCGTTTACTCAGAGTTTCCATTTCCAGTCGTCCCTCAGATTGTGTTTTCTTCAATACCTCCATTTCATTTATCAGGTCTTGTACTGTTTCCCTTACCTGTTTGATTGCTTTTTCTTGTTTTTCTTGTTTTTCTTGGGTATCTTTGAGAGATTTATTTATTTCATCTACCTTTTTGTTTGTCATCTCCATTTCTTTATGGCAGTTTTTTACCTCCTGTTTAAGGTCCTCTATTATTTTTATAAAGTACTGTTTAATGTCGGTTTCTTCTATATCTTCTGGGGTAGGGTGTTCAATTCTTGTTGTTTCGGGATGTCTGGCTTGTGGTGATGTCATGTTGCCTTTCATGTTGTTGGAGGAGCTCCTGCATTGGCGCCTGCCCATCTCTTCCTTCAAAAGGAGCGCGGAGGTGTTTGGTGTCCCCAAAGAATGATGGATCCTCCCCAAAGAATGATGGATCCTCCTGCAGACTGTCAGGTCCCCTTGCAGGCCAAGCAGCTCTCAGACAAAGGCCTACCTTGCTCCGGGCAGTCAAATGAAGGAGGGGACCTCCCACCGGCCTGGGTGCACTCAATTCCAGGTCCCCAGAGCCCAAACAGGCTGAGCTGTGGGATTTTGTGGCCCCAAAGACGGGAGGATGAGGAAGGGGGAGGGGGGGGGAGGATTCTGGGTGCAAGCTGGGAAGGGACAGGAAGAGAGAGGCAGTATCCGGGGAGAATAACCCCTGCAGGAAGAGCAGGAAGTGTGCTGGTGACAGGGGGAGTTTTGGAGAGTCGGTGGTCCCTCTCCGGGCAGCTGCCGCGGTTCGGGCACTCACTCCTCACTCACCCCAAAGAATGATGGATCCTTCTGCAGACTGTGAGGTCCCCTTGCAGGCCAAGCAGCTCTCAGACAAAGGCCTACCTTGCTCCGGGCAGTCAAATGAAGGAGGGGACCTCCCACCGGCCTGGGTGCACTCAATTCCAGGTCCCCAGAGCCCAAACAGGCTGAGCTGTGGGATTTTGTGGCCCCAAAGACGGGAGGATGAGGAAGGGGGAGGGGGGGAGGATTCTGGGTGCAAGCTGGGAAGGGACAGGAAGAGAGAGGCAGTATCCGGGGAGAATAACCCCTGCAGGAAGAGCAGGAAGTGTGCTGGTGGCAGGGAGAGTTGTGGAGAGTCGGTGGTCCCTCTCCGGGCAGCTGCCGCGGTTCGGGCACTCACTCCTCACTCACCCCAAAGAACGATGGATCCTCCTGCAGACTTTCAGGTCCCCTTGCAGGCCAAGCAGCTCTCAGACAAAGGCCTACCTTGCTCCGGGCAGTCAAATGAAGGAGGGGACCTCCCACCGGCCTGGGTGCACTCAATTCTGGGTCCCCAGAGCCCAAACAGGCTGAGCTGTGGGATTTTGTGGCCCCAAAGACGGGAGGATGAGGAAGGGGGAGGGGGGGAGGATTCTGGGTGCAAGCTGGGAAGGGACAGGGAGAGAGAGGCAGTATCCGGGGAGAATAACCCCTGCAGGAAGAGCAGGAAGTGTGCTGGTGGCAGGGGGAGTTGTGGAGAGTCGGTGGTCCCTCTCCGGGCAGCTGCCGCGGTTCGGGCACTCACTCCTCACTCACCCCAAAGAACGATGGATCCTCCTGCAGACTTTCAGGTCCCCTTGTAGGCCAAGCAGCTCTCAGACAAAGGCCTACCTTGCTCCGGGCAGTCAAATGAAGGAGGGGACCTCCCACCGGCCTGGGTGCACTCAATTCCAGGTCCCCAGAGCCCAAACAGGCTGAGCTGTGGGATTTTGTGGCCCCAAAGACGGGAGGATGAGGAAGGGGGAGGGGGGGAGGATTCTGGGTGCAAGCTGGGAAGGGACAGGAAGAGAGAGGCAGTATCCGGGGAGAATAACCCCTGCAGGAAGAGCAGGAAGTGTGCTGGTGGCAGGGGGAGTTGTGGAGAGTCGGTGGTCCCTCTCCGGGCAGCTGCCGCGGTTCGGGCACTCACTCCTCACTCACCCCAAAGAACGATGGAACCTCCTGCAGACTTTCAGGTCCCCTTGCAGGCCTTGGCTTTTTTTTTCATTGTTAATATCTCAGTGTAAATCCTTCCTCCCTGCTGGGGAATTTTCTAGTCACCTAATATAAAGCAGTGGCCACCAACAAACTGAAAGTCCCCTTCACAGGACTATCATTTCCTCATAGCAATGATTATAGTTGACTCTCTTTCCGTCACTTCTTATCTTCATCCTTCACCAGAGAGTAAAGGCTTAAGGATGTTTGGGTTTCTTTATTTTTGCAGCAGTATATCCTGGCATATACTTTTATGACACACAATGAGTGTTTACTAAGTGTTGAGGAATGGAAAATATTTGTCTTTTTAATAAACAAATATTCAATACTTGTTAGTAGGTTGTATTCTAATACCCTACAACACAAAATTGTTTCAAATGCAGGGCCATTAGGAAGTCACCTGTGTGTGCCATCCTCTGAGAGGTTAAGAGCACTGGCTGCTCTTCCAGAGGTCCTGAGTTCAATTCCCAGCAACCACATGGTGGCTCACAACCATCTATAATGGGGTCTGGTGCCCTCTTCTGGCCTGCAGGCATATACACAGACAGAATGTTGTATACATGATAAATAAATAAATATTAAAAAAAAAAAAAAAAAAAAAAGGAGGGCTAAATAAAGATGGAAAAACAAGTTTCAGTCCAATTGAGAGCAAATTATCAAACACTTCTGTAAAATAAGTGTTTGTTACTCCTGTTCTCCACATCTATAGGAATTTTGGAGGGTTGTTAAGGTATCTCAGTGGGTAAGGATATTTGCTGTCAGTCCTGATGAACTGAGTTGCATCCCCAGAACCCATATAGTGAAAAGAGAGAAGAGACTACTGCAAGTTCTCTGACCTCCACACACATGCCATGTGGAGCTGTATGTACAAAAACAATTAACACAATCTAATAGAGAAAGTCAGCCATTATATATAAAGCCTACATCTTTAATTAGTTTATTGTAATTTATCCCATAATTATTCATTTATCCATTACATTTTAATTAATAGTCAAACATATGAAAAGTAAAACACATTACCTTTCAGGAAATTCATAGTCCAATAAGGTTAGTAACCCTCAAAATTCAGGCTTAAACATTAATCTACAATATTTTAAAAGCACTTTTGGTGATTCTAATATATAGTGAGAGGTGAGATATCTTTAATGACTTATTTATTTTTAACTATGAAATTCTAATGGTGAGTTTTTTTCTCTAAATGTGAGTTATCTTTTAAAATGCACAGCTTGTTTTTAATTGCCATACAGTAGGAAGACCTGAATGTGAAATGTGAACTCTTATGCTATAGCGATATTCTTTTCCTTGCTAGAATCCACTTGAGCCAAAATCATTTGAAGTAGGGGACCAGTTAGATTTCTCTTCCACTTAAAACACATACTTGAAACTTGAAGGCAAAAAAGAAAATTAAGAAGGAACAGAAAGTATCCTTGTAGTTTCCCCTTTCACAGTAAGTGCTATACTGTAAGATTGAAAAATTCCTTGTTCCTTTTGTATTCTCATTGTTTTCTATTTTTAGCGTTTGGTATTTATGGCATCTGATTGCATGGAGAACTATATATAGTAATGGCTTTTCATACAGAATGATCATATAGTCTCTAATGCTGCTAGATAACTTAAATTCTATTTGAATACAATTCACATTTATTCCTACACCATTTTCTCATGATAAAATATAAATAGAACTTTTTAACAGCAATGGATAAATACAGACATTTGAGCATTAATTTAATAAGATATGGAACATTTCATCACTCCTTAAAGTTACATAGTCCCCTTTTTGCCAGTCTTTATTCTTTACATAGTAAACATTCTAATTGAGTGTGAATAGGAATAACTTGCTTATAAAAGAAGCCCTAGTCTCTGTGTGTGTCTCTGTGTGTGTGTGCATGTGTGTGGTGTCTGGTTTCTTTCAGAAAACACGTTTTCATTAGTTACCCTGCAATACAGTACTACATCGTCTTTCTATTTGGTTGGGCAGTATTTCATTCCATAAAAAGATCTCAGTTGATAAATGCCTCATTGATAGGCATTTGATTTATTTTGCTTTAACATTTGTGTGCAAATACGAGTGTGGACTTACATTTTCACTTCTCTTAAACAAATCCTCAGAGTAGAGAACTCAGTCCGTGAACAGATTCATATTTTACTTGATAAGGAAAGACTTAAACTTCCATCCACACTGCAGCTGCCTTACTACCATTTCACACATGTCGTGGTAACTTAGAAAGCTCCCGTGGCTCTGCATCTCCTCCTCCATTCAATATCAGAACTTGGAACTTGATGGGATTCTAAGGGCGTGTCTTCCACAGTGTCTCTGTCTCGTATTTTTCTGATTACAAATGAATTGGAAATACTCTTTCATAATGCCCATAGTAATTCTTAGATCTACAATTTCTACTTAATTATTTTATATAATTTCACTTTTCCTCTGACGTTTGTGCACTTATTCGCTCATTTTAATCGCCTTTGATCATGGACACCTACGGACACCTATCTGTATCATTATCTCTTTTAAAGTACTTGCCTGATAATTTTATCCGCTAGGCCAGTTTGGGATCTTCCATTGGCACTTTTATCTTTTGACTAGGGGTTATACTTTTTTGTTTCTTGGCATTTCTAGTGCTTTTTAAATTGCATACTAGATATTTTGAATGATACATTGTTGAGAATCTAAATTTTTGACTTTTTTTCATGAGAATTGTTGATGTGTATGTGAGCAGACAGTTAAATTACCAGCAATTTCCTTAAATATATGCAAGTTCAGCTTTCGTTTTAATTTACACATTGTTATGTAAATTTTTACTCACAATTTTAAGGCTTAATTTTTACTTTCATCTTGGAATACTAATGGATTCAAGAATCTCAGTCTAATACTAGCTTTATCGTCCTTAGTAAAAGGAAAAACTTTCTCTTTGCATGAAATTTTTGTACAGTGCTTTAAAAACACATCAAGAATTTATAAAATGTCGATGTTACAATTGATAGGAATTCTTTTAAAATGGGATCAGTCAGATTCTTGTTTCAACATTGATTTTCTGACTAGATTGGGTTATTAGCTTTGCATTTCTATCTTGAGAGGAAGAAATAAAATACTAGTAATATGAGAATACTGGGACTTAGGAAATATGTAGACTATTGCTAGTTTGACCTAAATAAAGGTTTGATGAATATTTGGCGTACCTCAATAAATTCCTGGTGTTACAACTGAATAGTCTCCTGCCCCATTATTTATAAGATGACATCCTCAATTTCCAGTCTGGCTGTTTGGAGAGCAGTCTTTAAGTGGGTAGTGAAAGTTATGTCAGGCCATTATGGCAGAGTTTTCATCTAACAATACTGAAGTTCTTCAAAGATGAAGAAACACAGCTCATTGGTCTCGTGTGTCATCCCCCGCCTCTTCCCTTCTCCTTCTGCCTTCCTCTCCTCCTTTTTCTCTCCATCTCTTCTTGCAGTATGCACAGAGGAATGACAATGTGAAGAGGACACTGAGAAAATGGCCTTCTGCAGGCCAGGAAAAAACCCTCAGTGTAAATTGAATTTATTAACACTTCTTTTCCATGCATGTGTGTGTGTGTGTGTGTGTGTGTGCCTGTGAATGTGTGTGTGAATGTGTGTGTGTCTGAGAATGTGTATGTGTGAATGTGTGTGTGTCTGAGAATGTGTGTGCCTGTGAATGCATGTGTGTGAATGTGTGTGTGCCTGTGAATGTGTGTGTGTGAATGTGTGTGCCTGTGAATGCATGTGTGTGAATGTGTGTGTGCCTGTGAATGTGTGTGTGTGTGAATGTGTGTGTGTGTGAATGTGTGTGTGTCTGAGAATGTGTGTGTGAATGTGTGTGCGCCTGTGAATGTGTGTGTGTGAATGTGTGTGTGTCTGAGAATGTGTGTGCCTGTGAATGCATGTGTGTGAATATGTGTGTCCCTGTGAATGCATGTGTGTGAATGTGTGTGTGCCTGTGAATGTGTGTGTGTGAATGTGGTGTGTGTCTGAGAATGTGTGTGCCTGTGAATGCATGTGTGTGTAAATGTGTGTGTGCCTGTGAATGCATGTGTGTAAATGTGTGTGCCTGTGAATGTGTGTGTGCCTGTGAATGTGTGTGCCCGTGAATGCATGTGTGTGTAAATGAGTGTGTGTGCCTGTGAATGTGTGTATGTGAATATGTGTGTGTGTGTGAGAGAGAGTACTTGTGAGCACGTGTGTGTGTGTGTGTGTGTGTGTGTGTGACATTTTAAGCATGGAGGCCAGAAAACAGCATGGAGGAACTGGTTCTTTCATTTCGCCATGTGGGTTCTGGGCATTGAAATCAAGACACCAGGCTTGGCAGCTTATTTCATTACCCACTGAGCCATCTGGCCAAACCTGTTTCTGTTCTTCAAGCCACCCATGCTATGCTAGTTTTATCTAGAATTCTCAGCTATTCAATATACCATGTTTTAACTTTTTGATGATTTATTATTGAATTCATTATGTTAATAACTAAGATTGGTAAATTATTGCTATTCTGGACTCTGATTAAAAAAACTCCCAAAACAAACAAAAAATAAATAAACCTTTAAAAAAAGCGAAATAATGCTGTTTTCAACCTTGGATTTTCTCTTTATTTTCTTTTTAACCATCTGTATTCACAAGTTTAAGCAAAGTAGGTAGCATTAGGATCATATCTGGAGGACCCAGCTCTCTAGATTTCTCAGTTGAGGGATGACACCAGTGACGTCACTCATGCTTGTCTCCTGGGTAGGGAAGATGCCAGTGACATCATTCAAGCTTGTCTCCTGGGTAGGGAAGACAGCAGTGACGTCACTTAAGCTTGTCTCCAGTGGGAAAACACCAGTGACATCAGACATCTACACCTTAGCCAAACACAGTAGTACTCTTTCATCATCATGACTGCTTTTCACCTTTATAAAAGTGAGCAGGAAGCTTCATTTTCTGATGCAGTTCCTAGAAACAGACAAAAGTGCACAGAAGAAAAGGAAGGCTGTCATATGAATCTATGACCTAATTCTGAAACAGATTTATATACAATTTTCCTGTTAGTTTTTGAGATTATAATTACATCGCTTTCTCCTTTCCTTTCCTCCCTGCAAGCCCCCTTGTATGCCCCTCCTTGCTCTCTTTCAATTTAATGTCCTCATATTGAATTATTATTACATGTATACATGTTGTGTGTATTAATATTGTTGTGTGGTAGTTTTCTTATTCAGTATTCAGTTGCATGGTGTAGCGCAATACTGATTTAGGTTATTCTTTATTTTTTTGTTAGCACTTTCTTTAAAAAGTGCAATGGAAAAAGGGCATTTTAACATAATAGGAAACAAAAATTTCAAAGAATGTCCCCTCCTTTTATCTTTCAAACCCTGAGCCCTACTCACAGCAAGCTAATTGAATTGATCACTGTGCCTGTTATATCATGTACTATCATTTTAGAAGTTGGGGGACTCTGACAGCCTGAGTCTTCTGTGGATCTACTACCAGGGTAAGAAAACTTCATTCTTAAACCATAATGGACCTTCCAGAAATGTATGCCCACTCCAAATATGAATGTAGGTGTGTATCATAAAGGGTAGATGTATTTACGAGTGGATTTTTACGATTATATATATATTATGTTATAAATTACTGTTGTTTGATCTTAGATTATGTATGTATTTTAGAATTTTTACTTTATAGATAAGAAAGGAAGGAGTCCACGGGAATGACCCGAGCTAGGACACAGGGCAGTGGAGGAGAGGGTGCCTGAACTGACCTTATCCCATTGTCAGACTGATGACTATCTTGAATGTCACTATAACACCTTCGTCCAGCAACAGATGGAGACAGAGACAGAGACCCACATTGGAGCTCTGGACTGAGCTCCCAAGGTCCAGTTGAAGCGGGGAAGGATGGAGAATATGAGCAAGGAAGTCAGTATACCCACTGAGACAGTGTGCCTGAGCTAATGGGAGTTCACCAAATCCAGCTGGACTGGGAATGAATGAGCATAGGATCAAAATGGACCCTCTGAATGTGGTTGACAATTAGGGAAGATTAAGGAGCCAATGATAATGGCACTGGTATTTGTCTCTACTGCATGTACTGGCTTTTGGGATCTTATTCTCTTTGGATGCATACCTTCCTAAGCCTGGATGTAGGGGGGAGGGCCTTGCACTTTCCACTGGGCAGGGTGCTTTGCCTTCTCTTAGAACTGGAGGGGGTGGGGGGCAGGGTGTGTGGGGGATTGGAAGAGAAGTGGGAGGAGGAAAGGAAGTGGGAAATTTGATTGGTATTATTCATAAAGTAATAAAACAAACAAAAAAGAGAGGAAGGTTCCCAGCAGCTGAACACAGAGGTAAATCATCAAAGAAGTAGAAACATTTAAAAACTGAGTTTTGTTTTACCCTCATGTAGAGTTCAGTTTTAAAAATGCTTCTTTAATAGCCATTTCTCTAAGCATATCATGTTTCATGCATATAGGAAAATAAGTAGACCTTCCTGTTAGCAAATGTTACATTTTACGGATACTTGAAAGAAAAGGGAACTAGCCTCTGAAAGTAAGAAATGAGATGTGCAGAAGGAGAAATGAGACTGCATTTACAATGCAGATTATATGCCAAAAGCACCTCAAAGTTTCTCAGAGACAGGACTAGAAAACGCTGTGCAAAGCATGCAGTTAAAGCCAGCAGGAGAATGCCAAGGTAAAACTTAAAAATCTAATCAAAAATATTCGACAGTAGTGAGGCATTGCTAAGTAGTCCATTCTAAGTTGAGTTTTTTTTTTTTAAAAAAATCTTCTAAGCCTTATTTTAAACAGGTTTTGTGCATAATTTGCCAGATGTAAAATCCTTGGATTTCCTGGGTGGCATGCTGCCCTAGTTGTTAGCACGATGTAGTGAAGTCAGATGTTCAGTACCATGTATATCCCATATGATCATGGCCAATTGTCAGAAAGCATTAAGCACATATAGTTGAAACATAGTAGCAGCCCCTTGAATGGGATTTGGGATACAAATAATCAACAATGTGGAAACACAGATGTTGTGGTGTTTTCTGTTTTTTTTTTAATTAAAAAAGTAATTCATACAATATCTTTTGCTCCTATTGTGATACCTGGTTATTTTACAGGTTTAAGGCCTTCACACAATCCTGAAAGAAAAATTTTACAAAATGTACCAAAGGCCAATGAGCAAAAGTCACAGGTAATTCATAAAATTATTAAATGCAGTTTATCTAAAAACCTGTAGAAGTTTTGATAGTAATCAAAAAGCTGAAAATTAAAAGTTTGATTGTTAATGTAATCTTTATAATCACATAATTAAAATAACATTCAATATTTAATTGAAATGAAATGAGAGTCTCATCTACTAATGTAATATACTTTAGATAAAATTATAAATAAGCAACAGGAGCCTTAAAAACATATGTACGTGCTCTTTCATGTGTTTAGGATGCTTTAATCAGGACATAATCCAAAAGATAGTCAATTTTAAAAAGTCATATAATTTAAATCTGAGAGTCTCATAGATACCTAACATTAGGGAGATTAATCTGGTATAGTTATTCAGTGAAATATACCACCTTTAAATTATATTAATAAATAAATGGTTTATAATACTAAAGATATCTATAATGAAAATACTAGAAAGTATATGGGATTGATTTTAATGATACCAGTATCATATAAAATGCATTTTATAAAGGTTTGTATTATTTTTAATTGTGAGTGTGTGTGGGGAGTGTATATCACATGAGGGCAGTTGTGGGAGACCAGGGGACTGGGAGTCCCCTAAAGCTGGTTCTTGAGAGCCATCTGTGATAGGTTCTGGGAACTGAACTTGAGTCCTCTGCAAGAGCAGAAAGCTCTCTTGATTGCTGAGCAAGCTCTCCAATCCATGGAAGCATTATATGAATATTTTGGGGCTTTATAAACTATCTTGTGCTCATATGCTCCTATGCTCATATGCTCATATGTCCACATATGCCTGTACATTATATACTTTCATAATATATACACAATTTATAGTAATGTATGGATATACACAGTCCAGATGTTGTTTGTACATATATAAATATGTGAAAATATCTAAATTGTAATAAAATCCTCAATCTGAGTTTAACTATTGATTTTGCTTGAGTAAATTCATTTCACACTGACCTAGAGAGGTGATTATAATTTCATAATTGGAAATACTAGCAAAAAGCCTTAAGAATTTCCCACACATTTATTTGATGATAAAACATTTTAAAAGCAGAAGAAAGATTGCATAGGGCAAGAAAGACTGTCAATAAATTTACTAAATGCAGAAGAACTAAAGATATTTTCCTAAACAAATGGAAGATAGTTCTCTTGGTATTCTTGTAGTGTAAAATACTCTCTAAATAATATGGCTAGAGTTAGAATTTTTTAGTTTTACAATGGTGGGAAAAGTTTTCATAAAGCCATTCAGTTTTTCATGTTCAATATAGTTTTCAATAACATACACGAAAAAAATCAATGTTTTTAAAAAACAAAATAGGCTAGTCTTAGGTACTTTGCCCACTGTAGTCCAATGTAAGTATATGAAGCATACTAAAGATAAGCTAAGATAAACTGACTGTATTCAGCAGGTAAAGTTTATTATATGTATTTTCATTTAATGATATTTTTAAGTTACAAAAAACTTTTAATATCTAACTCTATCACAAATCACAGATCATGTTCTCTTTGAGTATATGAAGTATTAACTTTATTGATTTAGATACACATCTTTCAGCATGAAAGAAGTTTAAATTAATCAGATTTTAAGAAATTAATAAAAGATTTCTGGGTGTCACAATTTGTTTTCCAGAAGAACTGAATTAAGAAAATATTAGAGGCTCACGAAGGTGCATAGCAGATAAATATGCCTTTTGTACAAACCTGAATTCAGTCTCTGGATCCCACTGTGAAAGCAAAGAAGCTTGAAACATTAAAACTGATTGAACTGATTGAAAAGATGAAGGTTGTTTTCAGACATGCAAACACACATGCACATAAGACACACTAACACACCGCACACACATACACATCAGACACACACACCACACACATGCATAAGACACACATGATACAAGATACACACTCACACACACACACACCACACACACACGCACACACGCACACATGCACAGACACACACAGGCTGTATTTATTCTCTGCCTTGTTTTCTCTTGAGCCTGGGTCTCTCAGTGAACTGGAGCTAGGCTGGCTGCCAAGCCACAAGAACCCTCTTGCATCTGTCCTCCGTAGCACTGGGGTTAAAGTCACCAGTGACCATGGTCAATGGTTTTTTTTTTTTTTTAAATCAATGCTAGGAAGTGGAGATACTCTCTCTGACATTTTTACACCTTTAAAACAATTTGAAATTTACATACCAAGCTATTGTTCGCATAATCGCTGTTAATATTTATAGAAAATCTTAAAAGCAAGATTCATTCTTCAAATGAAATGTTGTCACTCATTCTGCACACTACTGAAACCTCGATTCAATCAGTATAAAAGATCAGTGTCAACAATGATTATATTTATGTAACATCAGATTTATTTTTATGCTTAAAATTATTAAATCAGTCACACTTCAAGGTAAAATTTCAAGTTTTAAATGTCAAAGAAATAGTCCCGGTGCAAGATTTTAAAGAACACGAGGGGAATCTTCTCTGCTTCTTTAGCAAGAGCTAGCCTACCTTCTTAATTGCATTCTTCTCTTTCCTATTATTGATTATGGAGCAGAATGTGGCAGACGTTTTTCACAATATTAAGATACGCCGAGTTCTTGCGTCCCCAGGTTTATTTTTGGGGGTTCATCATTTTGAAATGTAATACTGATCCCTAGCAGAGAAAATGTGGATTCCAGGATATACTCTGACTTAGAGGGAGAATTCATTTAAGTTCCTATGACTGTCACTTGTTTGGCTGTGGCATCTGGAAAACAGAAGGGTTCACGTTTGGTTGCTTGGTTTGGCGGAGAATCTGCCCTTATTTTGACCTTTCTGTCTTTAGCTCCCAGATTGAAGACATAATTCTTTTTCTTGGCTGAAGTCCAAAGTGTGAGATTTGAAGAGTAGGTTGGGTTGAGATTCACAGTGTATGTACACTATTAATAGTTTGGAGTTTTGCAATAGAAGACTCTGCCTGCCTTGGCGGGGACTTTCTTATTTTAAGGAATAAGTTTTTGGTAATAAATTAGAGTTTTGTCATCTACAACTGTCTTTTCCCTCTCTATTAAGCCTCCTTTTTTGGGCGAGAGCAGTTCCTGACTGAAAAGAGTAAAAACTGCCTGTGTTTTCTCTCCATAAGAAGTATGATACTTGTTCCATGCCTCCCAAAGAATTCAAGTTCATAATGTCAATAAACTTAAAACATGCACTTTTCTCCTTTATGTTATCTAATACATTAATGTCACAGAAAGAAGAAAAATAGTCTTACATTTATTCCACATAAGAAGTGATTGTGTTCTCTTATCTGCTGGTCTTAGTAAACAAAAAACTAGTGATAAATGTTCAGATTCTGGGAGACAATCTATATATCCCTATAATACATGCTTCCCTTATGACATTTTTTTCTGGTATTATTTTTAGTTTTCTAATTAGTTTTAGTTTTCTAATATTTCTTTTAGTTTTGTGATCATGATATAGTTGCATCATGTCCCCAATCACTTCATCACCTCAAACTCTCTCATGTACCCCTCCTTGCCCTCTTTGAAATCCACGGTGTGTTTTTCAATAATTGTTGCTACGTGCATATATGTATTTGTGTGCATATACATACGTATGTATTTATACATATATCCACAAACATATTCCCAAACGTAACCTGCTCAGTCTGTATATTGTTACTTGTATGTATATTTTCAGGCTGACCGCTTATTACTGCATAGTCAGCTGGTGTGCTCTTCCTCGGGGAAGACTATTTTTTTTCCATTCACAGCATTGTTAATTTCCTGTAATTTTTTGTGTAGGGTTGGAATTTGTATCTTTCCCTGTCTGCTTTGACATATCCACTGTTGTTATCCCTGTTACACACATGTTTTGGCAGCCATGTTAAGAGACTTGAGGGGTAGCTTCTGAGATTACTTGTTGGAACCTGTTCCTTTGGTTCCTACAGTCTTTCTGGACCCTCTTCTACAATTTTGAAAATGGAGTAATGTTATGATTTATTTAGTTCATTATTAAGATAAGGCCTTTCTGTGCATCCTTTGCTGTCCTGGAACTTGTGGATTCTTCTGCATCAACATCTTGAGAGCTAGGATTACAGGTTTATGTGACCACACTCTATAAACCAAACCTTTATATTTATAGCAGGCTATTAGGACAAAGGAAAAACTGAAATGTATTCCAAAGGCAATTCTTACGTTAGTAATTGAGTTGGGGGGAACTGCTATATTATACAAGGACGCAAAAGGAGATTTAAAAGACAAATGCTAACTTTATGTCTCATGGGCAGCAGGTTAAAACACACCTGATTCTTTCATATAATGGGGTGTCAGAGGAACCTTGTTAATACTGCATCATGCAAAACACAGATCAGGGTTGAAATCTATCTACCTGCCAAATATCAGAATATCACAGCTCCTGAGCACTTTCTATGTAGCAGATGTTGAATTCACTATTTGAAGCACTAATTTGTTCTGAAGAACCACTGATATTGGTGGAAATAACACTGCTATGCAATCTAGACATAAAATTGAATGTAAGAAGTAATTATTGAAATAAATACCAGATTTAGAAAAAAAGATTGTTAAATACTGTGAATATGTTTTGGGTGTCCAGAAGGATTTCCTTGATATATGTTGCTAAGGGATTCTGAAAACAGCTTATGAATTAACAGTAAATATTATTTATGCTGAGGCTTACTCCTGTCAGGTGTGTGTGTGTGTGTGGAGGGGTGGTATGTGTTTGTGTGTATTAAATCTAATTTCCATCCCAGGCTTTTAAAGGCTGTCTCCATAGTGATGAGCAACGAGAAGCAAGCATTTCACAGGTTTCTTTCTCACAATACGTGGCACAGTCTTCCCTTTTTACGTCCTGTTTGTTCTCCACACACCATTATTACCAGCCTCCTTGGCAACAGCCAATGGCCTCTCGAGCACACCTCTTTGCACCCTCTGTGTGTGTTCCTTTCTGTGCGCCCCTATGCACACAGTGGTATCATAAAACATCTGAGAGTCTACATACCCAGGCAATTGGCTTACATCTCTGGCAACCTTCTTATTCTTCGTGTCCTCAGAAAAACACTAATTGAAGTTGTCTTAAAATATCTTTTACCTCCCCATTTTGTTCATTCCTAAATATACATGTGTCTTCTTTGATATGAGCTCCATAGATATATTTTAAAATGAAACCTTCTTGGTGTCATAGCCAGTTATTGGCCAAGAGCCCTAACTGCTAAATAAATTGTCTGAGTATGGATTAGCTTTTTAAGCCTCACAGAATGTTTTCATTAAAAGGATTTAATTTTGTTCATACATTTTGATATTTCATGCTATTTCTTACTAGAATCTAAAACACTGTAGTTTTGGATTTCACTGCTTCAGAAACTGTAACTATTTAAGTGATTTCTTTATTTGTGGCATTGAATTTTCCCCCTAAGGATGAAGGAAAACATTAAATATAAAATCTGTTCCCACAAAACTTGAGTATTTGGGGAAATTATGTTTTGCTGCACCCACCTTGATGAGATAATGCTAAATGAAAAGGAATAGAAGGAAATCTAAAAAATACATGTACCTAAATTTTAACAGGGCCATTTTCAACATTCTAACTATCAGAGCATGTAGCTAAAACTGCATATTTATATGTATCTCTCTCTCCCCTTCTTTTTTTTCTTCAGGAAAGAAGAATAAAACAATGAATAAAAGTTTGATCTAGTATATTTATGAAAGTATAAAACTGTTATCAGAATCTTGGATAATTACTGCTGTTCTTTAACCTACTCAGGAAATGTATAGTTTGGATGCATGTTTTTTGTACTACTCTAAATTATTAATGTTTTAAGTTTAATTGCTAAAATGTCTTATGTTTCTAATTTAATTTAAACTGATTAATTTGATTGAGATCAAATTATAACAGTCATTAAAATTTCTAGATTCAAATACTTGACTCAGAAAAAACGTATGAACCAGTGAATAAGGTAGTCACGCTGTCATAAATTATTCTCTGAACCTATTTTAACTATTTTCATAGAAAAATATCTCCCCATTATCTATAACCCCCACAATGGACAGAAGAGAATGCAAAGTTTTGATACTTTCAGCCTTGAATTATCAGGAAGGTAATTCTACTATTCCTTGTGATTAAAGCAAATGACAAAAAGGTGAATTTTTTATAAACCCAAGCACAGATGAAAAGAAAGCAGAAACACTTGAACTTTAATCAATACATTTAGTGTTTTATTTGAAATGAAAAGAGACAAAACATTTGACAAAATGGAAATTTGGGTGAGTAGATGAAAAATATAATGATATCAACATAGTGTACGTTTACAAGATAACTGACATTGAAGTCAGGTGACGGCCACCCTTGTATTTAGATGTTTATTTTATTTTGTCTTTAAAAAATTATTCTTTCTCTGGTGATATGCAAGATATTCATGAGTATGGCAATAGGATCTGGACATTTCTGGCACCCTCTCCTCAGCTGCCCAAGGAACTAGCTGGGGGCGTCTTCCTGGACACTTGGAAACCCCTCTAGAGTCAAGTCTCTGCCAACCCTAGAATGGCTCCCTTAATTAAGATACATAATTCCTTGTTCCCATATCCACCCTTCCTATATCCCAACCATCCTATTCCCCCAAGCTCTTCCCATCCTCCATTTCACACATAGAACCTTCACCTGGCATTGGATGGAGAAAATGACAGAGCCCCACATAGGAGCACCAGACTGAGCTCCCAAGGTCCCGATGAGGAGCAAAAGGAGGGAGATCATGAGCAAGGAAGTCAGGACCGTGAGGAGTGCGTTCACCCATTGAGACGGTGGGACAGAGCTAACGGGAGACCACCAAATCCAGTTGGAATGGGACTGATGGAACAGGGGACCAAACCGGACTCTCTGAATGTGGCTGACGGTGGAGGAGGACTGAGAAACCAAGGACAACGGCGATGAGCATGAACTCTACAGCATGGATGGGCTCACTGTGAGCTTTGTTAGTTTGGTTGCTCACCTTCCTGGACTTAGGGGGAGCTGGGAGGACCTTGGACTTAACATAGTGAAGAGAACCCTGATGGCTCTTTGTCTTGACGAGGGGTGGAGTGGGGGTATGGGTGGAAGGGAGGGGAGGGAAGGGGAAGGAGGAGGGGAGGAGATGGAAATTTTTAATAAAAAAATGAGAAAAAAAATATTCTTTCATTTCTTACAACATGATCACAGTTTCCCCCTTCTTTTCCTCTCTCAAGTATCTCCCTACCTCCCCTTTCCCTGCAATTCCCCACCATCACTCTCATCCCTGCCTGACCTCAGACCTCCCAGGGACATCAACCAAACACAGCCTAACAGGATGCATTATGACCATAAGATTAGGCACACCCATCCCATCAAGGCTGGACAAGGAAACCCAATAGAAGGAAAGGGTCCTGTAAGTAGGCAAAAGAATCAGAGACAAGCCCTGCTCCCAATTTAGGAATTGCAAAAGAATATCAAGCTACACAGCCATAACATATACACGGAGGACATAGGTCAGACCCCTATAGGCTTTCTGATCTCTGTGCGTCCCCATGAGTCCCAGTTGATCCTGTGGACCTGTTCTCATGGTGGCTCTAACTCCTCTGATTGCTCTGATCCTTTTTCCTCCTCCTCTGAGAGACTTCCTGAGTTTCACTTAGTATTTAGCTGTGGAACTCTGAATCGGCTCCCATAAGTTGCTGGGAGAGTTCTCTCTGGTCCCTTTGATGACAATTCTGCTAGACTTCAGTCCCAGAACACTCTGCAGACAGGACAAGCTATAGACCAAATGTTTTGTGGCTGTGCTGGCGTCCTAATCCGTCCACTTGAAGCCTTGCCCAGATATAGAAGATGGCCAGCTCAGGTTCCCTGTTCCCCATTACTAGGAGTCTGTACTAGGGTTACTCGCATAGATTTTATGGAATTTCCATCCCACTAGGTTTCCCCTTCCCTCTCAAAATGCCCTCAGTTCCAGTCATTTCTCCCATATTCATAAAGTTGGTTTTAAGGTCATTTTCTTTTGCTTCAGATGTGTTGAAATATTCAGGTCTTGCTGCTGTAGGCTAGCTGGGTTCTGAAGGTGCCATTGTCTTGACTTGCGTTTGGGATGATTATAGGTCTAAGTGCTGATTTCTGAGTTTGTCTTTGTTGGCATTTTGTCCCTTGGTTTCTACTTCCTCTTTTGTTGTTGGATCTTTGCCGCCTGGATTTCTGTCAGCTAGCATGACCTCTGATTGAGTAGGGAGTCTCTGTTCATGTTGGGGACTAGACTTCTGGTGGCTAGCATGGCCTTTGTTGAAGTAGAGTTTGAGGTATAGGATTTGGTGATGAGGAAGGAAGTGGAGATTGGGGGAACTGAGTGAGGAGAGGAAGTCAATTGGTGGGCTGCCCATCTGTGGTTCTAGTTGTAGGTGTAGCCTCTACTCCAACAGGGAGTCTCTGAGTTCACAGATCTCTTTTTCAGGCTTGCTTGGTCTGCACCTGTTCTTCAAACTGTCATGCCTAAACCAGTTCTGACTGGAGTGGCCTCTACCAGTTCTTTTTTGTTTCGTTCTGTTTTTCAAGACAGGGTTTCTCTGCAACTTTGGAGCCTGTCCTGGAACTAGCTCTTGTAGACCAGGCTGGCCTCAAACTCACAGAGATCCGCCTGCTTCTGCCTCCTGAGTGAAAGGATTAAAGGCGTGCACCACTACCAACCAGCTCTCTACCTATTCTTATGATTGGTGTTTCTTGCTTTGGGCAGTGGAATTCCACCTGAGCTTGGGCCAAGGGCAATTAGGAGGGGGCTGGTAGTGGGTCAGGAGGTGGGCGGTGGAAAGGGTCTTTGGGAACAGAATCTAAGGAGTGTGGCTGTTCAGCTGGCAGGTTGTTCACTCACCTGTTCTTGTGACTGGTATGCTCTGTACCTGAGCAGTGGAAATTCTCCAGAGTTAGGAGCAGAGGCCCAGCAACAGGGTGGGCGATAAGGTGGGTGTGGGTAGTAGAGTGCATCTTTGGGAACAGAGTCTGGGGAATGTGTCTATTTGGATTATTTTTGACTCTTTGGAACTTTAAAATACTAATTTAGCATGTATTAATTATATGTGATGTCTTAGGATTTCTGTTTCTGTGAAGAGATACCATGACAACTCTTATAAAGGAAAACATTTAATTGAGGTTCATTTAGAGTTTCAGAGATTAGTCTATTTTCTTGATGATGGTGTGCAGGCAGACATTGTGTTAGAGAAGGAGCTGAGAGTTCTACCTCTTGATCCACAGTCAAGAGGAACTGAGTTGTTGGGTGTAGCTTGTACCTAGGAGACCTCAAAGCCCATCCTGACAGTGACACACTTCTTCCAACAAGGCCACACCTTCTCCAACAAAACCAAACCTCATAATAATACCACTCCATATGGAGCCATTGCTTTCAAAACACTACAGATACAGTTTTTATGACATTTTTATACATGTGTATAATATATTCTGATATGTTAGTTATCTTTAATCTGTAGAGTTTCTTATAGGAACATTCTAACAAAAATCCATAATATTTTAATACTGCATTTGAAATTCCTGCTTTAAACCCTGAAAAATCTCATGCAATTCAATCCAACTTGAAGGATGTAGCATGGTTTAGAGAGACGATTTGAACTTGTCTAAATTCACTGATTTTCATAATGTTGTTTTTCTTACTGACAAATTTTGTAATTATATATATATATATATATATATATATATATATATATATATATATATATATATGGTCCTTTTAATGTGGGGATGAAATAGCAATGGCACTCATCTGTGGAGATAACTAAAAGAGAACATAGTCGTGAGAAGCTGAGGAACTCATTCTATCATTGCACTCAATCATACCCTTGTGCCAAAAGACAAACCCTTGATCTTCATCAATTTTCTTCTTGTTTTATTTTATTTTAAAAATATTTTAATTTTTAACATATTAGTATGGTTAAATCATTTATGCCTTTCCCTTTCTCCCTCCAAACCCTGTCATATACCCCTGCTTACTCTCTTTCAAAATTATGGCCTCTTTTGCAAATGTAGAGTTGTCATGATCCCTTCTCTTCAAGAGACTTGAACTGGATATGGTGTGGAGACGGGAAGGGAAAAGAGCACTTATGCAAGAATAAGTCCTGAGAGCACAGGAACTATGGAGAAAGTCAGAAATTACAGATGAACGAACACCATCATAATAAATGATATGATCACTTAAACTTCATACTTTACTCACATAGTTTGGTCTTGTGAGGATAAGAGAGATGTAAGTTGTAATCGTTGCTGTCATGTGGAGAAAAGAAGATTTCTGAAGACAAGAAAGAGTAGACTCAGAGTGGACATTACTGAGGTTAATGGATAAAACACGACCAACATGGATGCATCTAGATGTTACAAACCAGGAGATGCTGATGCATTCGGTTGGGATGCTACTCAGCTCTTTAAATCTTTGTCAGTAACTTCTGATGGTATCATATGAGATTCAGTCATTGAAAGCTTATTAAGAAATTGGTCATCATAAATGCTGTCCTCAAATATTCTATTTATTATAATTTAAGTTACTCAATTCCAGGCAATTTTTTCTTTCCTATAAAATAACACTAAAAGTAACATTATGGTTCTACCCAGTTGTAATACTTCTAAGTCCAGTTTGTTTGGGAAGCTCTGGATGTGAAGTCTCTAAAGAAAGAGATTGAAAGAGATCTCATAAAATAGAAAGATCTTTCATGATCTTAGACAGGTAAGATCAACATAATAAAAATGGCAGTCTTACTAAAAGGAATCTACATATTCAATGCCATCCCCATCAAAATCCCAACACAATTCTTCATTATTCTTTATTATTGAAATAATAATACTCAAACATGTATGGAAAAAGAAAACAATCCAGAATAGATAAAATAATCCTGTACAATAATGGAACTTTGGGCAGTATCACCATCACTGACTTCAAGCTGTACTATAGAACTACAGTAATAAAAACAGCTTGGTATTGGCATAAAAACAGACATGTGAACACACGGCATAGCATCAAAGACCCTGACATTAATCCATACACCTATGAACACTTTCTTTTTGACAAAGAAATGAAAATGGTACAATGGAAAAAGGAAAGCATCTTTAACAAATGGTGCCAGAGTAACTGCATAGCAACATGTAGAAATGGATCCATATCTATCGCCATGCACAAAACTCAAGTCCAAGTGGATCAAGGATATCAATATAAATCAAGTTACATTGAAATTAACAGAAGAGAAACTGGGAAGCAGTCTTGAGCACATTGGCTCAGGAGACCACTTCCTAAATATAACACCAGGAGTATACTGAGAACAACAATCGATAAATGGGGTCTCCTGAAACTGAAAGCTTCTGTAAGTCAAAGAACACAGTAAACAAGACAAAATGACAGACGACAGAATGGAAAAAGATCGTCACTAACCCCACATCTTGCATAGAGCTGATCTCCAAAATGTATGAAGAACTCAAGAAACTAGACATCAAAATACAAAATAATCCAATTAAAAAAATGGGGTACAAACTAAACAGAGAATTCTCAGCAGAAGAAACTCAAATGGCCAACAGACATTTAAGAAATCGCTCAGCATCCTTAATCATCAGGGAAATACAAATCAACACGAGTCTGAGGCACTATTTTATACATGTCAGAATGGCTACAATTAAAAATACTGAGGACAGTTTATATTGGAGAGGATGTGATATCAGGGGCTCACCCTTCACTGCTGGTGGAGGTGCAAACTTGTACAGCCACTTTGGAAATCAGTATGGCGACTTCTCAGAAAATTGGGAATCAATCTATCTCAAGACCCAGTGATAACACTCATGGCTTATACCCAAAGGATACTCAATCATACCACAAGAACACTTGCTCAACAACATTCATAGCAGCATTATTTTTAATAACCATAACCTGGGAACATCCTCGATGTCCCTCAACTGAAGAATAGATAAAGAAAATGTCATAAATTTACAAAATGGAGTATTACTCAGCTGTAAAATACAATAACATCATGAAATTTGCAGGCAAATGAATAGAACTAGAAAAACTATCCGGAGTGAGGTAAACCAGACTCAAAAAGACAAACATGGTATGTACTCACTCATAAGTGAATATTAGATATAAAACAAAAGATAACCAGACTGCAATACACAACCCCAGAGAAGCTAGATAATAAGGAAGACCCTAAGAGGGACGAATGAATCGCCCTGGGAATGGGAATTAGATGAAATTTCCTGGGTAAATTGGGGGTAGGGGAGCAATAAATGGGAGGGGTTGGGGGATGAGAACATGAGAGAACTGGATGGTTAAGGTGGGAAAGGGATGGAGTGGGAGAGCAATGAAAGAGAGATCTTGATAGAGAGAAACCTAGTGCTAGGAAAATTGCTAAGAATCCACAAGGACGACCATAGCTAAGACTCCTAGCAATAGTGGAGAGGGTGTCTGAACCGGTCTTCCCCTGTAATCAGATTGGTGAATACCCCCAGCTATCATCATAAGAGCCTCCATCCAGTAACTGATAGAATCAGATGCAGAGATTCACAACAAAGCACCAGGCTGAATTCCAGGAATCCAGTGGAAGAGAGGGAGGAGAAATATATGAGCAAGGGTGGTCAAGATCATGATGGATAAATCTACAGAGATAGCTGAGCCAGGCTCGTGGAAACTCATGAACTCGAGGCCAACAGCTGTGGAGCCTCTGTGGGACTGAATTTGGCCCTCCGTATGTGGTTGACAGTGGTAAAGTTTGAAATATCTGAGGAACCCCTGGCAGTAGGACCAGGATCTATCCCTGGTGCATGAGTTAGCTTGTTAGAGCCCATTTTCTGTAGTGGGATGTCATGCTCAGCCTTGATGTGGGCTGGGGAGGTGGGGGTACTTGGTCCTGTTCCAACTTAATGTACCATCTTTGCTGACGCCCCATGGGAGCCCTTATCTGTTAAGAAGAGTGGATATGGGGTGGCCTGGAGGGAAGGCAAGGATTTGGGGTGGGAAGAGTGGTGGGAGAGAGAACTGCAGTTGGAATGTAAAATGAAGAAAAAAAAAATAAAAGAAAAAAGTAACTTCACCTTCTTGTCCCACAGCTTTCAGTTTTCTTTACAAGTCTACTGACTTTTTTGTTTCTAAATTAACTTTCTTTTCCCTTTATTACAGTATCAAGTTCCCAGCTATGACACATCTGCATTCACTCTGGTTTTATGTTTGCCAACCGTCATTACACGTTTCTGTCCAACATCCATTTCTCTTGATCCCTGTCTTAGGAGCAGGTGTTGGATCTACTGCATTTTATGTGGGATATTAAGCTATCGTATAAAATGAGCAGTTTTTCTAGGGCCAGAATTGTGTTTTTCTCACAGAACAGTTCTTGGCCATGTCACCTCATTGTTTTTTCATATTTCAGATCTGCAGTAATGCTAGTTCAATTTAGATTTTTAGCAGTTTAAGTTGTTTTCGCTACAGTTCTGAAAGCAACTATGAAGTCATATTTAGTATCAAAACTCCTGGGTCAGGTCATCTGCTCTGTGTCCTTACTGTGGCTTGCCCATGCTGACCCAGGAGTCCTTAATGGCTTGACCTCGCTCCTCTAATGTTCTCTAGGGCCACCATGTTTGAGGCATGTCTGGTCCAGGGCTCCATCGTGAAGAATGTGCTGGAAGCACTCAGGGACCTCATCAAGGAGGCTGCTGGGACATGAGCTCAGTGGCGTGAACCTGCAGAGCATGGAACTTTCTCACATCTCACCCTGTGCTCCAAGGATTTTCTCAAGTACCACTGAGACCACATCCTGGCCATGTGCCTGAACCTTGTCAGCATACCAAAATACTAAAATGTGTGGATAATAAAGACATCATTACATTAAGGGCTGAAGATAATAGGGGTACCTTAGTACTAAAATTTGAAGCACCAAATCTAGAGAAAGTTTCAGATTATGGTATGAAGTTAATGAATTTAGATGTTGAAAAACTTGGCATCCACAAAACAGGAATCCAGCTATGTGTAATAGACCTTCCAGTGAATTTGCACCTATATGCTGTTACTTTAGCCATATTGGAGATACTGTTGTAAGAACCTGTGCAAAGAGAAGGATAAAGTTTTCTGCAAGGGGTGAGGGTGGAAATAGAAACATTAAGTTGTCATAAACAAGTAATGTTTGTAGAAAGCTGTAACCATGGAGGTGAGCGAGTCAGTTCAGCTAACTTTTGCACAGAGGTACCTGGAATTTTTTCACCAAAAGTCACTATACTGTCTTCTACAGTAATACTCAGTGGCTGCAGATGTACCCCTTGTTGTAAAGTATAAAACTGCTGATGTGGGACACTGCAGATAATATTTGGCTCTCACGAAAGAAGGCGACAAAGGATTTTAGGCACTGATAGACTCTGCCAAAAGAAGGCCTTTGGAAACTGCTTTTGAGATGCCAGAAATGTTGATTACCAAGTCTGTACCGTATTACAGATGCATATATCTTCTCTAAATAACCCAGTTTTTCTTCCCATGCTCCACAATGAAAAAACCAATTCCAAAGTAACAACTGATTTTAAGATAAATATTCTGCCTTAGAAATACTAGTGATTTTTGTAACAAGAGTCTTGAAGCTAGATGCAGTTTTCATAAATGTTTTTCAATTTAAATAAATTTAATTGAATTTTTAAATGTAAACAATAAATTAATATTCACGCCATAACTTAACTGGTTAATGAGAAATAAAGTTGGTTTGTCTCTAGTTCCATCTAGTATTCATGTTTAGTATAGGGGGATGTTTCTGTCCCACCAACTAGTTTCAAATAACCACTCGGAGACTTAATATTAATTATAAGTGCTTGGCTGATGGCTCAGGTTTATTACTAGTCAACTCTTACATTTTAAATTAACCCATATTGCTTTTCTATTCTCTGCCACATAGGTACCTTCTTTCAACAAGACACCTTCATCTTGCTTCTGAGTCTCAGTTGACTTTCAAGACACCTTCTTCCTCCCAGTATCCTCTGTGTCCCACCTCTATCCACTGCCTAGCTACTGGCCAGTCAGTTCTTTTATTAAACCAATCAGAAGGCACCATGGCAAAGACACATCTTCACAGTGTACAAAAAGATTATTCCATAACAACTGATATCTTAATTTCATTGACTCATCAGTTTTTTTCATTGTGTTTAAAAAACTAAATTATTAGATCACTTGTAATGAGTCCCATCTACAAAGTTATAAAAGTAACACAACAATTTCATTGCAGTACTATTGGTCAAATTTATTTAGAGCTTTCTGTATTCTAGACAGTCTCCTAGTACTTATATATACTTATTCAGTTGATCCAGTCCTACAGGGCCTGCTATTGCCATGTGTGATGTAGAAATGTTAAGTAATTTCTTCAGTCATGTCTTTAATGAGAGAAAGAATTGTATTTTAATCTTGACAGTTTGGCACTGAGTAACTTCTACTGTACATATCTGTGAACTTCAAATATGCTTTTTATCTCCTTCCACTGCAGAACACAAGGTATAATCCCCCTTCATTAGAATATAGTAGATGGAGAATAATATTTCTCAACAGTAGCATTAATTAAGGTATAAAATTGGGATATAAATAGAAAGTCCTGCAAGGGAAATGAAAATGCTCTCCAAAACAACTGGACAGTTCTTGTCTGAGTCATCTGTATTCAGGTTTTTAAGAGCTACTGCCTAGGACAAGACTTTCATTGTTTTGGAGAGGTGGTTATGTACTGCTTTCCTTGAGGACTGCTTCCTATGTGTCCCCATGATCTACAGGACTGGGAAACCAAGATGAAACCTCTAATAAATGTCATACTTTTATTTAGCTGGTGTCCTTTGCCATTTTAGGTGTTTCTTTATCTCATGCTTTCCTGCTATAATTTCATAGTTATGGTTTTACAGTGCAGTGCTATCTGTTTCTGCCGATTTGCTTTGTCTATAAGACACACAAAAGGTAATGTAGGAATCCGCAGGCCTGTGGATTGAGGAACCTCCATGTTCTAGATAACTCCCTCTCCATCTCTCCCCACCATTCTCCCTCTCTTATGCTCTTGTTCTCTCTAGGTTTGACCTTTTTCTCTCTGTCTGTCCTCTTCAATCTCTCTCCAACTACTCGCTAACACATATACTTGACTTCAATCTTTTTATCTTGAAAGATATAATTTAAGTATTTTTGCAGTACTTCATGGCAATATCAATGAAAATCATAATTAACTGAAATTATCACTTTGTAACCAGACTAGTCTGTCCATTTTGTCACCAGCACAAGTATTTTTATGTCATTAAGTAGAATATTTTACCCTAAATGTATGTACCCCCATTGAATGGTGTAAGGTATAAGTATATTAAAATGAACTACAAAAAAAGAGCACAAATATAAACTAAACAAACAAATAAATAAGATAATAAAAGAAACCGGTATTTTCCTGAAGATTTTATAAGGATTGGGAAAGGAGTACTCAGATTGCAAGATTCTTTTTTGATTTGTCTGTTCCATTTGTTTTTGTTTTTATTTTTGTTTTGTGCCTTTGTTCTGTTTGACCTTTCTTTTAAATTTGGTTTTGTTTAGAGGGGGCATAGGGATGAGGCAGGGAACAGGAGATAAGTGGGATAGGAATACATGATGTGAAATCCATAAAGCATCAATAAAAATAAAATAACCAGCCATCTGATATCTGTCAGGTATGGCCCTCTAGAGTATAATTTCATCTTTTCCACTGTAGATTTCACAGGAGACAAAATACATTTACATGCTTCAAACTGTTTCTTCAAACTTGCTCTGGGTGGGAACTGAGGGTTTTGTGCCTAGGTTACTAGAGGTGGTGGGGAGTCTTTCGGGGAAAGACAGATTTAAAAAGAGAACTCCGAACCCATGCTTGTTCTGGCCGTTATATATAACTGAGCTATAGTACATCCATGCCCCCTTATCCGTGGAGGACCTTTGCCAAGAACCCTATGGAAGTTGAAAGTGCAGCTACTAATGATCCCCAAGTCTACTGTGTTTTTCCCCAGCAGACTAACATGAGCACCTGGACAGCAATGCTTCACCTTGGCCAAAATGAAGAGGAGTGGTGTGAGATTTCATCACACCTTTCTGAAAGACAGGAAACTTCTGGATTTTTATTTCTAGAATGTTTCTCTTAGTAATTTAAGAAGGTGATTGGTTGTGGGTTACTGAATCATAAGAAAGCAAACTGTGCAGACTAATATTTCAGAATTTGAAATAAAACAGAAAGAAGAAAAGAAGAAAAAGAGGAAAAATTAGTTTATTTTTCTGAGTACTTTGTAGAAAGCAAAGACCAGAGAAGCACAACCTTTCTTTATGGCTGCCTTTTCCCTCTTCCTCCCCTCCTCCTGCTCCCTCCACCTGCCCCAATCCCATTCCCCATTTACTCCTCAGAAAGGGTAAGTCAACAAAGTCTAGCATATTGCTTTGAGACAGGACTAAGGTCCTCCCACTCCATTTAGGCTGAACAAGGTATATTTCCAAAGAGAATAGGTTCTAAAAAGACAGTACAAGCAGTAGGGATAAATGCTGGTCTCATTGCCAGTGGCCCCAAAGTCTGCCCCAGCCATACAACTGTCACCCACATTCAGAGAGCCTAGTTTGGTCCTATGCTGGCTCCCTTGCTGTCAGGCTGGTGTTGGTGAGCTCCCATTAGCTTAGGTAAATTGTTTCAATGGTTGCCCCATTATGGTCTTGACCTGTTTGCTCTTATTCTCACTCCTTCCTCTCTTTGACTGGACTTTGGGAGCTTAGTCCCATGCTCCATTGTAGTTCTCTGCATCTGCTTCCATCGGTTGCTCGATGTAGGTTCTATGATGACAGATTGAGATAGTCAATCTGACTACACAGCAAATGGCCGTTTCTTATTCAAAGGATCTCTTAAGGTAGCTCCTAGAATCATAGCTCTTTATCTCTGCACTAAACAGTTCTCCTTTCCTTCCTTTAGCAATGATAATTCAATTGGGATGTTATCAGGACACACAGAAAACTGAGACCTATATGTAATGGATAACATGCTACTTTTTCAATATTTTATTCCAAAGACAAATGCAATCTGCAGGTTTTGGGTGTATGTGCGTAAACTTAAGGAATATAACTACTGAAGTACAAAATAAGAAATAAAATAAAATCAGGGATTGTTTAATTTTGTTCCAAGCCCAGTTTGGGAATTTGCATTGCATTTCTGATTAGTTCACCCTTTCCACCACTTGCCTCATTCTCTCATTTAAATGCATGTATTGATAGATTCTTTAAATATTATTCTTTCTTCTGAGATTAATCGTTTTTCCTACCTTATATAGCCCAACAGGCCACAAATCTGAGATTTTTTCTGTGAGTATGGAAGTGTTGTTAATCCCAAAGATGGGAGGAGCAAAAAACACTGACCCATACCATCATGGCCAAATTAATTAAAGCAAGCAAATAATTAAGCATTTTTAAAAATTCTTGTGTATCAGCTGCTTCATCCTTAGGCAGGCTTTGAGAGGTCAGTGTTGGATGTGAGGAAGATACCGGTTTTATAACTCATGGGTGGGGGGTTCCCAAATGGGGGACTGAATGGGCAAAATAGGCAGGGTTACAGGGGCCAAACATAAGCATAATAATTACTCCTAACAATTTCATGAAACAAAGACGGGGTTGTAAGGTGGGTATAACTAGGTAGTCATAGCAATAGGAAATCATAAGAAGGTGCTGATAGGAGTAGGGGAATTTGATTTATGAACTACTAGAGCATGGTTTTCCTCTGAGTCACAAATTACTCGGAAGGGAAGCACTGATTTGGCAAAATCATTAGAAATTTTGACAAGTAATTGTTTTCAATTATAGAAGCTATAGGTGGCCATTGCCATCTGGCTTTGAACTCATATTTTTTATCTCACCCTCCTAAGTGATATCATTAAATGCATGTATGATGACACATGGATAAATAATGGCAATGAGGACAGAATTTTAAGCAGAAAACATAGGATGAAATATGGACAAATACCTTCTTTTCCAGGTCACAAACCATTTTATAGCAGCAAGCCACTAGCAAATCAAAGTGTGCTGTTTTTTATATTTTTATCCACATGGCTAACTTTGCCTCAACACAGTACCTTCACAGTTAACTTTTCTAGCATTCTCATGGACTTACTTGTACCAAACATAGGTTAGATTTACATGGGAGCTTGGAATATAATACTTAACAAAAATAATGAGTCCTGTGGAAAAGAAACCTTTCTCTAATATTATGATAGAGAAGCCAAGCTATTGAACTTTACTTATTTCAACCCACATGATAGTTTACCATCTGAAGATTGTATTGTCTGGAAAGATAATTCTGGTTAAATAGTAATTCATAATTTCCTTGCTCATTTGAATTTCATTTTAAGCTTGTGGTCTCTATCATGTCCCTTTCCTTGTACTCTGTTTAGATGCAGATACAATGGGAAGATGGAAAGGAACAGTAACACTGAAAGTCCAAGGTTCAAACCAAACAAATAGTTAGGAAAGTTTCTATCCTTCTACATTTATCAATGACTATTTAACATCTCACTTTTCTTATCTATGTCAGGGATAAATTTTGGTGTAAGTTTGCTTGTGGGAATATATTTTATATCAACCTAGTATATCTTGAAACTATAATCATTTTCCTCCAGTTACCTTTTTTCCAAGTGGAATAATTCAGGTAATTTTCATGTGAATTTACTGTTATTCTAATAATTGTTAAGATGTTTCAAACATATTCAGTTAAGGAAATTTTTAATGTGAATTTCCTTTGGGCAGTGTCAGAGGCTGTCAGAATATACAGCATATGACAGTTGATAATTCAGATGTCAGCCCACAAGGGGAATGACTCTGATGGAGGTTAATCCTGTCCAGCCAAGGCCTGTAGGACCATTCGCTCTGGAAACTGGTGCTCACATTAGCTAAAGCAGCTTGGTGATTCTCCACTGTAGTGTGTAATCTCATGCGATGTGTATATGTAATCTCATGATTACAATTCAATTTTATGGACACATATATCTGTGGGAGGTCAGGAAGATGACTTTTCATTTATCTATATAATTTTGATATATAGAAAACATACTAGGGCATGCTTCATAACTAGATCTATTTATCCCGTGAGGACTGTAGACACTTAAAAGCCTGCTAGCCTGCTTTGTTTTCTTTGCTCAAACTAACTGCACACAGTTAGCTCATTTTTACCTTAGAGCAAGTTCAAACTAAAGGCTTTTGTAAATAGGTCATATGTTTAAAATTTTATAGCTATGCACAAGGTCAGAGTTACAGATGTCCAACCAAGGTTTCTCTACAAGCACCCTAAGAAAGGCATGCCACTTCTTCATTTGTCAGTCGGCTGACAACAGACCAATATCTCAAGATTAGTCACTGGGTACTGTGTCTACCCCAAGTCTGGTCACAGTCTTACACCTGAAAACGTGAAACCCTTAAGCTTTGTGCTGACATGGTAAATGGCTCAACTCCTTATCTCATTACCCTAGGAATGTGCTTTTGACCAAGAAGAAGTAACTCTTGTAATTTTTTATTATTACTCCAAGTCTCCTGGAGGAAAGAAAGTTTGGAGGCTAGAAGAAGCTGGGAGGAAAAATTAGAGTTAGGACAGTAGAATAATATTAGAGGCAGAACAATAAAGAAACTGATTTGGAAAAACATGGAGTGAGAGAGTTGGTTCCTTTACCCTCAGATAACCTAAGAAAACATTCCTTCTGCTTGCTGTAGTGTTCTGTCTCAACCCTAAAAAGAGTTTTGGGGCTGGACCCCAAAGGATTTCAATAAAGCAGATGCTGTTTTTTTTATTTATGTCATAATTTTAAGTTGCTCTTTTCTTTTTTAATTTTCACTTGAATTGTATTGATTATATAATAGTTCAACACTTCAGGTGGTATTTTAAAAGTCAAGGAGTGAGAAAAAACAATGAAAATCAGACACTGCAATAGAGTATACAATGGTTATGTGGTGAAAATATCTGTACACATTCTGGGAATGTTCGTGGATCTTAACATAAGTTAAACACAAGAAATGTTATTTGAACAAGGAAAATTAGGCAACTTTGAAAACGATATGTCAAATTTATTCATATTTTATTTGAAAGGGTTAAAGGTGCAATATAATTTTATGATGGAGAGTGGAAGTCTCTTCAAGGACAGCCCTGCATATTAATCCTAGAGCTCTGTGAACTGTGTTGCAACTTGAAGAAGACAACTTTCTACAAGGGAAGAATTTCTCTCTTCAAGAGAAAAGTGTAACACAAAATGGGAAACGAATTTTTGCCCCAGAGGGCGGTGGTGGCACATGCCTTTAATCCCAGCATTTAGGAAGCAGAGGTAGGCAGATCTCTATGTGTTTGAGGCCACCTTGATCTACAGAGCTAGTTCCAGGACAGTCTTCAAAGCTGTACAGAGAAACCCTGTCTCGAAAAACAAAAAAAACAACCAACCAAAAAACAAACCAAACAAACAAAAACAAAAAGAAAGAACAAATGCTTTGCCTGTGAGTCCTGGTTCTTATATAAAGTCTTATAAAGTAATTCTGTAGTGTGATCCTCCTGCCACACTGTACTGCTCGGCATTCCCCATAGGGCATCCTTCATCTATGTAAATTGCAGGTGGAAAATGTTACATGATTATCTCTGACATGTCTCTCTCTACAAGCATTCATTTTTCTTCCACTCTTCCAGTAGGCTGGCTGCTATCAGCATTATTGGTGTTATGTAATATTGCTTCCCTCTTCAGGTAATTTATTAGTGTTTTCACCATAGGCGAGGAAGACTGCGTGGAGGCTTGCTGAAGAATTCTCATCTCATATCACCAGGCACAGTATTCTGGGTACGATTTGCATTTAGTTGGTAGGTAGTATTTATTTGATTATTTTATTTCATTTCTAGGGATGGAACCAAGGCATCTTGTGTACTGCACATGCCAGGCAAGCTGTCTGCCGCAGAGCCTCCTCTCTCACGTCTTTCCCATGGCCATACGCTGGACTCAGACCTTGAGCATGACATCTCCATGACTTGGACTCCCAAGTCACTGGAATTATAAACCCAATCCATCGGCCTTGCTATTAAGCCCAGAACTAGAAACTGCAACAACAAGATTAAAGAACAAAGCTAGCTCTCAGTGTAGCTGAGCAAGCAGCTGGTGATTTGGAATGATTGAAAAGTATGGAAAACTCTGCTTAGCTCTGTAATGAGTCAGTACTTAAGACTAACATACTTAGATTTTTACCTTAGTTTTATGCATATCTGGTTTCTGACTTTTAAATAGTATTGTAAAATGGAAATTATTCAGAGAATACACCACTACTGCCTTTGTTTGTAATGTAAAGAAGAAAAGAAGAGGAAAAAACCAACAAAATCATTACTTTTGGTTTATATGTTTTTTGTTGTTGTTATTGTTATGTTTTTTGGTTTTTTAAGACATGGTTTCTCTGTAGCTTTAAAGCCTTTTCTGGAATTAGCTCTTGTAGATCAGTCTGGCCTCAAACTCACAGAGATCTGACTGTCTCTGCCTCACAAGTGCTGGGATTAAAGGCGTGTGCCAACACCTCCTGGCCAAAAATCATTCTAAATGGCTTTTTGCTGAATGCTCCAGAGAATGGATGATCATGGCTGCTTTCAGGGCAGGGGCTTGAGAGGTAATGCGGCTTCCTTGTCTTGATATTCTCTCTCTCTCTCTCCCTCCCTCCCTCGTTCTCTCTCTCTCTCTCTCTCTCTCTCTCTCTCTCTCTCTCTCTCTCTCTCTCTCTCTCTCTCTCTCTCTCTTTCTCTCTCTCTCTCCTCTAAGTTCCCCAGGGAAACAAAGGGAAGGAAGAATACGAGATGACAGAAGCCATGCTTCTCATGAATCCTCCAGGAATCCTCACCATCGTTCCTATCACAATTGTGGGCTCTGAAGACATGAAGATGGACAGCAAACAGCAAGCCCTTATCTCTTATTCTTCAAATGTTCTCTTCTCACAGGAGGGCCCTAATTGCTCTAAGTTCACTATAAATTCTTTTCTCCATCCATCTCTGTCTCCAGTGCAGGATTTAGGACCAATTTTAGTGGGAACATGTTTGTAACCTTTCTAAAACTTTACTGTGTTGTTTGACTCTGGGAACCAGATAGAGGTATGAAATATCCTTTTATTCTGTCTTTAGAAATTATAGTAAGAAGATCATTGTTGAGCTACCAAATGGATACAGGGTCCTCTGTTTCAAGCAGTGATACTGTGGGTGGCAATCATTCTTATTTTCATGGCTGTGGTAGAAAGAGCATTAATGTTACCATCACTACAGCCCTTGAACAAATAGTCCACTCTATTAATGTGCACTAACAGTATCTCAAGAGCACTCCTGCCTGTCAGTCAAAAGGTTTATACCTATTGAATAGAATCTTTTTGTTTCCATTTTCTCTAGTTCCTAACCAAATTTTACTGTCCATTTAACTCAGTTTGATTGTTTTTGATACTTCAGATAAGTGAAATCATAGATTGGCATTTTTTTGTGATTTGCTTGTCTTGTTTGGCATAATTGATGTTCTCAAGGTTCATTCATTTATTAAATGTCAGGATTATCTTCCTTTTAGATGCTGGATAATAGTCCATTGTAGGCATATACCACATTCATTAATTGATTAATTTATCCATAGGCTGTGGGATCACTTCCATCTTCTCACCATTTTAAATAATGCTGCTATAAATATAGTGTGTGTGTGTGTGTGTGTGTGTGTGTGTGTGTGTGTGCTTTTGAGAAACCCTGCCTTCAATCTTTTGGGTATAGCTTGGAATTACTACTGACTAGTATAGTAACTACATTAATTTGCTGAGTAACCATCTTCTGTTTTCCATGGTGGTTGCACCATTCTACATTCCTATCAACAGTGTATAAAATGTACCGATTCTCTAGTCCTTGCTGACAATCATTTTCTCTCTTCCTCCATTTTGTCTTTCTTTGTTTCTTTCTTTTCCTCTTCCTTTTATTTTTGTGATAGCATCTATAACAATTAACTTTTAGAAAGGCCACTTCAAAGATGAGGTCATCTTTCCTTTACCCATGTGGAAGTTAGTTCAAAGGAAAAGTGATTCCCTGCAGATTTTTAGAGCCCAAAGATAGGGCATCTTCTGTTGTCACAGATTATTTGTAGCATATAAGAAAAACAAATAGCAATCAAGAACATCTTAAAATAAGACAGATCAAGTTTTAGAAGCATTGATAGGGGAGGTTTCTACTTCTTAATATTCTTTGGGTACATAAGAATAGACTCCATTGGTAATAATATTGTCCAAAGCAGGAAATGAGTTTTTTCTTTAGATTACTTGTGGGAACACTAAAGCTTGACCTTCATTAATATGCACACATTAGCATAATCTGATTTACATAGGTGTTAGCCCAGGTGTTTGAAAAAGCAGTCAGGAGAATAACCTCAGATCATTACAAAACTGGAGTTGAATCTTCTCTTTCTCTCTGAGGATCTTCAAATGAACATTAATTATAACAGCACCAATTTAAACATAGCTGATTACATAATTTTGGCAAACCTGTCATTATCCATGAATATTTCATGAAAACAGAAATGCATACAGTGTTTTTCATAGCTTTATAGAGTTTTTTTTTTTCCTTAGAGAAACGAAAAATCGGACTATGTTTCTCATTGAATTCTCAGGTGAAACAGTAGATTCTTGGGCCGTTCCACCTATGGTTTCAGATACTGAGACTAATATTCTTGGTTTTATATTTTGACCAAAACGTTGGGTCTGTTGAAATTAAAAACATATCTAATAGTCAACTTCCTGCCTTTCATTAATGAGGGAAGCAAGATGTTGTGATGTCATCGCCTGAGGCAGAGAACAGCAGAGCTGGATGTCCTGCTGTATTGTTGTCAGTTACGTAAGAGCATCCCGAAACACCACTCATTGCAGAGAACTGGGCCCTGTGGGAATATCCTGCTGAGAAGACAGTGACAAGGCCCATTGAGAATTGCCTTTGTTCCTACTGAGTATTTCATCACACTATCATCTTAGTTTTGTGGAAGGGTACACACATCAGGAGAAAAGAAGGCCAAGCTAATCTTAGAGATGACTCACCATTCAGTGGGTCCACATCTGTTAGGCATATGACAGATATGGGACCAGGAATTCCTGGGAGGCATGCACAGTGTCTCTTGAGGATGCTAAAATACAATCTCTATGATACAGTGGCACTCGGACATTGATGGAGTTCAGGACTCCATGAAGGTGTGTGGAAGCATACTGGCTGCTCATGTCTTCTCCCATGTCCTGATTTTGCAGCTATGAGAACAGGAGCAGAAAGTATGCTTCAAGCATTCCCAAAGGCACCCTCTTAGGTACACACTCTGAAAATGGGCTTACTGAACTGACCTGGTGACACAGTTCTATTACTCCAGCTCCTCAGGAGATTGAAGAAATAAGAGGATTGGAAGCTCAAGGATTATGTAGGTTATCGAATGGGTTCCGGGTCAGACTGAGCAACTTATTGAAACTGTGTTAGAAATATAAGTCAGAAGAGGTCTGAGATATACATCATTGATAGCATGCCTGCCTTGCATTCTCACAGCTCTAGTTTTGTTCCCCAGTAAAACACACACACCACACGTACACACAGAAAAAAGGGTCAGAAAAACAGTTTTTGGTAAGACTTGACACCTTTACAGCAGCCAAAGGAAAACATAAGGCTCCGAATCTTAACTGGAAAAAAAGTTGAAAGTTTCAGTAGCCATATGAACATAGTCTTCTTAACAATAGTTTCTACAAGAGAATAGCTTATGGTTCACTGCTCACATAGACAGACAGAGGGAAAGAGAGAGAGAGAGAAAGAGAGAGAATGAAACCATTTTTTAGATTTCAAAGGCTATTTCCTGTACTGTTAAAAAGACTTGGTAAGGAAAATGTGACAGAAACGCCAAAATTAACTATAAACATCACATCTGAAATATATAGAGTATAAAAAATTATATATGACTTCTTGGTGACATTTAAAATAATATAGCAAAGAAAAATAATTGATATAGATTTTATATAAAATAATAGTTTTGTTTGATTTTCTTTTTTTTTTTTTTTTGGTTTTTTGAGACAGGGTTTCCCTGTAGTTTCTAGAGCCTGTCCTGGAACTAGCTCTTGTAGACCAGGCTGGCCTCGAGCTCAGAGATCCGCCTGCCTCTGCCTCCCGAGTGCTGGGATTAAAGGCATGCACCACCGCCGCCCAGCCTTTGATTTTTAAAAATGATATGGTTCCCTTGGCCATGGTGATATCCTGGCCAAGCTACTGCCTAGAGCCATGTTTGGGTCCTACAGCAGCCAGAGTCTGAGTTGATCTTCTTCGCTCCTATTCTCACCAAGTGCAGTCCAGATGCTTGGGGTCTGGTGAGCCACCTGACATCATGTTGGTGTCTGAGGACAATGCCAGCACAGGGGCCATACTGATCTGGATGTCCTACGCCGTCAGGACCCTGATGGTATCAGGGCAAAGCTGCTGCCTCCTGCTGTGACTGGGCCCATGGTCCTGCTGCATCTGGGGTCTGTGTTGATGTCCATGACCCTTATTACCACAGGAATTCATGCAAGTTGAAAACTGAGGGCTGTGTTGAGCCAGCCCCAGCCCCCACTGGCCACGAAATAGCTGGCTCTGCCTGTTACTGACATTGTTGCAGAGAAATTGATCCTCCCCGTCATGAGAGGGGCAATCCCCATGGCAAAGATTGACCCGCTCATCTACCACCCAGGCCTGCATCCTAGGCTTTGGGTTGGTCCACCCTAACTGTAGGTCTACTCATCTATGACCTGTTGGATCATGTGAAGGGACTGGACCTGCAGAACGATAGCCATAGGGTCTCCATGACTCAGGGCAACAGCAGGATATCTGAAAGGAGTTTAGGTGGGGGTGCCGTGATAATGGTGTGCTGGAAGCCTTGAACCAGACCAGTGAATGACTCATTGCGATGAACATTTGTATGTGGGGCTGATTGGACAAAAGGATATATAGTACTGGACGAACTGTAGTTTCCAATGCCAGTAGCATAAATGAAGGGGTGTTGGAGAGGTGGGAAAGGTAGAGGAACAGGAAATTTTTGCTTTGTTTGCTTTTTATTAATTTGGGGGAGGGGCAGTTTTCTTTTCTTGGACTGAGAGGGTGAGGATTGAATATGGAGGGACTGGGAGGTGGGCGGGATTGGGGTACATGATGTGAAATTTCCAAAAAGTCAATAAAGAATTACTTTATGTAAAATAAACGAACAGAGTGCTATGATTTTCCACTACTGGCCCTTTGATGGGATCTTCTCAATTGTTTGACAGTAAAAGCATTTTAGTGTAAGAAGCAGTACTTATGCTTCTTTATGTCGCTGTGCTTGTCCACAGTGAAAAGGAGAAGCAGTGACCTACCAAATTCAAGTACGGATGATTGTGAGCCAAAGCAAACGAGCCTAGGTATAGCAGGAATGGGAAGGCGAATGGAAGGGAGTCAAAGGTGGGCTGTGTTGTAGTCATGTGTTTTTCCGAAGGTCTCAATAAATATTGAGAATGAAAAGCCATTTACTTGTACTTAAAGCATTCACTTGCATTACAATTCATTACATTGCTCACATTGATAATGGACATGAAGAGAGACAAGGATTCCAGGTTTCTCACAGAGTCATTCGTAGTGTGAGTGCTGGGATCAGTACAAGTCAGAAGAGGTCAGTAGGGCAGTGTTATTGGTTTGCTTGTCTTAATTTCATGTGTTTTTAAACACAGGGCTACATGACTGAGGCACCATCTGCCTGTGTCACTCAGGCTGACCCCAAACTCCTGCTCTTCCTGCCCCAGCATCTTGTGTGCTGAGATTACAGATGTGGGCCACCATATTATTTTCTTGAGTAATATTTAATAGCTTTGGATTTAAAAGAAGTTTAATGTTTTAAGGTCTTATTGATTAGTGCAGTACTAATAATGCAACTACAATTTAGTAATTCTGAAATTGAAAACGTTGGTTTTTTAATAACAACTGTTTTTATTAATAGATTAGATCTTACTCATTTTCCTTGGAATAGAGTTTAAAATCCGTATCTTATTTACTATGGAACAGGACTTTCCACTAGCAAGCTTACATAAGATTGATAAAACATTATTACAAGTATTTTCAAATAAGTCTTGATGTACAGAACAATCTTTACTTTTATATAACCAGTTATATATTGACATTGTAGTCCATTATTTTCTTCATGTTTAATGTTTTCCTAAATTCCCCACAATGAGGTCTATTGTGAATTCTATTCAAATTAATACAAACCAAGTGAATGTGAAATGGATGCATTCATTTTTATTAGAAAATAATTTTAAAGAATTTGAACATGCTCATCTTTATATGATCCATCCTTATGAATAAGGGGATTATTATGAGTTGCTTGGGTATGATTCAACTGTAACACATAGTTGTCATTATTCATTCTCTCTTTGGTGGGCTAGAATATTAACCTTAGTCCCATTCTCTCGGGCTATCCATTTAACTATAGCAGAATGGTGGTGACTTTAATGGTCTCTGGATTCAAACTTCTGTGGTTTAAATCTCAGGTCTGTCACTAATTAGGCTTTGACCTTGAGGGATACTCATCCTTTCTAAACCCAAGTTCATTAACTTGTAAAAGATGGATTCCCATGAACTGGGCCTGGGTTGAGGGGAAAGGCAGAAACCCAGAATAAGTTGATTCTTGATCCAGATCAGTCTATAAAGTTCCCAAGAGGATGACTCTCCTCTGGAAAACAGTTGAGGTTTAAATGGCAGGAAAATGGTTCAAACATAGACAAGTTTGAGTTAGCTAAAGCCTCAAGACACTTACTTGGAAAGTTAGCTTTAAGTTGTTTTGCCACTTGGAAGCTTCTCTGAATTGAGGACCCTCATTTCTGCTGGAAGTCTATTCATCTGTCTAGGTAACAAGTTTCTCAAATTGGCTTTGGTTCTGACCTAAGATGGTTAAAATTTTTAGTGGAGTTTTTAAATTTATAATGTACTTTGATGTCAGCTAGGTGTTCTTTACTCAATGAACTATTAGAAATGAATGAATGACCGAGATGATATTTAAGCACCAAATAACAACATAAAGAAGTTGGTCTTATGTAAGATATTCATCGGTGTGGCTATGGGATAAGGACAGTTCAGGCACCCTCACCTCTACTGCCCAAGGAACAAGCTGCGGACATCTCCTTGGACACCTGGGAACCCTCTAGAGTCAAGTCTCTTGAGAATCATAAATTGTCTCTTTTAATGAAGATATCTACTTCCCTGCTCCCACATCCACCACTCCTCCATCCCAACGATCCCATTCCCCCAAGCTCTCCCATCCTCCCCTTCTCCCTTCTCTCTCCCCATCTCCCTTTACCCCCACCCCACCCCACCCCCATGCTCCCAACCCCTGCCTGGCAATCTTGTCCATTTCCAATATCAAGGAGGATAACTATATGTTTTCCTTTGGGTTCACCTTCTTATTTAGCTTCTCTAGGATCACGAATTATACCAAAGAGCCTTCATCTGGCAATGGATGGAGATAGAGACAGAGACCCACATTGGAGCACCGGACTGAGCTCCCAAGGTCCAAATGAGGAGCAGAAGGAGGGAGAACATGAGCAAGGAAGTCAGGACCACGAGGCGTGCGTCCACCCACTGAGACCATGGGACTGATCTAATGGGAGCTCACCAAGGCCAGCTGGACTGGGACTGATGGAGCATGTGATCAAACCAGACTCTCTGAATGTGGCTGATGGTGGAGGCTTACTGAGAAGCCAAGGACAATGGCACTGATTTTTGATTCTACTGCATGGATGGGCTTTGTGGGAGCCTTGTCTGTTTTGATGCTCATCTTCCTGGACCAGGGTGGAGGGGGGAGCACCTTGGACTTTCCATAGGGCAGGGAATCCTGACTGTTCTTTGGACTGGAGAGGGTGTGGGAGAGGAAGGGGTAGTGGGGGAGGGGAGGGAAGTGGGAGGAAGGGAGGAGGTGGAAATTTTTAATAAAAAAATAAAAAAAGAAGTTGATCTTGGGGTGGATTTTGCATGTTAAACCCTTAAAATATATAAAGGGTAACTGTGACTTTTAATAAGGACTAGGTTTTTCATGTGAATGATGAAAATGTCAACTTAGAAGGATATTTGAGGGAAAATTTTGCTGGTTTGTTTACTTTTAAAGGATCTATTTATTTTTCTTTTTGTTTATGCATGTTTTACCTGCATGTATGCACAATATAGCAATATATGTGGACCCAGTGCCCACAAAATTCAGAAAAGGGTGTCAGCTTCTTAGGGTTTGAGCTTAAGGAGTTATGAGTCACTACTTGGGTGCTAAGAACTAAATCCAGATCTTCTACAAGAGCAGTACATGCTCTTAATTACTTAGCATCTCTATCGCCTCCTTATTTTTATATTATTATTTTTATATTGAAGAATGAAAACGTAAATGTCAGTCTAAATTATTGGAGGAAGTTTAATTCATGTCCTAATTAAAAACATCTAGGTTAGAGTTTGCATATGATTGTGCCAATTCTTGGGATTTAGGATGCACAGAAAAATAAGCCAAAGCTTTTGAAGTATTAACTTTACTAACAAAATTATAAAAGAGAACAACAGGGCATCCATCACTTATTATTTGACTTTTGTAAAATGCTCTTAAAAAGAGCTAACTCTGCAATGTTATTTTGAAGGATTTAATTTGTATGAATGGTTTTAGCTGTTGTCTAGTTTCAGTTCCATGAACATCATGAAACTTTATACCGTTAAAAATATTTATAATTTAACTGAAAATCCCAGAAATGTCAAAACTGTCACTAAGAAAATGGATTAAAACAATGTATAGGATAAAAGCTAGTGCCAAGTAAAAGGAGGAGGTTTTTGAGAATTTTTTTAATGGCTTAATGTCTACTAGGTTCCACTTGAACCTTTGTAAATACAGAGACTCTAATAACTGTTCTGATTTGTTTCCTTGCCACTACGATAAAAGACTAATCAAAACCAGTTTAGGGAGGAAAGGTCTCTTCTTCCCACTTTTAAGCTACAGTCCATCATGAAAGGAAACCAAGGAAGAAACTCAAATCAGGGACTTGGAGGCAGGAACAGAAGTAGAGGCCAAACAGAAATGCTGCTGACTGTCTTGCTCTCCAAGTCTTGCACAGTTTGTTCATTTATATAGAGCAGCCTGCCCAGGGGTGGTATCCCCTACAAGATGCTGACTCCCCATCATATTAATAAATGTGCCCCAAGAGACTTGCCTACAGGACAATCTGAGGAAGAAAATTCCCCTATTTGAGATTTATTCTTCCAAGGTGACTCTGATTGGTGTCAAATTCACAAAAACTAACTCGAACAATAATAAATACACGAGTAACAAGCAAAACCTTTATGATTTCATTTCATTGCATATTCAGATAGGACAGATGTCCTATCTTTGTCATATTGTCAATAAAAATACCCATATAATTTGTGTACTAGCCTTACCCTTATAGTTCTTTCTTCTAAAATTAAGTTTTATGATCCGTTTCTCAACAAAATGCCTCTAAAGTAAAAAGAAAATAAAAGCTTACCTGGGTAGATTTCTGTAAACAGAAGTTTTTATCCTACCTGGTCCTACAGCTGTTCAGTCCCAACAACAGATAGAGGCTTATAATTATAAACTGGTTGACCTATTAGCTTAGTCTTATTATTAACTAGCTCTTATACCTTAAACTAACTCATAATTCTTATCTATGTAATCCACATGGCTTGGTACCTTTTATTAGTGAGGCATTCTCATCTTGCTTCCTCTGCATCTGGCTGGTGACTGCAGACTGAGCTTTTCCTCTTCTCTGAATTCTCCTAGTCCTATCACCCCACCTATGCTTCCTGTCTGTCTTCTGACCAATCAGTGTTACATTAAACCAATACAAGGGACAAATCTTTACATGTAGTGTGAAGCGGCGGGGCTGCGTCCCGCCACCCAGCCGCCGGCTAGCTTTACACCCGAAATAATTACACAGAAACTGTATTCTTTTAAAACACTGCCTGGCCCATAGTTTCAGCCTCTTATTGGTTAATTCTCACATCTTCCTTTAACCCATATTTAGTAATCTGGGTAGCACCACGAGGTGTGGCTTACCAGGAGAGATCTTAACCTGCGTCCATCTCGGAGAGGAGCATCATGGAGACTCACATGGCGACTGCCTGAAGCGTCTCCCCAACTCTACTTCCTTGTTCCCACAATTCTGTTCTGTCTACTCCACCTACCTAATTTTCTGTCTCTTAAAGGGCCAAGGCAGTTTTCTTTATTAATTAACCAATGAAAGAAACATAGACAGATAACTCTCCTCCATCATTTCCCCTTCTTCTGTTTAAACAAAAAAGAAAGGCTTCAACTTTAACATAGCAAAATTACATGTAACAAAACAGTTATCAAGCAAGAATTACAGTTACAATATTTAAATCTATTTTATCTTTTATCATAACTAAGGAAAACTATAACTATTGAACCATTCTTCAACTCCATCAAAGACTCCAGAAGGATATAATATTACCTAAGTAAACAAGTCATATGCAACTTTCAAACTCTAGAAATGACAGAGACAACTCGCTGCTTGGACAGTCACCCAAAGTTCCTCTGTACCGTTGGGGCATCCATCTTCAGCCTACAGGCCCATAAGTATCCAGCAGACATTTCCATGAAGCAGGAAATTCCAAAGACAGTTCAGTCACTTTCTGTTGTGTCCTGCAGAACGTCTCGCAGACTCTTTAATGAATCAGGAACCCCAAAAGGCCATCTCACCTTTAGGCAAGTTCAGCAGTCCTCTTTCTGTGGGTTCCTTGTGTCCAGTTTATGCAACAGTCCAGGCAAGAGCAGTTTCTTGCCCAAATGGCTAACAAACTCCATAAGTAGCCTCTTCAATGCCCATCTTCCTCTCGAAGTAGATTGGTGCTGCCAGGAGCAGATGTGTCTCATTGTCATGAAAAACCCTAAGTTATTAAAACATTAAATGCCATATTCTGCAGTCTTTGAAAGATATGAAGAATGCCTATCTGAAATATATCTATGCACATCTAGAAAATGACTAACATGACTACAAGCTTGACTATTAATCGATGATTATCCATTAACAACCTATATTTCCTAATTATACATTACATTCTTTAAAATGAACTACAATCACAATAGCTTAATCAAAATCAGAAATACATATACATATAACAAATTGACCTTAAAATCCATACCATTGCAAATTATTCATCTCTATATCATATCTATATCATATCCCCCTTTAAATGTAAAAGAACATTTATAAGCAATATTTGGGAAAATGGGCGCAGTTTTTTCTCTCCAAACTGCTTCCTGCTGAATGGGGGCGTTGTTATTTAGGTCTTTCATGGTATAACCTGTCTGCTAGGTTCATCCCAGTCGGCAGTTGAGCGAAGTAATTTTTTGAGGGTGTTCACAGCAACCTTTCAGGAGGGCGTAGTCTATCATACCATATTGGGATAGAAGCAATCCACAGAGTCTCGTCCTCTGTGAAAACAAAAGAAGAAACTCTTTTCCAAAGCATCAGGTTCTTAGATCCAAATCCTGAAGTCATACCATTAAAATGTCCATTCTGGTCTAGCCTGGCAGCCCATATAATGAAATGTCTCTCTGTATTTAGCTCCTTTACAGTCAAAAATTTTAAAGAAAACACAACAAAATACATAATCCAGACTCTCTGTGAATTTTCCATTTTTACGTGGCTTATTTTTACTCTATTACTTCTTTTAATCTATAACTATCTGTACTCTGTCTCTTTAAAGACTTTACCCTTTTTTAGGCATTAACTTTATTCTCTATATTTTTTCTTCTCTCTCTCAAGCATACGTACGTTTATCCAACATTGTGACTCATTTAAAAGTCTTTTATGTCTGAATCTGTCCTATTGTGAATCTGTAATTTTTCTACTGTCAAGAAACATGTTTGATTTGCGCCTTTACATCGCTAAGCACTTAAGACTCTAAGCTGTGACATTCCTAGGTCAAAAACAGGTACTGCGGGCTTGCCACGCCCAGTCCAACATGGCTGAGCCGCTTGTGACTCTTAATCGGTTGTACCTCTGAGCTGCAGAGCCGCTGGGCTGTTCTAGATGTTGGCTCCACCTCTCTCCAATTTCAAAATGGAGGATGTACCATTTTCTGCTAGCTCTGGGGCCTCCAGGTAGGAGCCACACTCAGCACTTTAATTCTGAGACTGAGTGTGCGGCACAGAAACTCTTTTCATCCAAGTTGAGCAGCCTGGAAACATCGGCAGAAATCCGCCATGTTCTCCCGCTCGCCTAAGCCTGATTCCGCCATCTGCCCAGGAGCAGGCGGGGAGCAGTGAGCCATTGGCATGGTCTCAGAGCACCTTCTTTCCGATCCCAAGCAGGCACACAAACATCCAGTCCATAAAAGCCACTGAAATGCTTTAAAGCCAGAGTTCGCACTGGCAGCACAGCACCAGGAAGCCACGTTTTAAAATGACTCAGCTTTTTCTCTGCCGCTATTGCCGAAACAGGAAATCTCTCTACGGCACGTCCAGGCAAACAGCAAAAAGCTGTGTTAAACTCTCTCTCTCCTTTATTTAAAGCCAACTCAGGTTTTTAAGTGGATTTAGTCACCACGTTGGAGCGCCAATCTGTAGTGGGAAGCAGCGGGGGCTGCGTCCCGCCACCCAGCCGCCGGCTAGCTTTACACCCGAAATAATTACACGGAAACTGTATTCTTTTAAAACACTGCCTGGCCCATAGTTTCAGCCTCTTATTGGTTAATTCTCACATCTTCCTTTAACCCATATTTAGTAATCTGGGTAGCACCACGAGGTGTGGCTTACCAGGAGAGATCTTAACCTGCGTCCATCTCGGAGAGGAGCATCATGGAGACTCACATGGCGACTGCCTGAAGCGTCTCCCCAACTCTACTTCCTTGTTCCCACAATTCTGTTCTGTCTACTCCACCTACCTAATTTTCTGTCTCTTAAAGGGCCAAGGCAGTTTTCTTTATTAATTAACCCGATTCACAATATGCTGAAAGAGTTATCTTGCATATTGAAACTGCTGAATTTATTCCAGATGACACAGAGTTGACTTCATTGTTTATCCAGGTACAAGATATAATTAGGAATAGGCTTTGTCCAATGTACATAACACACATCCGGTCCCATACGGGTCTGCCTGGTCCTCTAGCACAAGGTAATGCAGAGATTGATCAATTATTGATTGGAAATGTGTTGAAGGCCTCAGAATTTCATAAAAAGCATCATGTCAATAGTAAAGGCCTAAAGAAAGAATTTTCCATTACATGGCAACAAGCTAAGGACATTATAAAGAGATGTCCTACTTGTTCTTTCTATAATCAAACACCGTTGCCTGCAGGGAGTAACCCAAAGGGTACTCAAAGGAATGAAATCTGGCAGATGGATGTGTTTCACTTTATGGAATTTGGTAAATTAAAATATGTACACCACACCATAGACACATATTCAGGTTTTCAATGGGCTACTGCCCTGAGCTCAGAAAAGGCCGATTCAGTAATCACACATTTATTAGAAGTTATGGCCATCATGGGTATACCTGCACAAATAAAGACAGACAATGGTCCAGCATATGTATCTAAGAAAATGAAACGCTTTTTTGATTATTATAATATAAAACACATTACAGGTATACCAAATAATCCTACAGGTCAGGCAGTTATAGAAAGATCAAATCGTACTATAAAGGATATGCTGAACAAACAAAAAGGGATGGAAAATACCCCCAGAAATAGATTGCATAATGCTTTATTAACCTTGAATTTTCTTAACGCTAATGAGAAAGGAACAACAGTGGCAGAAAGACATTGGATAATGGAAAAGTCTGCTGAACTAAATCAACCAATTTATTTCAAAGATGTGCTGACCTCTCAATGGAAGCCAGGAGATGTGCTACGTTGGGGAAGGGGTTTTGCTCTTGTTTCCACAGGAGAAGAAAAATTGTGGATACCATCAAAATTAATAAAGGTTCGATTTGAAGAGGAGAAACCCCTTGGAAAGGTGAAATGACAGCTCATCCACAATGGTGGTAAGAAAAACATATAGAATGGGGGCAGGGTTCTGTTCTTATCTCCACAGGTAAACATTCATCTTTGAAAAATTCAAGGGACCCTGGATGTTTGAATATTGACAGATGGGAAAATAACTGCCCAATAGGGATTATCAAGAAAACTGAATGGATTCTGTAAGTAGAATATACTAAATCATATTTCTAAATTTATAGAGCTGGTTTTGGAGTTGGACTCTGGCTCAGTCCCTCTCTAATTCCAAGCCTGTTGTTAAGAGAAAACCCAGAGTTTCTGGAGTTTCTGTCTCATGTCAAGAGCCATGATATGGGACAGAAAGAAAGATGAGTTTAGAAAACATCTTTGCTTTTCTTCATACCTATCTCTCATACTTTTCATTGAACATATCATGTCTTTCATTGAATATATGTATGTCTGTATATGTCTATATGATTAATGTTTGAGCTTTTCACAATGAACAATGAGTTTTTCCTGCAGTGACATTTGAAGTTTCCAGGAAGAAGATGGGGCCCCATAACAACAACTCCACCTGGTTGATATGACGTCATGATACTTATAGCGCTACTACAAGACTACAAGACCTGTTTTGGGTACCAGCTGCACAAGACAGTTCCAACTTGGTTATCTGAAATGGTGCACATCTTGTACAACATTCTGGCCAGACCTACACAAAATACTCAGAGACTATTTGCAATTTTAAAAGATATTGATCTTGGAATTTAACCATCATTTTACTTTCACAGGATCCCCCAGAAAGACGTCGCCCCCATGACAGCTGGAAGTAATTCCAGAGGACAACGTCCCCTCTCCCTGTAAAGTTTGTCCTTGGGTTTAGGGACATTATTTAAGGGTTGATTATAATTAGTATATGGTTGAGGGCTTGGGGGTTGGAGGAGGAATTTTATAAGTTCAGGTATCTTTTTGAAAAACAAAAAAAGAGGGATAATTGGATGATGGGATAATAGATTTGTAATTGTGAGTTACTGTTTTTAGACAAATAATTTGGTATCAATTCTTGTATATTGATACAAAATTAAATTATATTGACTATTGTATGCATGCATGTTTCTACCTCTGTTTAAAACATTTATGTATTGATATATATTGTATTGATATACATATATATATATATATATATATATATATATATATTGTATGTATTTACCATATTGCATTGTATATTTGTACACTGTTTATATTTGGAGGTCATTGTCCTCATTTATTGCACAGTTGTTTATTGTCTTAGTCTTTACGTTAGATAGGTATTGAGAATTATATAGATCAGTAGTCATCTATGTTTGTCATTTATAATTAGGCTAATCAGGTTCGTTAGATAAATAGAGATTATACTCAGAATAGATAGATAATCTTCAACCTCTTCAAAGAGCTGTAGAAAATGGCCTTTAATTTAACTCAGAGTTCCATGGTAGACAAATAATTTGGTAGTGAGACACAATTGCTCCTGGCAACACCAATCTATTCCTGAGAGAATGTTGAGCACCAAAGACACTCCACGTGGAGCCTTTCTTCTTGGCAGAACTGGCCTTTGGGCAAAGAAATGCCCATACCTCAACCACTGACAGATACAGAGCATCCATAAATGGATAAAACAGGACTGTCATATCCTGCCAAGACAGGGTAAGATAGTTCTGAAAAGTTTCTTGCCTTTGAAAATGGTATGTCAGTTACATTAGGCCTTAGCCAAAGTTGGTTGCTTCAACGCTGCAAACGTGACTTTGGGTGATTGTCCAGGTAGCTAGTTGTCTCTGTGATTTGTTGCATGTTTTAGAAGTTGTTTGAATGCACTTCCTAATTACTCATGTAACATTATTTTCCTTCTCAGATCTTCGATGGGGTTGAAGACTATATAAATGTAGTTACTTTCCTCTCATGACTTGGCCAAGTTATTTATTATACAAGACTTAAGCTAGTTGGAATAGGATATTTGTGCTTATTGTATATAATTTCATAGTAGGTTTAGAACTCTCTTACTTAAACAAAAGGGGGAGATGTTGCGGGAGCTCCTTCTGCTCCTTCAGCCAATAGCCGCTGAGATACCAGCCCACTGGGGCGTGGTCTCTCTTTTTAAAAATGCGGCCACTTCCCTCCACTCTCTCTCTGGCTTCCGGCTCCGCTTCGGATGACTAGGCTCCCTTCCTGATTGCGCAGAGGGCTGTTGTCTGGGACGGTGATCTGTAAGTTTTTTCCCCTTTAAATAAATAACCATTCTATTAATCATAATTCCAAACTGGTGTGGGATTGTTTGTGATTTACGCCATCATTTACACGGTACAAGAGCATTATCCCAAAGCAAGTTTCTAGTTGTAATACCTTGGCATATTTCTAGAGTTTGACATGTCTTCTGGAATTGAGGTCATGGAAGCTCTGAATTGGCATACTCTAAATCAATTCCATATAACCATATAATTAGAAATATGTCCACATTGCCTTGCTATGATAAACAGCAGAATTTACACTTTCTTTCTTATATTTTCTTGTGTTGTTCTCATAGGCAGAAGAACCAGAAGTAATTTTCATGAATATTTCCTGCAGTGGCTTCTATAGTGGCTAGACATCTGACGTATAAGCCAAAGTCTTTAATTGTCTTCATTGTAGATTCATTGGTAGGCAAAGCCTGCTCTAAATGAACTAATTCATTATACCTTGAGTAGGTCCACTGGAAAGGCTCTTTATCTAACTTGGGCTTTGAGTCTGCCTGCAAGATGGATTTTGTGTGTTTTTCCTTTCCCATAGCTGTAAATGGAGACTTTTTTGTCTTGTTTAGGTCTGCAACCCCTTTTGAAATAATCATTCATAGGTTTAATATTAATTACAAATGGTTTGGCCTATTGCTCAGGCTTATTACTAGCTGGCTCTTTCAACTTAAATTAACCCATTTCTATTAATCTATGTTTTGTCACGTATCACATTGCTTTACCTGTGGGCTAATATATCTTGCTCCTCCAGCAGTTGACTGGTGTCGCTCTCTCTCTTTTAACTTTTCCACCTGGCCTTACTCTGCCTTGCTATAGGCCAAAGCAGCTTCTTTATTTACCACTGAGGAGAATCAGCATACAGAAATGTTATCACAGCACATAGCCATCTGAATAATAGCTTCACTTTAGTGTCACAATTCTGTAGCTGGTTCTTTTACAAGTTACAGGAGGCAACACACAGAATGGTATTCACAGGGTATCATGAGTGTGGATTTTCAACCTCAGAATGACTCACAGTTCATGGAGATTGCCCTGAGCAATTTGGGATGTTAATTATCAGGCCTCTACCCTGATACCTATAACAAACTTCTACAGCTACCAAATATGCCTCCAGATTGACCCTGAGTTGTGATCCAGTTTTGGATCTAGTTCAAGACTGAGAATTCCTATCGTCTGTGATGTCACAATACGTTCAGATTTCAGTTTCTGCTCACTTGTTGCTACTTCCATTTTCTACCACTGTTCCAACCACACTCACTTCTGACCTGTATTTTATGATAGATTCCTAACTAGATTTCTGATATCTGCCCACCTCCTACTGTTATCTTTTCAGCCTATTCCTAATCTACTGTCTAGAATTACTCATTCAAAACATATATGTCACTCATATGTTTATGATCTTCCTATGACTCCTTATTGTCTTTGGAATAAAATGGCTAGTGAGGAGAGCACACTCAATAGTATACCAGAACCTATGTCATACATCTCTACTGTGACTGAATGGGAATTGATAAAGGATCTGTAGACAGATGAACCAACAAACTGCTTCTGAGTAAGCTCAGTACTTTCTGGAAGTTATTGTTAAAGTTTTTTGTTTAGAGCCAATTTGGCATACAAATACATTGCACTGATTATCAATAGTCAATTTTTGCTTATCAAAAAATCAGCTTTCCTAGTTGCTTATCAAAAAATCAGCTTTCCTAGATGCTATAAAGAAGCACATTGCAAAAGAAGCCTGAAAAAAACCCATTTACAACAGAAAAAACAAAGAATAAAATATGTAAATGTAAATAGATTCAGAGATCAACTCAGATAATCAAGCAGCTCATCAGATCATATAGACTGTAGGATGTCACATAGACTCTAGCTAGGATGAGGGTTTGCTATAAGTTTACTTAAAATGAGGCACCAGATTCTAGATGCTATTCCAAGTTTTCTAAAAATTATTTTTAAAGAGTAATAATATCAGTAAAAGTAGAAACCCCAGAGGGAGCTATGATGGGATATTTTTATTTAGATTTGTGCAGTTTGAGGAACTATTTCATACAAGCTTTTCTGTGACATTCAAGATTATTTTCTAGAGCACTTCAGTAACTTGGCACTTTAAAATAACACATTTTCATAATTTAAAATCACATTTTGGCACTATTAGAAGCAGGCTTTAAAACATTAAGTGGTGGGGGAAATCATTATTAGGACCAAGAAATCTCTGTCCCCAAGACCACCATGTAATAAAGTCCTATGAATATAGAAACACAAAGGACAGCTAAAGGAGGCAAAGATAAGAAAACTTGTCACTTTCATAAACAAAAAAATGTTAGCAATCTGTTAGCATGCAGAGATGGCGGTGGCCCCTCTCACAACTTGAGAGACTCGTAGCTCCGCTAGTTGGCTGCTGTCTTTCCATATGGGAAAAATATAAGTAACTAGATAATTTTCAATCAGAAGAAAGCATCAATCTGAAAAGAATAAGTTGTTGGAAGACATACAAAGATGCTCAATATGCTCTAAATGGGAATGCAGATATGAAAGTACACAGTCAATTTCCTTTTTAGCTATGTGTAATAGGAGGAAATTAAGGAAAAACAAACTGGAAGGCAAAATATCTCAGAGAACATTTTGGTGACAAATGGAAATACCTCATTGCTTAGCATGAGCCCTGGAACAGAACAGAGTATGACAGTAAGCTAAGAATATCTAGAGAGCTTCTCAAGGGCACAGCATTTTCAACAGGAGAGAGATTGTTCCCTGGGCTTTCTGGCATATCACAAACTCCTATTTTTGTAAGAGTTTTGTGAAATGTCATTAATTTCTTTACTTTTACTATCTCTTTCTTGGACATCACACTTCTCTTGGGAGATGATATATGAAAAGCTGACAGAGCATGTCGGCACATCCACCCTTAATGTTAATCCCCTACTAGAAATTGAGCTTAATTTCTTTTCAGACTTTTGGCTGGGGATACCATTTTTGCAGCCATTGAAAATAATGCCATGTTTCACAGACAGCTGCAAAAGTAAACTTACTCCAATAACATTCTAGAAACTGGATTATTAAATTAAAAATGTAACCTAATAAGAGGCATGGTTCAGAAAGACATTTGTTAAATGCATTCATTAATAAAAACACATTTTCCTCACCCCAGAGACTTCATAAATGGTGGTATGGTCTCCGTCTAGCCCGCTGAAGTTATTTAATTCACAATGCAGTTGAAGCTGAATGTTCTATAAATCAAATCCATTATGGGGTAAGAGGGCCTTTGGGGAGACTGAGTTTGGAGGCAATAAGAGGAACAGCCTGGGAATCTGATTGCTACTATATAAATTGTTTTGGTGACAATTGATTTTCAAGTCAGGTCTCAGGATGCCAAGACCTTAACTACAAGATGTTCCGGGAGACTGGAATAGAAAAAAGGAAGGATGTGGAAGTGGAATTTTCATACCAGGCTGTAAGTGATAGGAGCTGCTCACAAACTCAATTCTTTTTTTCTAGTTTATTTATTTATTAAAAATTGTCATCTCCTCCCCTCCTCCTCCCTTTCCCTCCCCTCCCCTCCACCCATACCCCCACTCCCTCCCTCTCCAGGCCAAAGAGCCATCAGGGTTCTCTACACTATGTTGAGTCCAAGGTCCTCCCAACTCCCTCCAGGTCCAGGAAGGTGAGCAACCAAACTGACAAGGCTCACACAAAGCCCATCCTTGTCGTAGAGACCAGGCCCATTGCCATTGTCCTTGGCTTCTCAGTCAGCCTCCACCATTAGCCACTTTCAGAGAGTCCAATTTGGTCGGATGTTTGTGGGGTGGGATGGGGGCAAGGGGAGATGGGTAGAGAAAAGCGTGAAGGGGAAGATGGGGAGAGCTTAGGGGAAGGGGATGCTTGGGATATAGGAAGGGTGGACATGGGAGCAGGGAAGCATATATCTTAATTAAGTGAGCCATCTGAGGGTTGTCAAGAGACTTGACTCTAGAGGGGTTCCCAGGTGTCCAGGGAGATGCCCCCAGCTAGTTCTTTGGGCAGCTGCGGAGAGGGAGCCGAAAAAGGCCAGATCCTATAACCATACTCATGAATATCTTGCATATCACCATAGAACCTTCACCGGGCGATGGATGGAGATAGACACAGAGCCCCACACTGGAGCACCGGACTGAGCTCCCAAGGTCCTGAGGAGCAGAAGGAGAGAGATCATGAGAAAGAAAGTCAGAACCGTGAGGGATGCGTTCACCCACTGAGACGGCAGGACAGAACTAACAGGAGATCACCAAGTCCAGTTGGAATGGGACTGATGGAACATCCGACCAAACTCAATTCTTTTATCAACCTGATGAGGTGAGAAGGCTCTCTTCTCTCACACTGTGAAGGCACTGGAAGGGATTTGCACTCTCCCTCCAAACTCTCCCAGAAATCCCTGTGTGATACTCTAGGCCCGGAGCCCTCTGCAGAGCTTCTGCAGGCTTGCATGTCTTCTATGCAAGTTTCAGACTGTCTTTGTTCATAGTTATCTTTTCCAGAATGTTTGAAAGAAAAGAGATTTGGAAGATATGTTGTCTCCCTCTGAGAAATAGATTAGGGTGTCAATAGTCCTGGAAAACAGAGCCTGAATATCCACCAAAGCTGGGGACTGACACACACACACTCAGCTGCTCTTCAGAACAACCATTAGGAACTAGGCTCTTAGTTCAAATATAAATGCTCCCCTGGCAAGTGCTATTTTTGGGGGCAATAAACTTTGTCTTTTACCATTATCCATTAGTGTGCAGCAGGCTAACTTGTTAACATGCAGATTGACTTATTGCTTTTTAATACAGGCAGGCCATTTTGATTCAGATTGTGATCTAGGCATATACTACGTTATAACATCAATTTCTTTATGAAAAATAGTTTGTTCACTTAAGTCCTAATTCATTTGGCATAAGCAACAAGAATTGTGTGAAAAGAAAAACAGTCATTAAAAAAAATAGGTTGGGAAGAATAAAAAAATACTAGACAACAGCAATAAAAACTCAAATAACCCAACTTAAAATGGAGTATTGTTCTGAATAGATATGTCTCCAAAGAACTAAAGATGGCCAACAGATATAGGGGGAAAGCCTATTGTCTCTAGCTTCCAGAGAAATGCTCATTACAACTTCCAGGAGTTAGATTCTCCTCCCAGTTAGAATGCTATTATTAACAAAACAAAACAGCAAATGCTAGCGAGGAGGCTAAGATAAAATAATGTCAATCAGGACAGCCATGGGTTCCTCAAAAAAGTAAAAATAGATCTGCCTAATTTGATGTTGTTATCACACTTGTAAATAAAGATCTGGGGAAAAATGATGCCAGCATAGCAAAAAGAAAATTTGTCTCTTGCATTTATGATGCCACTAGTTGCAGTAATTAATATATAAAATGCAACAAGATTTCTTTTAGTGGATGAATAAAAGTATGTGTATATAGATATACAATAGTGTTATTCATCCTTAAAGGATCTTGTTATTTGTAGCAAATAAGCCATGACTGTAATAAGCCAGACCCAGCCCATCATGGACCACACTTTTTCTCTCATATGGGGAAGCTAAAAATAAAAGCCAAGAAGAGTGTTGGGAAGTGATGAGCAGATGTGGGGGAGGGGTAGACTAAGGCAGGGTAAATATTTCTAAGGACAGTTGTGGAGAAGGAAGACGTTCTGGTGTTTGGTTACACAATGGAAAGATGATTATTTCTAATAACCTATTGTATAGTTTATGAAGATGTGTAGGAGAAGAGCTTAAGGCTCCAAATGCAAATTTGGTTGAAATGCAAATCAAGGGGAAATGTTTTACTCGCTGGTTGCTGTACGTATATATGCAGATACCACACTGAATCTCATTAATCTGAATAGTTATCATATGTGTATGTGGAGTGTGTGTGTGTGTGTGTGTGTGTGTGTGTGTGTGCGCGCGCTAAGGACTGAATGCAGAGCTACACTCCCAGCCTAATATACCATAATTATAAAACAATAAAATGGACTGAAGAGATGGCTCAGTGATAAGAGAACTGACCGCTCTTCCAAAGGACCCAGGTTCAATTGCCACTACACACATAGCAGCTCACAACTGTCTATGACTCTAATTCTAGGGGATCCAACACCCTCACACAGATGTACATGCAGGCAAACCACCAATGCACATGAAATAAAAATAAATAAATTCATTTAAAAAGAAAAGAAAAAAATTAAAAATGCTATGTTGAATTAGGTGTATGAGTTAGAAAATTCTGTTAAATTTTAAACCAGTCTTTTAAATAAAAGTTGGAAATGATGTGAGAATTTTGATTTTTGTGCCATGTAAAAATGTTTTAAATATAATGATTATATTTCATACATATGATTCTGTTTTAAATGTGCTTTATTGTTTTTCATTCCTGTATTTGTAGAAGGAAAACAAAACGAAACAAAACTCTGGTTCTGTGGTTCTGAATTTGTGCGGTGACTCGAAGGACCACACAATGAACTGTCCTCTTGATCCAGCAGATTCACTGAATTTGTCCTGTGGACAGGAGTGAACTATTTTAGCATCATTTCTGATGTTGAAATAACAGTATCCCACAGTAGAGAATGTCATAGTCCTCGTTAAGTGCGGTCCAAGGTCCAGCCTAAGATAACTTTAAGGGACAAATATGCAAATAAGGCCTGTGCTTCAAGCCTTTTAAACATGTTAGTATTAACTTTGCTATGAGATCTTGTATATTTGTACACATCCACTCTTCTGTTCTATGGTTTATGTAGACCGTGAGGAATCTGTTGTGGAAACCACTTTCTCTGCAGATGTTCCAGCTTTTGGCACAGACAAACTGCATAGAAGACACTGCTACATCTTCAGTTTTCTGGAAGGCATTAGTGCCTTCTACACAATAGCAGAGTAACAGGTCATAGGTTAAACCCTGATGTTTCATCATTCTTGAAGACTGTCTTACCAGTACATGTTTCATACAGTTTATTTCAATCAATACAACAGCACTGAACTATGTACTTTTTTTGTACAAAAATATTAATAAGTATCTCACCAAATGAACCATCCTTTTAACCCATTAAAACTTAAAAAAGTCAAAAGATTATGATGGACAGCACATTCACACAGGATCTTTAAGGGATTTGATAGCTGAAGTTGTCAAGTTAATTATCACTTCATTTCATGGATTGTCAGATAAATTAGAGTCAACTTTGACACTGCGAGTTTACAAAAAACAACTTGGAAAAATCATTTAAAAAGCACGCCTTTGCCTAAGCTTTGGTGTTCAAGTCTGCTCCTACAAATTAAGTATGCACATTCAGGGCTGTGGTATCACTCTGCATTAGAGTGGCTGACTAGCATATGCAAAACTTCAGATTTGATACCTAGCATCAGACACACACACACACACACACACACACACACACACACACACACACTTAATCATATATACATAATTATATAGGAGGATAGCCAGTGTCTAACAACAATAAAAACACATTCAATACTGATAATAGTGGATGGAATATTTTAAGTTATCAAACAAGTGCTAAATCTTATAGCTTAGGAGTCATTTATCTATTACTTACAAAGAAATTGAGTAACTTGCTCAAGCTTGCACAGTTAATATGTAATGGAATTTTAATGCAGTATACTTTACCCTCACAATTAGAAAATGGTAGCATTTTTCAATGTAAATGAGGGCTGTTTTGTTTTCAGCAAAAATGGAAATTTTTCTGCTCTGGTCCTTGAAATTATCTGAGAAACCAAATCTAGAAGAGATATTTGCATTTCTATCTGCTCAACCTGGCACTAACCATGGGGAAGGGGGAACAAATTATGCATATGCTGGGAATTGGCTTGTTAGAACCCCATTAACTTTTAATTTTTAACTATCAAGATTTTAACCACTGATGTTATTAGGTTAAAGCTTTCACTTAAGAAAATTATAAATACTTCCTTTGGGAAGAAATAAATTCTATGAAGCTTGTTAGGTTGGAAGTGTCACCTCAGCTCCCTGGCACCCCTCTATACAAAGAATTTGGATTGTTTAATTAGGGGGCTTCACCCCAGCCCCCAGGCGTTCGTTTTTGTTATGTTGGGTGGAAAGTTCCATTTCAAAGCTCCCTGCCCTGGGACCTGCCTCAGTCTAAACTCTACCTCTGAGAAAGCCAGCCAAATGGTGACCCCCTCCCCATGGAGGGTCAAGACCACTCCAATAGGTTATTTAAACTGTCCCCCAGAGAATAAACACGTGGTCTCCCCTTTTCCCTCTCCAGTGGTATTTTTTTCCCTCCCACTTCCCCCTGTGTTTTACGGGGCCACCCGGGAGTGTTGGCACCTATTAAACTTGGGTATCTTTGAGTTTGGTCTGATTGGGATTATTTGTGTCGGTGGAAAGGTTTGTTGGCCAGGAAACACATAACAAAACTAAGACTACAAACTCAACTAGATGGTACACAGTGTAGCGGCACTAATCAGTTAAAACGTACTATTGAAACAGGATGCTGACATTCTGAAAAGGGCCTCATGAGTTGACACAGATGGCTCCAACTCAGGCAGACATTCCTTGTGGTCTTTAACCTAGGCAGCATAGGACTGTTGCTGGTCCCTGCCAGTTGCCAGACATGGGTGTAATAGCAGGATTCCCTATTGAGTATGTGTGTGTGTGACCTAATGAGTATTCCTCAGAAGACAGTATCTTTGCTCTTTCTCCTGCTTTCTCCGTTCTTTCTGTATTTCTGCAAGACTGATAAACTCAACACTCTGTGATCAATGGGTTTAGTTAATCTGAACTAGAGGTGGCCTTGCACATAGAAAAGAAAGCAATGATTTTGTGATGTGATTTCTAAACTCTCATCTGAAGGACTGTCGCAGCCGGCCGACCTGTTCACACGTGCCTGAAAAGGGATATGAGGATTGAGGAAAGAAGTAGACAAGAGACAGAAGCATAGAGTCAGAAGGACTTCCAGTGAATACTGCAACAGTCTCAAGTTTATTTTGCCAAGCAAAAGGCGAGGGCAAAATACTTCCTTACCACGATACAAGGAATAAGCAAGCATAATTACCTCCTTACATGTCAGAACACCTAGTGATCACCCTAAGTCAAGCATCCTGTTGACTGGTCTTTGAGGAGCAAGACATCCAGTAGCCACACCTTTGGCCAAACATCTTGTTATTTGGACTTGAGGAGCAAGGATGGGTTTGAACTCTGACCTCTAGTCAAGATGGAACAGACTCAAAACTGTGGACTCCCAGAAAAGAACACTGCCATGTCTTAATGCTATATGCTGCTTCTCACCCACAATAAGAAAAATACCAAACCAAGCCAAAAAAAGAAAAAAAAATCAGAGGACTGAAGTCAAATGACCCATCAAAACTGTTTACACAGATGTGCCTCATTTAAGCCAGAGTCAAATTTTATTATTATGTGGCCAATTAATTCTACTCTAGAAATATGACAAGCTTCTAACAGGAGTCATATGAATAGCTTTACCACATCTCCTTTACTGTAAGTCTAAGAAGTTACTGAAAATCTTCTGCTCAGGGAATAAAGGCTTAGTTTTCCAGAGATTCTACATATTTCTTCATTCAAAAAAAAGTATATTGACTGGGACTACAGAAAACAGACAAATTGAACAAAATCGAGATTTGGAAAGAGAAGGATATATATTGGCCACATTACAAATGACTCTCACCTCAGCCCGCATGTACCTGGTAGAGCTCAACCTAAAATACTAGATGTCAGATGTGTTCCTGATGCTGATTCTGTCAAAGGCTAATCCAAAACTTCCTTTACCTGTAAATAGTTTAATTCATTTAGTATACTGGGAAACTATTTGGAGAAATCAGGCCAGGGGTTCTTAGGAATAATTTTGGTAGTTACAACTCAAAATGAGTATTGTAATGTCAAGCTAAATATCTCTCCACCTCATCTGAATCAGGTGATTTGAAAAGTTCAAATAAGTCAAAAATCTCAATTTTCTCTTTGTTGAAATATTATAATTTTAATTGAGAAATAAAAATGTTTATATTTTGTGTGCAAGTTTGGTTAATATACATTGTAAAAATGACTAGGACTGTTTTGAGATGACAGCACCGCGGATCTATGGATTCCCTATGATGACAGACTATAACCTGGAAATGTAAACTGAAATATATCCTTTATTCCTTATGTTGCTTTTGTCACAGTATTTTTTTATTACAACAACATAAATGAAATGAAGACACATCCTTTTATTTTCATCCTATGTCTAGCCTTAAACTTAAAGGAGTCCCTTGTAAATAGCATATAGTTTGATTTTTCTTTTTATTGAAAATAGATTTTTCCTCATGTAATATATCCTGATTATGGTTTTCTCTCTATAAATAACTTCAAGTTCCTACCCCACCTCCCCTACAATCTAGATCTATCCCTTATTAGAAAGCAAACAGTCTTTTAAGGAATAATAATAATAATAATAAATAAAAAATCAAACATATTAGAATTGAACAAAAACAACCAAAAAATGGGAAAAGAACCCAAGAGAAGACACAAGAACCAGAGATTCAATTATTTGCACACTCATAAAACCACTAAGCTGGAAACCATAATAAATGTTCAAAGGACCTGGTGCAGGCTTTGTGCAGGCCCTGTACATTCCAGAAGCGTAGTTACTTTTAAAGGACACCTATTCAGCCATCCTTGATTTGAGAATTTAATTTATTTATATGTAATAGCTGGTCAATGAAGACTCAGCATTAAATTTTGTTAATTATTTTCTGACAGTTTTATAGTAATTTTGCCCAAGTATTCCTCTTTTGATGTTTTCCTTTCTAATGTGATTATTTTTATAGTATCTGATTTAATTTCTTTCTCTTTTATTCATCTACTGGAAAATTTTAAAGTTACTATAAGTTCACATAAAATATCTTCTAAGTCCATTTAAGCGATGGCTTCTGCCCTAAACCTAAATTAAACATTTTCTTCACACTTTTATGTGATAATGTCACACATCAGCTAATTTATATATTATGTATAATTTTAATAATTTTATCTTCTAATAATTTTTCTTTCATTTCGTAAATGTCAGGTTATTACCAATGGTCTCCTTTAGGTTTTGCTTGTCTGGAAATCCTTTTCATTTATGAAAGCAATCTTGCCAGGTAATGATTCTGGATTAGTATGGTAGTTCCTTCTCTCCCCCGTTTTTTACCTCTCAGCACTTTGGCTCTGCTTTCTCCTGTGGTGTCTTGCTGAGAAATCCACTGGTAGGCTTATAGAGGTTCCTTTGTAGATTTTAAGTATTGTTTACCTTTCTGTTTCCAAAATCCTTTCTCTTTAACTTTAAACATGTTAATTTTAATATGTGAAGTGATGATCTATTCACGTTTTCTGATTATGGTTTTGTTATACTTCCTGTATCTGCATGCTCATATCTTTTACACAGTTTGATATGTTTTCTGTCAATATTTCTTTAAGTAAGCTTTCTGTTCATTTCTCTTTCTCTGCTCCTTTTTGGACACTCATGATGTATATACTGTTTTAGTTTGATGAAGCCACACATATCCTGTAGGCTTTTCATAGTTTTTTCCTTTTCCTTTGACTGGGAAATTTTAAAGAACTTGCCTTTGGGTTCACTGATTTTTTTTTTCTTCTGCCTTTTTGAGTTTGTTTAAACCCATCACAGTATATATTATTTTAATCATTGTGTTTTCAGTTCTAAAATTTTAATTCTTCTACCTTCTTCTTAATCTTCTAATTTTATTTGATATTGTTTCTCTATTACATTATTTTTTGATCAGTGTTTTCTTGTAAACCACTAAGCTTCTTGTTGACAATTATTTGAATTCCTTTTCTGAAAGTTTATAAATTTCTATTTCTTTGTGGTCTGTTATTGAAGTTTTATTTTGTGCTTTTATTTCTCTTATAATTCATGATTATTTCAACCATACCTTTGTATCTAAAAATTTGAAAAAGTGTGTACCAATTTGAATTTTCAGAGACTGATTTTGGTCTGTCTTACCATGTAGAGGTTTTCGACAGGTTGTCTTGTGACCTACCTGTCTTGGTATGCAAGCTTTCAGGTAGAGACCTTAAGCAGGTAGACATGCAACCTAAAGTTTACAATGACAGTTGGAGTCTTGAGTTCATCTGGATGAATCTGAAACTTGCATCTTGTTAAAGTTGGCCCAGATGAAGGATCAGTGGTTCCTGGCCTGGCACCAGGATCCATCAGAATGATCCTAATTTTTATGTATGTAGAATTGGAGAGTTAGTTCTGTAGAGTGGGTCAGAGGCCTGTGTTGACAGAAACTGTCTTAGAACCCAAGCCTGAAAAGTCCCATGTGACCTTAAACCCTGAGTAACTTGAGCCAGCCTTTTACTGGGGCAAGCATGGCACAATCAACTTTGCCATTCTCTTTTATTCAAATTGTTAATTAGGAACAAAATACATAACAATAGATAACACTTTTATTAACACACTGTTAGGTTTTAAATTGTCTTCAATTGTTTTTAAAGGTAATATTTTGCCTTTTGGATAAAATAATCATATTTCACAGAATTTAGGTAACCTGACTTGGGTTACTCCTCCACTAGGTGGCAGAGGTAGAATTTCCATTAATCTCTGAGTGACTTGTGTGTATTAAACTTTCAGGACATTTTCTGAATGCTGACACAAGCGTTAGTCAACATTATATTTGATAGTAAATGGGCATTGTCAAGAGGGTTTGAGATTGGGTTTGGGTACATTATTTTCTTTAGCTAATTGCTTTAATGCATGTTTGATTGTTAAAGGGCAGTGTAAATAATTTGATGGATTCGATAATTATTTTTGACAAAGAAATTTAATTTATTCCTGTATTGACTTAGTTGATAATTTTGACAGCTTCAAGTGGTCACATTGGATTGAATCATGAAGAGAGAAAAGAGAATTTCCTACGAAAAAGAAAAATTATTAGCTTTACATTAGTAGTATACATACCCACAGTTCTCTAGAAATAAATTAGTATTAATGCTACATTTGCCACCAGAGGGAGTCATGTGACTACTATAATAGATTGATAGAGGAAAATGAACTCCTTTTTTTCTTGGCCCACTCTTTTTTTACTTTGTTTATTTAATTAATTATGTTATTAAAACACTATCTCTTTTCATTTTATATATCAATCCCAGTTCCGACTCCCTCCCTTTTTTCTGTTTCTCCCACTTTTCCCCATTCCACCTCCTATCCACTCCTCAGAGAGGATAAGGCACATTGCTCTGAGGAAGGACTAAGGCCCTCCCTACTATATCTAGGTGGAGCAACCATCCATAGAGAATGGGTTTCAAAAAGCCATTACAAGCAGTAAGGATAACGGTCCCACTGCCAGTTACCCCACAGTCTGCCTCAGTCATACCACTATCAGCCACATTCAGATGGCCTAGTTTGGTCCTATGCTGCTTCCTTCCAGGTCCCGCCAGAGTTGGTGAGCTCCCATGAGCTCAGGTAAGCTGTTTTAGTGGGAATCCCCATCATGGTCTTGACCCCTTTGCTTATCTTCTCACTTCTCCCACTCTTTGACTTGACTTTGGGAGCTCAGTCCAGTGCTCCACTGTGACTCTCTGCCTCTGCTTCCATCAGTTGCCGCATGAAGGTTCTATGGTGACATTTAAGATATTCATCAATCTGACTACAGAACAAGGCCAGTTTGGGCACCCTCTCCACAATTTCTTAAGGTCTTAGCTGGGTCATCCTTGTGGATTCCTAGGAATTTCTCTAGAGCCCCATAATGTCTCCCTCAATCAGAATATTTCTCCCTTCCTTTCTGTCCCTGTTCTTCCCCTATCTTGACTATCCCATTCCCTCAAGTTCTTCTCCCTGGTGAGGAGGAGGACCTACTCATTTCTTAACTAGCCTTCAAAATTTGGTAAAGCTTATGTGTTTCTTGGAAAGACTTTAATATCTCACTTTATTTCATCAATTAAATTGGTTATGTGTTATAGATGTAGAAAATAGAAGATACAAGTTACTTAAGTTAATAATATAGAGTTAAGGATCACACCAAACTTAGACCTGGGAGAATGGTTCTGTTAGGCTCATAAATTTGAATTTTTAGTCCCAGGGTGGTTTTTTGGGGGGCGGAGGGGACAAGGTTGGAGCTTGGTGGTGGGGAGAAGGGGATTAAATGTGGCCTTGTTGAAAATGTGTGTGATAGAAGGCTAGCTTTGTGGTTTCCAAAGCCCAAGCCAACCCAAATTAGCTATCTTTGCCTTGTGGGTCAAGATGTGAGCCCACAGGTACAGCTACTGTGCCATGCCTACCTGCCATGCTCCGCACCATGATGGTCATGGATTCTAACCCTATGAAGCTACGAACTCTAAATTTAATTCTTTCTTCCATAAGTTGCCTTGATCATGATGCGTTATGGTGGGGTTAGAAAAGTAACTGAGATGTCACACAAACTTGAAGACGTAAGTTCAGATCCATAAAGCCCATGTATAGCTTAATGGGTAGCAGATGTCTGCACTATAGTCCCTGTACTACAACCCTAGAGATGAAGGCAGGGGAATCTTTGGAAGCTTGCAGGCTAGCTAGCAGGATATGTATAATAGCAAATAACTAGAGACCTGGCCTCAAGCAAGATGGATGGCGATGAAAGCAGTGTTGTTCTCTGGCGTCTGTGCATATGCTATTGGTATGCATATGACCTTACTCAATCAAACATGCCATTTTCACATACCCATACCCAAATTTACTTTTAAAAATGATAAATTAAAGATCTTAACAACATGAATTTAGTAATGTACTGAAACCAAAACATTATTGAATCATCCTTTATTACAAAAATACTTGTCTACTAGTATTAAAATAATACTTAATCTGAAATCAATAACTACATTGATGTTCAATCAAGTATACTGTACTATATATTACCTTTGCCAGGATGACAGTGGTTATTTGTAGCAAATATAATACTAAATAAAATCAAAGTGAATTGAAAAGAAACTTCTTAGCAGAAAGCATCCATAACCCAAGTGTACTTTCTGCACTTCTGCTCTCTGAGAGCAAGTTTAAGACTGTTCTGAAATGGTAAATGAGGAGGAAAAGGTAACAATTTAAAAAATTCATAATGCAATTTTTTATTCTCAGTTTTAGAAATAAACAAGCAAAAAGCATTTTCTGAAACCCACTAAGTACACAGTGTTAAGTATCCATTAAGCTCAAGATGTAACGACTATCTTAAGAAGGTCAATTCTGAAATGCTACTTAGAACACTTCATAAAGATCTGTGGTTTTCACAAGTGCTCGGCTGGCTAGCTTTACTATGGTTGCCTAGAAACTTGTTCCAAACATAAATGCTTAAATTGAACTCTGACAGTACTGGTAGTGAAAGGTAAGGGTTGAGGTCCAGGCTTCTCTATTCTGATAGGCTCTGAGAGAGAGTATGGTACATGTTTAGAACTTGAGAACCAATTAGAATGATAGTCTCTTGAAACCAAGTCTAATGACATACAAATTAGGGAATGTGCCTTTGTTTTTATGCATCATTATACTTAACGAGTATATCTTGAATATATTTAAAGGACAAATGGGTTATCATAAAATAGTCATCCAAAAAATGCCACTTTGCAGCTGCACAGTGGTGGCACATGTTTTTAATTCCAGCACTTGGGAGATAGAGGCAGGCAGATCTCTGTGAGTCTGAGAGCAGTCTGGTCTACATGGTGAGTTCCAGACCAGCCAGGGCAGTTACACAGAGAAACCCTGTCTCAACACTGCCCCCTTCTCTCTAACCCTCCCCTTACCAAAAGAAAATGCCTACATGACATTAGCTTGTAGGTAAGCATATAGTATGTTTTCTTAATTTGAGATTCATGAGGGAAGGCTCAGACCACTGTGAGTAGGGACACCCTTGATTAGTTGGTCTTGGGTTCTATAAGAAACCAGTCTGAACAAGCCCATGGGGAGCAAGACAGTAAGTTGCATGTATCCACATGGCCTTTTTTTTTTTTTTATCAGCTCTTGCTTCCAGGTTCATGTCCTGTTTGAGTTCCTTCAATGGTAAACAGTGATGTGGAAGTGTAAACCAAATAAATCCTTTCCTTACCTCATTGCTTTTAATCATGGTGTTTCATCTCAGCAATAACAACTCTAAATAAGACAATACCACAGGATGATATTGACTTTATATTCTGTGTTTGTTTCGTTATCTGAAGTTTTATCTAGATGCATACATTGCCTCTTTACAAAGGAAGACAAACATACATATTTGCATGTACAAGTGTGTATGTATATATGTGTGTTCATGGTGGAGGTGTTCTGTGAGTGACATTATTCTTGTGAAGATGTGAACCTCTCTATCACTTACCCCAGAGAAAAATAAGAATATTACTAAAGTTCAACATGATGAGCCAATGAATTATTTGGGTTACTTACAACATATAGGTGAGGGGTTGCTTATAGGAGTTGGATTAACAGAAAAACATCTGCATCACTAAAAGTCCATCCTAAAATTGATGACAGTTTGTGAAAACTGAAACCCTAGACCTTAGCCCACTTCTTTTAGGAGCTTAGAGGTCTATAACATTTTTTTTCCCAGACAACTCATCTGATCTGTACCTTCCAGGAAGCTTAGGTAGTCTGAGTATCTCTCTTATCAGTCCTTATTACTTATGTAAGTTTTGGTGAAAAGGGCCCAGTGCATCTGCTCAGTTTTAGGGACTTTCTTCATATCCTATGTTGTTTACTTCCTGAGTCTTAAGGCATGTTTCTACAGGATGGAATATTTTACCTTCCTTTAGAATATTCTGAGGCTTAATGAGCACTCTTGTAGGACTGAAAGTATCAACCCTGGAGGAAGCTGGTATATGACAATGGGTGTGCATGTATGTGGAGTCCTTAGGATAATCTCATATGTCACACACAGGAGCACAGTCTTCTTCATTTAAAGCAGGTTCTCTGATGGACTTTATCAAATAGGCTAGCCTAGCTGGTAGTGAGTGATGCCTATGGAACCTTCTATTTTTGCTTCCCTAACACTGGGATAAAAAGCATACACCATCTTGCGTAGGTCTTTATATGGCCCTGTGGTCTTCATGTTTGCAGTCCAAACATTTTAACAACTGAAATACCTCCTGGGTATAAGACAAATTTTTTTTTTAACCAAACAAAAGGTGTCTTAAATTTATTTTTATTTTATTTCATTCTTTGGAATTTCGTGCATGTAGACACTATATCTTAATTGTAGCCATCCTCTCTCCCTCCCTCAAGCTCCCCTTGGTGCCTCCCCTAATACGTCTCTCGTCTAACTTTCATATCCTCTTTTTCAAACCCACTGAGTTTATTTAGTGTTGCCTATATACGCATGAGTGTAGAGTCTGGGGCAAGTTAACCACTGGTAGATTGATTACCAAAGGCAAGCAATTAACTTGACATGACCTTAAATAGACCTGGTATTATTTTTGCTTTATTCAGTGAGTATTAAAATACTTATTATAAAAATATTAGTTTGTACATGTTTGCTCTTTCACTTATTGTTAGGCATAATGCAGTCAATTAGATCTTGAGCAGATGTTTTGATAAATTCTTTGTGGCTGGCCTATACATATGTAACAGGTGTCACTAACCAGGCAAAACTGACCTTAGAGGTGTGTTCGAGGATGAATACCTGTGAGAGGGCACGTGGAGATCTTGTGTAGGAGGTTCTTCTGTCTATGTGTTGCTTTCATTGGTTGAATAAAGAAACTGCCTTGGCCTTTTGATAGGGCAGCACTTAGGTAGGCCAAGTAGACAGAACTGAATGCTGGGAAGAAGGAGAGTGAGAAAGCCACCATGAAGCCAACAGGTCAGACATGCTGAATCTTTCCCGGTAAGCCATGACCTCGTGGTGAACACAGATTATTAGAAATGGGTAAAATCAAGATGTGAGAATTAGCCAATAAGAGGTTAGAGATAATGGGCCCGGCAGTGATTTAATTAATACAATTTCTGTGTGGTTATTTCCGGGGTTAAGCTAGCCGGGTGGCCTGGAAGAAGAAGCAGCCCACTTGCTCCTGTTACGAAGATCTGAAATTGATGTCTGGAATCATTCTCTCTTCTTCTTAAGCTTTATTCGGTGAGATGGGGCTTTTTTAAACCCAGGACTCATGGTAGAGTTAGTTAGTCTTGTTAACCAGTTTGTCCTGGGGAATCTAATCTCTGACTTCTAAGGCTGGAATTACAGGGCACCGATCATGCCCACCTAGCATTCACATGGGTTCTGGGAATTTGAACTCTGGCTTTCACACTTGCATGGCAGGTGCTTAAAGAGGAGGCCATCTTCCCAGCCTATTTTTGCAGGTATAATTTTGTCATTATTATGTGTCCTTTATGCACAATACTGTTATGATTCAAGTACACCTATGCCTCCCCCCAAAATAAAAAACCTACACATACCATATATGCACGTGCATGAAAGTGTAAAATAAAATAAAACATAGCTGGAAAGATTTAGCAGATGATCTTTGATTAGATTGGCACAGGAAAGAAATAGCTCACTTGAATTATTTACCTTTCCTAATACAGAAAGGAAACTGCTTAGATGAATTCTTTTTTCACTGTAACAAGAAAAAGCAAAGTTGTGTTCAGCTTTACAGAAGACAGAGTGGCTGGAAGAATTCTTAAGACTGATGAACTTTTTTTTATGTGGGAAGCAATGAAAGTTCTACTTTTTTGTGTTTTTGAAATTGCCAATTTCATATAATAGAAAGCAACATATTGGGTTGGCAATTATGAATTTACAGAAATCTGAACTCTTCCCTCTTCACTATTGTGCCTGCTGGTTAAAAGGAATGCATAGTGTGAGGGTACTTACTACACATGCCCAGAGAAAAGCCCTGCTCTTCGGTGTAGAATTTAATTAATATAAGCATTGTTTCTAGGCATGCTACTTTCAATGAAGTTTAAAAATTAAAATTAAGGTTGAAAATTCAGAATCTCACATAATTATGTTTGAAAGCTTTATAAACTTTATACATGTATAAATTGTCATTATCTGTAGGAGCTCTGACTTTTTATAAAAGCTCTTATATAATCATAAAAAAAGAAAAAGAAAAAACTTTCAAAACTCCCTAACAGCAACTGACTATATGTTATTTTTTAAGGAATACCAAGTATAATGTCATATTTGTCATTAATTTTGTAGATTTGTGAATTAATAATAGATATATCATGGACATGGGATATCATGCCTTCTTTTCTGTTTTTACACTGATTAGAATTATGCCATTTTCTTTATATTGTAATTTTTATATTTTGGTAGCTAATAAATGACTATAGTTGAAGTTTGTATTGACCTAAGTCTTATTAAATCTAGGAAATTAAAAATTGTATAAGGGAGATATTTGCAGCAAATAGGAACCGTTGCTTGCTAAGTTGTAGCTGACAATGATTAAGGGTTGCAGGTATCAAGTAATCAACAATAAGAGGCTAGTGAGGATCATTATGATATAGCTTCCCTTCCTTTCCCTTAATCACAAAAGAAAGAGAGAAAAAGCAACCTGAGAATAGAGATATTATCCCTGCATATAATTTCAACAGAGAACTTTTGCTTTCAAGTTACTAGACAAATATTCTTTGATAAAAGAAACCCTTGCAAAATGAGTAGGGTTTGTATGCTATAATAATATGTCCTTGAGCCAGGCGGTGGGGGCTTACGCCTTTAATCCCAGCACTCGGGAGGCAGAGGCAGGAGGATCTCTGTGAGTTCGAGACCAGCCTGGTCTACAAGAGCTAGCTCCAGGACAGGCTATAAAGCTGCAGAGAAACCCTGTCTCAAAAAACCAAAAAAATATGTCCTTGATTATTTGTTTCATTATTTTAAGTAGTGTCTTAGCTTCTTTTCCTGCTGCTGTGATAATATACCTTGATAAAAAGCAACTTCTGAAGGGGAAATGAATAATAATGAAGTGAGATTTAAGTGGAGAGAGGGATGGAAGGCTAGGGCTGGGGAGGTGAGCTAAGTGATAATTAACAATAAGGATGTTTGAGGAAATATGGAAATACACTACTTTATAATACTCCCAAATATTTACATATGTATATATGCATATATTTATATAAAATAGTTACCTGACACATGAGATAGTTTTCCTTTCAGAAGTGATAGACTGACAAATATCAAGCCCAGTGCCAGCTACAGGATCCCTTACCCATAGCTGTCAGATAGGTGTGTCCCAGAGAGTCCAAAATAATATAGGTAATTGCCATTGCTCTTAGCTGCTCAGCAGAACTTGGTGATAAGAACCTACTGCTAAAGATACCACTTTTGGGGGTAGGACATAGAAAAACAAAGTTGGAATTGATTTGGGGGCTTTTTTATGATATCTAGCTCTCATGGTACTGGAAGGTACTATGTAGAATGCTGTGGGAAAAGAGTCTCATGCACAAGTGAATGCCATAAACTACAAGTGAATGCCATAAATTACTGACCTGACAAGACATGAGGACCGGTGCACTAGTAACATGAATGTTACATGGATAACGAAGCACTTTTTGTTTGGAAACGAAATGCATTCTTGGTATAGAAAATCTGTCCAAAATCCAATGGCTGGGGATTGTTGATGGAGCTGTGGGACACTTCCCAGCTCCCAGACACAGGCTAGCTTTACACCAGAAATAATTACATGGAAACTGTATTCTTTTTTTTTTTTTTTTTTTTTTTTTTTGGTTTTTCGAGACAGGGTTTCTCTGCAGCTTTAGATCCTGTCCTGGAGCTAGCTCTTGTAGACCAGGCTGGTCTCGAACTCACAGAGATCCTCCTGCCTCTGCCTCCTGAGTGCTGGGATTAAAGGCGTGTGCTACCACTGCCCGGCTGGAAACTGTATTCTTTTAAACACCGCCTGTCCCATTAGTTTCGGTCTCTTATTGGCTAATTCTCACATCTCGCTTTAACCCATATTTAGTAATCTGTGTAGCACCACAAGGAATGGCTTACCAGGAGAGATCTTAACCTGCGTCCGACTCAGAGAGGAGAGGCATGGCGACTGCCTGAGACATCTGCCTGACTCTGCTTTCTTTCTCCCACAATTCTGTTCTGTCTTCTCCACCTACTTAATTTTCTCTCCTATTAAAGGGCCAAGGCAGTTTCTTTATTAACCAATGAAAGTAACACATAGATAGATTATCATCCTCCATCAGGGGATGTCTTAGGCTCCAAGGGCGAATCTGTTTACTATTATTTTGCTAAATTTATAAAGAACAACACTGCCTTCTAAATTCATATCTCTTTACTCATAGGTTTAAAACCCTCATCAGAGAAGTTAATTTGTGTAATGGATGATGGCTAGCAGAAAAGTTAAAATACAAAGAACAAGTGTCTGTATTCTACCTCAAATAACACATCTATACCAAATTCCGACTCCAAGACTCAGACATTCCCAAAGGAGGGGGCAGAAAGGATGTAAGAGGTAGACATCTGGGAGAACTGTGTTGAAGCAGTGACTTCTGGGCATTGCAGAACTATTGCACTTGCTACTTCAAGGAGCCATGGCTGACTTAACAAGACCTGCCAAAAACCAGTCAGCATCATCCTACTGTGGAGTGGGGAGGGGGTCAGAAGCCCCCACCCGAAACTGAGGAGCTGACAGATTCTGGGAGAGGGACAGTCACTTTTCTTTAAAGGTGTGATCACTGTTAGGTTGAAATTCTCTAGGGCGTGGCATCACACCAGGATTGCATGGACAGCACCAAGTAGATTTCACGGGTTATGAAAAGGAAGAAAAAGGTGTGAAGTTAGGAGAGGGGTTTTTTAGGGGTCAGAGTGAGTTGTGGAAGAGTCGGGGGAGGAGTGAGAGTGAATGTGACCCAAACATACAGTAAACACACATGAAATTCTCAAATAATTAATAAAATTATTAGCAGTCTTCACAAAACAAACCATTGAAGGTAGAAATGTTTATTCTGCCTCTTAACTTGAGGTTATAGTCCATCATGGTAAGGAAGCATTGACATCAGAAGCTTGAGGCAGCTGATCACAATGTATTGAAACTCAGGAAGCAAATCACAATGCAAGCTTGAATTCAGCTCATCTTCTCCTGTTTATATAGTGGAGGAACCTAACCAGGGGACAGTGCCACCCACAGTGGGGAAATCTTCCTAACTCAGTCTAACCAAGATAATTCTCTACAGGCCAGTTCAGAGTTCATCCTCCAAGTGATTCTTGATCTCACAGAGTTCAGAATTGAAACTGACCATCACATAATACGGTTTCTTAGTGATATATAAAGGTCTTTTAGTATAGTTGGTCATTTGTACAGCAAGCTACACCTAACCTAATCCTGTTACTCATCATCGTCAAATTATTTATTTCTCCTTAAGACCTCATATACTCAGTTCAAATTTAAATAATATAAAAATGATCATGGAAGGAAAAATATATTAATCTTTGCAATTTATTTTGAATTCATAATGATACAAAACATTGATGAGGTCAACACAATAATATTTTTTGCTATAAATATTTTCATAGTATTTGAAAACAGCATCTACTAATGTTTGGAAAAAATCTTATCTCCAATTTTATTTATACTTCACATTTGCTTGATTAGGGAAATAAATGACTGAAGAAAATAGATATGAATGATGTGTGAAATCTCTAGGATCGACAGCTGGGTTACTGCCCAGTGTGACACACACTGAATTAGGATGTTTTAGTGGATAATCTTAGGAGGTTTCTCCATGGTCATAGACATATGTGTTCAAACGAGGATCACAGATGAGAGTGACATGATGTGATCTTGATTTTCTCAAATCAGAAGGATAAATTATTTAATTCTCTAAAATGCTCCTTTTGTTTCACTTGTATATGGTTTAACTAGACATTCATTGTATAACTCCATCTGTTCTCTTTCAGTTTTCCTTAATAATTAATTATGATTTCTCAGTGATGCATTAATCTTTTAGTATGATTGGCTATTTTGCTATAGAGGCAAGACATGAAATTCACTTCTAATCTCTCTTTCAACTAGAACATTGACTTCTGTCTATTATGCTACCTTTAAAACTATCCCTAGCTTTTGTTTTAATATTTATATTATGTAAATAGAATTTTGATAGTGCATGCTGGCAAATATAAAAGGTAACTATTGTCACATTTGAAAAGGAACTTATATACATTAATAAGTATGCGTATTATTATTTTTATACCTATTACATCCTGCTATTGCTACTTGTGTTTTGATATATATACATATATATGCTTATAGATATATATGTTTTTATAGATAAACATAGTAAGAATGACATAAAGTCATACTCAATTGATTATTTTATCTAATATAAAGGATGTTTTTATTTTTATAACTAATTAATTAATTTTACATGCTGGCCACAGTTTCTATTCCCTCCTCTTCTAGTTCCTCTCTCCTGCATCCCCTCTGTTTCTACCTCCCAATCCACTCCTCCTCCATTTCTCTTCAGGAAAGGGCAGGTCTCACATGGATATTAACAAAACAAGATATATCAAGTTGCAGTAAGACTAAGTACCTCACCATGTATTAAGGCTCATCAAGGCCACCAGTAAGAGGAGTATGGTCCCGAAAGTCATCAAAAGAATCAGAGACAGCCTCTGTTCTCACTGTTAGGAGTCCAAGAAGAGGACAAAGCTTCGCAATTATAACATATATGCAGAGTCGCTAGGTTAGTCCCATGAAGGCTCCCTGGTTGTCAGTTCAGTCTCTGTGAGCCCCTATGAGTCCAGGTTAACTGAGTCTGTTAGGTGTCTTTTTTTTTCAAAATTTCTCTTATTTCTCTTTCCCAGAGAGATGGACGAGTGAACCCTTCCCCCAGAATCATCCTTGTTCCCTAGTCTCTCTGGGTAGCATAGTTAAGAGGATGTTTTTCTTGTTCTTAGCATTGAGCTAAAATACTGTGATGTGATTAAGGTCTATTAGGGAATGACACCTAAAATAATTTCACATTTAATAACCCCATTCTTTTCATTTGTCTTATTCCAATAATTCCTAAAATTAAAAATAATTACAATTGGTGATATACTAATGAATATTTATAACGCCTTATGACTAGTAATGCTTTCTGATTTTCATGGCAATAATACTTCACAAAAACTGATTTTAACTGCCTACCTTTTATCATTAAATGGAGAGTGAGGTGCAATAAACATAGTTAACCCACTCAGACCAATAGAAAGCAGCTCCAGCATACCACTGGGTTTAATTCCCTATATCAGCAGTCACTTGATTTAATAAGCAAATTATTAGATTGTATTAAATGATGTTCTTTTAAAAAACTATTCTAATAGATAATTACTCAGAAAATTACTATAATTCATCTGTTTTCTTGATAGGTATGACTAAGAAAGTGTTTACAAATAAAGAAATGCAGTAGAAAATCGAGTGTTCGACCAAATCTTGCCTATTGGATATGTCCATGTAGCAGAGACAAAAATTTCCACAAACTCCTTCTCTATCCATAGAATGATTTTTGCAATGTATCCTCGACTCTTATGTTGCTACTTCTAGTGTCTGGGTCTATAGTGATGAGAAGAAAACAAACTTTTACAGTAAATTAACATTTTTAAAAATATGCATGCTTATTTATTTCATAGAAAGTGCAGTCTATAAAAGTACTCAAACTTATATTTCACATACTGGTGTGGATATAAGAATCTATGGCCATTGTTCTGTGATGAGAAAAGAGCTGAACAGAAATTAGGGTTTTCAAGCATTTTCTCCAATTCAGCATTGCTATTAGCATCTGTGGTGGTTTGGGATGAGAATGACCCCCCTTAGATTCATATATTTGAATGCTTGAGAGCCATTTGGTATAACTGTTTGAGAAGAATTGAGAGGTTTGGTCTTGTAGAAAGAGATGTGTCCCTGCAAACAGCCATTAGGCTTCAAAAGACTAGGCCACCACCAGTTAGCTCTCTCTACCTCATGTTTGTGGATCTATTGTAAGCTCCCAGCTACTGCTCCAGAGCCATGCCTAACTGCCTGCTGCCATGCTCCCTTGCCATGATAATCAGAGACTCTAGCCTTTTGAAATCATGATCCCCAAATTAAATACTTTCTTTTATAAGTTGCTTAGGTCTTAAGACAACATCCTAGATCATGACCAGCAGATTCCTTTCATGTATCTACTGTATATCCTATACTCAAAAAGCAAAGAAAACCAGTTTAAGTTTTAGTATACTATTCTAAACTTAATTATTAGAAGTGGTTATGATGAAAAACTAAAGATTAATCTTGAAAACATAACTGGTGTCATTTCATATGGTAAGAAAAACATAAAAACCTGAACTTGTCAAAATTGTTTTAAAGTTTTTCCAATGTTCCCACCAATGGCTCTATCTAGAATATTATAAAGTAAAACAGAGAACATTAAGAAACACATAATCTCTTACATGTAGCATATTACCAATTCTACTTTGGTTAGGTCATTTAATGTGCAAGAAACTAATTTATTGTACTAAAAATTTGGACTATATATCTGTGTTTATTCAAAGTATGTGAACATCCATGCATTTGACCTGAATGGAAATAGTGATGCACATCTGTATCCCAACATGCAGGAGGCTTGCCAGGTATTCCAGGCTAGCTTTGTCTACATAGAAAGTTCTAGGCTAGAGTTCTATATACAGGGAGACCCTACCTCAAGTGCCAAGACAAACAAAGAAGGTAAACAGGTAATTAATATAGTAAATTACTATTTCTCTTCATACACTTTATGTAAAATTGTGAAGTGGTACAAGATACAAATACTTAAAATGACTAGTTTAATTACCTGTGCACACACTTAGCAAACTGCTTATACTGTTTTATGATTTGTTATATCCCCCCTCTTTATGTTTCTCTTAATTTTAAGTATTTTAATATAATTTTATTTTAATATGATTATTTTTAAAACTAAGAAATTAAGATTGCATCTTTTGTTTAAAACTAGTTTTCTATTTTGTATTGTATGAAAATATTAATCAAAAATTAACTAAAGAAAAAGGAAAAATATTTTTTTACCTTAGTTTAAAAAGAACTTAGTAGAAGAATGGCTGCTGCAGAGGTGTAGGTACATCATAATGCACTGAGTACAGACAGTGTAGAAGTGGAGCTTCTGAAGGCAATTATAGAATAAAACTTTATGAATTCTCACATTTATTAAAAATTGTGAGCGATGAATCTTCAAAAATTTTATACTGTTGGGATAGGTAGTTGCGTTGAGTATCAGCAGTATAAATTCACATACATTTGACCTAAGTGAAAGTTGTGTTCTGTGGTGACTATTTGATTAAGGCCTCAACAGACAAAATAGTCTTTTATAAATACATATTAGTGACTGGCAAGATTGCCTAGCATTTTATGTTACTTGCTACGAAGCCTGAAGACCTTTCTTTTATTCCAGCACCCACATGGTGATAGAAAGCCAATTCCCTCAAGTTGTTATCCGGCCTTTACAAATATACTGTGATACTTACACATACCAAAACAAGCTATTTAAAAGAGATGTATATGTGTGTGTGTGTGTGTGTGTGTGTGTGTGTATGTGTGTGTGTGTGTGTGTGTGTGTGTGAGAGAGAGAGAGAGAGAGAGAGAGAGAGAGAGAGAGAGAGAGAGAGAGAAAGAGAGAGAGAGAGAGTACGTAAAATTTTTATCAACTTTCTGTCACATTTATAATAAGATCAAAACTTATTTAATTCTTGAAACCTGCACTCAGCTTCCCTTTAACTTTATTTTACTCCTGGTATTTGCTATGTGGATCAGCCATATTGACGTACTTTGGGTGTTCCAAGCAAGCACTCATTCTTTATATCTTATGTTCCTTGTGCTAGTCTTCTCTGCCCAAACCTTTCCACTGCTACTCTTTCTCATCCTTTGAGGTTTCAGGCTAAACCATAGTGCTACCTTTCTGCCTCCCATTGCAGTAACTTACTGGATGGCCTTTTGTAGTATCCGCAGCTTCTACCACACATGCACTTTCATTGATTCTGCTTGTTTGTTTGCTTGTTTTTGTTTTAAATTTATTTTACATGCCAGCCACAGTTTCCCATCGATCCTCTTCTTCCTTTCCTCCACCACCTCTTTTCTATATCCCCCCCCATCCAGTCCACAGAAAGGGCAAGGCTCATGAGGAGTCAGCAAAGCCTGGCATATTAAGTTGAGGCAGGTATGCTTTATTTTTATTTTTTATCTCCTTTCCTTTTAAATAGAATAAAAACTTGATGATTGTAGACATCTTCTTCCTCTGGCTTGTATTTATATTCTCAAAGTATAGTGTTCTGAGAATGATGTAACAGGTAACAGATGCTCATTAGTGATGCTCAGGGAGTGAATGCCAGGGAGGGGGAAACCATTTTACTTATACTAGCAAGACTGAATCATTTGAACTGGTAATTTAGGGAGATCTGGAGAAGACACCTCATTGAAAAGATGTAGATATCAGAGGAGGCCATTTTTGTTGTTATAAAAGCATTCCTCTGTAAAAGTGAAATCTGTTTCTCATTTGACAGATAAAATACTGTTTTTTTTACTGGCATATTTAATCATAACCCTTAAAAATCTTCTAATATCCAATTATGTACATCAATATGAATGAAATGCATAGAGTATTTTAAGGATAAAACAAAGTCATAAAGAGTCTGAGTGCAGATTATATAGAATCTTTGTGAGAATAAAATGAGTTTACAATTGGCTATAAATATGACAGGAAGTTGATAAATACTTTAAGCATGTATATCACATATATTTTTAATAATTTTCTTGTGAGAAATACATGACAATTTCTGAAGAAGGATGCTTAAAAGAAATTCCACTCTAGCTCAGAATTGAGTATAATAGAGAGTTATTTATTTAAGGGTAGATTCACACAAATCCCAATCTTCTGCTCAAACGGGGAACAATAACCAGATCCAGCAGCTGGGAAAAAGGCCAAATGTGTGCTTTATATTGGCATATATATTATAAGAGGCCACACCCAAGTGGGCAGGTAACTTAAAGGCTACTGGTGGTAGGAATTCCTATAGCACCTCCCCCTTTTGTTTAAATAAGAAAGTTCTAAGCCTAATACAAAGTTATAAAAACAAATATCAGGTATAAATATTAGAATTACAACCAGTATAAACAATATCAAGCAAGAAAAATTTAATAAATGTTTCAATAATTACCCTATCTTAATGAATTTAAGTCTTGTATAATAAATAACTTGGCCAAGTCATGAGAGGAAAGTAACTACAAGTATCTAGTTTTCAACCCCAACAAAAAGCTGAGAAGGGAAATAATATTACTTGAGTAAGCAGAAAGTGCAATCAAGCAACTTCTAAAATGTGCAACAAATGACAGAGACAACTGGCTACCTGGGAAATAACCTAGGCTTATTTGCAACATTGGAGCAACCAACTTTAACTAAGGCCTAAAGTAACTGACAGACCGTTTCCAGAGGAAGAAAATATTTCAAAATTATCTTACCTTGTCTTGGCAAGTCTTTTTTCTTGTATTCTGCTTGTCCTGTCTGGATATCGTGCATTTTGTCAGTGGTCGATGCATAGGCAGTTCCTTGCCCAAAAACCAGTTTTTCCAAAAAGAAAACAAGCTCCAACTGGAGTGTCTTTGCTGTTCAACATTCTCTTGGAAATAGATCCGTGTTGCCAGGAGCAATTGTGTCTCACTTCAACAGAACCCTAAGTTAAATGCCATACTTTACAGCTATTTGAAGTGGTTGAAAATTACCTATCTATGCAGAATACAATATCTATGTATCTAAAGAACCTGATTAGTCTAACTATAAGTATGATAAACATGGATGACTATTGACCTATAATTCTTAATACCTATATAACTTAAAGAGTAAGACTTCACACTAGAATATTAAACAATCTTTAAACAACTGTGCAACAAATGAGGACAATGATAACAAAATGTAAACAATGTATAATTATGTTAATCAGAGGTAGAAATGTACATTGCAATATGCTAAATATATCCTAAAAGTGTATCAATATACAAAATATCTTAAGCAGAGGTAGAAGCATGCGTGCATAAAATATAACATAATAATTTTGCCTAGATATACAAATATTGTAGACAAAAGTAGGAACATATTCAATATAATCTAAGTTTGTATCAATATACAAGAATCTTTACCAATGTAAATTGCCTATAAATAATAGCTCACAAGTATTCACTCTGTCACTCATTATTATTAGTATGAGTAAGCCACTCTAATCTATTATCCCATCCAATTTCCTCACCTTTTTTTTCAAAGAGATCCTCGATCCTGCATAATTTTCCCCCAACTCCTAACCCTATACCAGTTAATTGTAATTAGTCCCTAAATGATGTCCCTAACCCTGAGGACAAACTTTGTTGGGAGAAGGGACGTTGTCTTCTAGAATTACTTCCAGCTGTCAATGGAGTGATGTTCCTTCTATGGGATCCTGTGAAAGTAAAATGATGGTTAAGTTCCAAGATTAGTGTCTCGTATAATTACAAATAGTCTCTGAGTATTCAGTAGGGTTTTTCTAAAGTTTTAATGTGGAGTTCTGGCCAGAACATTGTAAAACATTATACCATTTCAGCTAACCAAGTTGAAACCGTCTTGAGTAGCTGGTACCTAAAACAGGTCTTATAGTAGCACTATCAGCATCATGGCATCATATCAACCAGGTAGAGTTGTTGTTGTGAGGCTGCATCTTTTTCCTGGAAACTTCAAAGATTACTGCAAGAAAATTCATTGTTCATTGTGTAAAACAAATATTATTTATATAGACATATACAGATATATATCTTCAATTAAAAGCACAATAGAGGCAAAAATAGGTATGAAGAAAAGTAAAACGTTTTCTAAATTCTTTCTTCTTTCTGTCCCATACCAGACAGCTCTTGACATGAGACAGAAACTTTGAATTTTTCTTTTAACAACATGCTTGGATTTAGAGAAGGACAGAGCCATTGACCAACTCCAAAGCCAGCTCTATATATTCATATATATATATATATATATATATATATATATATATATATATATAAACGTATATGTTTGATCACCTGTCCTTACAAGTCATATTTCTTTTTCTTGATCATCTTTATTGAATCGTTATTTTTCCTTCTGTCAGCATACAAATATCCAGGTCCCCTTGAATTTTTGAAGATGTGTACTTTCCTGTAAAGACAAGTACAAAACCCTGTCCCAACCCTATATAGTTTCCTTACCACCTGCATGGTTGTCACCATTGTGGATGAGCTTTTATTTCTCTTTCTCAAGAGATTTCTCCTTTTCAAAGTGAATCTTTATTAATTTTGATGGTATCCATACTTTTTTATCTCCTGTGGTAATAAGTGCAAAATCCCTTCCCCAATGTAGCACATCTCCTGATTTACATTATGCGGTCAACACATCCTTGAAATACACTGGCTGATTTAATTCAGAAGACTTTTTCTGTTATCCATTGTCTCTATGCTGCTGTTGTCCCATTCTCATTAGCTTTAAGAAAATTCAAGGTTAATAAAGCATTATGTAATTTATTTCTGGGGGTATTTCCATCCCTTTATGTTTGTTTAACATATCTTGACAGTTTGATTTGATCTTTCTACAACTGCCTGACCTGTAGGATTGTGTAGTATGCCTGTAATATACTTTAAATTATAATAAGAAAAAAAGCTGTTTCATTTTCTTAGAGACATATGCTGGGCCATTATCTGTCTTTATTTGTTCAGTTATACCCATGATGGCCATAACTTGTAATAAATGTGTGATCACTTAATCAGCCTTTTCTAAGCTTAAAGCAGTAGCCAACTTAAAACTTGAATAAGTGTTAATGGTGGTGTACATATTTTAATTTTCTAAATGTTGTAAGTTGGAACACATCTATCTATCAGATTTCATTCCTTTGAGTACCCTTTGTGTTAGCCCCTGAAGGTAGCAGTGTTTGGTTATAGAAAGAACAAATAGGACATCTCTTTATAATCTCCTTAGATTTTTGCCATGTAATAGGAAACTCTTTCTTAAATCTTTGCTATTGACATGATACTTATTATGAAATTCTGAGGCCTTCAGCATACTTTCAAACAATAACTGATCAATTTCTGCATTGTGCTAGAGGATCTGGCAGACACATATGGGATCAGATGTGTGTTATGTGTATGGGACAAAGCCTATTCCTGATTATATCTTGAAACTTTGTGAATAATGAAGTCAATTCTATATCATCTGGTGTAAATTCAGCAGTTTCAATATGCAAGATTTCTGCATATTGTGAAATCTTATTCTTAGTAACTATATTAAGATGATCTTTAAAATCCCTTAGTGCCTTGTACGAAAATGAATATAAGTATTAAGAATATTTAGTACCTCGTATGAGAATAGCATATAATTGTGCCTTTTGGACAGAATTATAAGGGTTTTTCCCAACTTAATTTAATCTCCTGATTTGTAACCTGCCTTTTCTGATTTATTTGCATCAGTATAGACTGTACGGGCTCCAGTTATTGGTGTGTCCCATACAATGCAGGGAAGGATCCAAGTAGTTCTCTTTATAAGGTTAATTCTATCAATTTGTGGATAATTGCTATTAATCACTCCTAAAAAAATAGCACAAACTCTTTGTCAAGGTTCATTGTCTTCCTATATTTTTAAATTTTTTCACTAGTAAAAGGCATTATAGTCTCTGCTGGGTCTATACCTGCTAGTTGACGAAGTCTCAATTTTCTTTTTATAATTAACTCTGAGACTTTTCCCACATAAGTTTTTAATTTTTTACTTGACTTATGTGGTAAAAAGATCCATTTAAAGATGTCTTCCCTCTGCATTAAAATTTCTGTAGGGGAAACTCTGGAAGGCAATAAGATTAGAATGCAATTTATATTTGGATTCACCCTATCTACATGTGCTTCTTGTATTTTTCTTCAACAACAATCAATTGCTTTTCTGCTTCAGCTGTTAATTCTCTGGTACTATTTAAGTCTTTGTCACCATGTAAGGTTTTGTTTAAATGAACTGTTAGTTCAGGTGGTATCCCAATAGCTGGTTGTAGACTCAAAATGTCCCTTAACAATCTTTGAAAATCATTAAGAATCTGCAATTGGTCTCTTCTAATTTCTGGCTTTTTTGCTTTAATTTTCTATAAATCTATTTTATAACCTAGGCAATTGACAGAATCTTTTCTCTGTATTTGTTCAGGAACAATTTGTAATCCCCATTTTGGCAAAACTTTATTTATTTATTTAAACATTTTTCTAAGGTATCTATGTTTGAATATGATAGCAAAATGTCATCCATGTAATGGTAAATTATAGATTTAGATTTTTTTATATATTATTTCAAATGGCTGACTTACAAAGTATTGGCATAGGGTGAGGCTATTGAGCATTCCCTGTGGAAGGATGGTCTAATGGTCTCTCCTGGTAGGTTGAGAATTACTATAAGTAGGCACTGTGAAAGCAAATTATTCTCTGTTCTTCTTTTATAAAGGTATAGTGAAAAAGCAATCTTTTAAATCAATAATTATAATCGGTCATCCTTTTGGTAATAGAGAAGGCAAAAAAATTCCAGATTGTAGAGGGCAAATAGGTTGAATTACCTTATTGACAACTCTTAGATCTGTCATCATTTTCCATTTACCAGATTTCTTTTTAACAACAAACACAGGAGAAATCCAAGGGCCGGTTGGTTCTTCAATATGGTAAGTATCTAATTGCTCCATTACCAGCTATTCTAAAGCCTGCTGTTTGTCTTCTGTTACTGGCCACTGTTTAACCCAAATTGCTTTCTCAGTTTAACCATTTTAAAGGTAGGGCTCTTGGTACCTCTAAAAGTTTGCTGTTGCTTTGTGTTCTTGTACAGCCTGAATGGCTGGTGACCTTTGTGTATAGTATCTTATAATATCCTTCCCAGAATTATGAGTTTCTGGGACTGCAGGAATGTTAATCTGGTATTCCATTGCTGTAGCAGGTAATGACCCCATAAATTCACTACAATATTAGCCACATATGGCCTTAGCTTTCCTCTCTGTCCTTCTGTCCCCATGCATCAACCCATCATGTGCTTTCTTTCACTTAAAATAGGGGTTTCAATTCCTAGTAATTGAACATATGCCTCTTGAAAAGGCCAATTTGAATGCAAAATTCTGGAGAATGATACTCATGCATACAACTATGTCTACTAAATCCACAATTACAATGCCATTTATATGCATTCTTCAGTTTGGGCTTTGATATTTTATAGAAGTCTACCAGAATATATGATTCCTATTTCCTATTGGAATTTTTATTTATCCTCCATGTTTATTCCATCATCTAGAACAGTATGGTTTTTTTTCTTACAGAAGTCTCTATATATTTAAAATTTTCTGGTGAGACATGTCTTCCACAGTGATTGGGAATGACTGGACCACTTTTGACTTGGAGAGGTCCCCCAAGGAGTTTCCCAAAGGTATTGGTTTGCCTTGACTGTCTTTTGTTGATCTGTATTCATTGGTCCAATGTTTGCCTTTGCCACACCTTCTATATATATATGAAGGTTTGAGTCTTCCTAATCTTGCCATTCCCACAGGAGATATTATTCCTAGGAATTCCTTGTCTACAAGCCCTTCTAAGATGTCCTATTCTATCACAATTAAAACATTTGGCATTTTGATGTCTCATCATTCCTTTGGAAATTGCTTCTCCTACCCAAGATTCAGTAGTATAGTTAAATGTCTTAATGTTCATTGAAATCTCCATAGCAAATGTGGAATGCAAGCCATAAGTTACAATTGCTTGCTTAATTTCTTTTAGATCATTCATTCCTATAGGTATCCATTTACCTTCTTTGGATCCTTTTGGGAAGTTAGAATTTGATGCTTTGTAAGAGTGGATTACAGGTACAAAACTAAAAGCCTGGGTAAGTCTTCCCTCACAGCTGCTGGCAATGTTGAATCCTGTCATTGTACCTTCTTTCCCTGCTCATCAGCTCTAACAATTTCCTCAATCATTTCAAATCTTTTTACTACTGTCTCTTATAAAGCCCGGATCTCCTGGCCTGTATATATTTCTAGTGATTTCATTGAGGCACCTAGCCTCTGGTCCTCATTCTGCACATGTGATTCCAAGGTCTGAAGTTTTTCCTTTGAAGATAATGCCTTATCCTTGGATATTATTTGGATAGTGTGTAGATTGCCATCTTGGAGAGATGCTGTATCTGCTAACCTAACATAACATTTTAACAAATTTTGATTGTCAAATTCAGCAGTATGAATTCTTTCAGACAATTTCTCAGTATCCTTTGGAATGGATTCAATTTTGTTTTTCAAATTAATGTTACCCTTTTCAATAGTAATAATTATTTCAGGTAACTTTTGATTTTTGGTGGTATTAATTCTGCCAGTTAGCTGTTCATTATTAGTTTATAAAGACTGTATAATTTTTAAAAGTGCCTCATTCTTGGCTCTGTTATCAAACCATTTTCCTAAGGATATAATAGGAAGAAAAAAACTGTCTCAATATCCAAGAAATGGATGTATCACCACAACCATATAAGCCTTGCAGAATATAATCCATAGTATTAGGGGGAAAAGTTACTAAAAGTTTCAATGGTAATGTTGTCTGCAATCATATAACTTTCAAGTTTATTGATTTATTAATTACCTGGTATGAAATCTGGTACTGTTTTAGGTATAATAATCTTTATTGTCTAGTAGGTGTTGTGGTTGCAGAGTCATGAGTAGAGGTGCAACCTGGTGACACAAACAGTCCTGAGTGGCTTTGGTTTCCCCACTTTGGTGATGGTTAAATACTGAGAAATTGCTTTGTTTGACAACTTAAAAGCAATTAAATCAATTCCGCACACAAAGCAAGAAGCCCAGAACTCAGGAGCCAGGAGTTTAAATGGTAAGTTGCCATGAAGCAGGAAAAGAGGCAGGGGACATGTGTATGTTTGAGAAATTTCCAAGTTGCCACATGCAGTTAGTTTCTCTGTAGCAGGGGTTTTACAAAAAACCACTTAGTGGGTAAATGCAAGTCAAGCAGGTGGGGTGGAAGGCTTTCTGGGCTGTGGAATTTTTAGGCCTTTTAGACTGGTCCACCTGGTAGGTGTGGAGTTCAGATCCATGTGGGGTACAAGATAAAGAAGGACACTTAAAAGAAATCTCATACTAGCTCACAATTGAGTATAATAGAGGGTTATATATTTACAGGTAAACTCACAGATCACAATCCTCTGCTGGAATGAGAAATAGCAACCGAATCTTGCAGCCAGAAAAGAGGCCAGATGCATGTTTTACTTTGGCATATACAGTATAAGAGACCATGCCTAAATGGGCAGGTAACTTAAAGGTTACTGTTGGTAGGAATTCTTACAGCAAACTTTATACATATTATTGCCATACTAAACCATGTATTACTTTGTATTTGTATTCAAGGTATGTGGTGTCTTCAGAAATAGGGTCTTTTCAGCTAGTTCTGTTGAGTCACCTTGGAGAATGGCAAGGACTTTCATTGTTATGGGAGCCTCTGGAGTCTCCCTAACTTATAGCTCATATGGAGATGTCCTACACATGTAATTGGACTTTTTTGTTTAATAACTGATCCCTTTCAGGAGAAACACAGTCCATCTCTGCAGGATGTCTGATCCCTTCCAGCCTTCTCTCTTTTTTATGGGGACAGCTAACAAAGCAAGAGATGCCCATGGGGATTTTCATACATTCTTTGCTTAGGTGAATCTCCCTGCTCCACTTAGCCCATATAGTTCCTCTATCCTAACTACCCAATCTGTTTTCAAACCTTTTGCATTCTCCCTCTTTGTTTTCATGCTACCTGGGTCCTGCTAGACCCTTCCAATAAGGCACTCACCTACCCAATGGTCTTTTTCTATATTTTGGCCTTCTATTGCTGCTTCAAGTTAAACACACAAATCAGATTCTAGAATTCACATATGAAAGGAACACAATGTTCCTTTTTGGGCCAAAATTTTCTCAGGGCTTTGTGATGAGGATTTGTTGGATTTGCTGTTTTCTTTGATCAGTGCATTTATTTTCTCTATGGTATCTTCAGAATCTGAGATTCTTTCTTCTATCTCTTGTATTCTGTTGGTTATGCTTGTTTCTGTAGTCTCTGTTCGTTTACATAGATTTTCCAAATCCAGCTGGCCCTCGGGTTGTGTTTTCTTCCTTGCCTCCATCTGGGACACAATAAAAAGACCAAACCTAAGAATAATAGGCGTAGAAGAAGGAGAAGAAATACAGCTCAATGGTTCAGAAAATATATTTAATAAAATTATAGAAGAAAACTTCCCAAACCTAAAAAAAGATATTCCTATTAAGGTTCAAGAAGCTTACAGAACACCAAATAGACTGGATCAAAAAAAAAAAAATCCCCTCGCCATATTATAATCAAAACACAAAACATACAGAATAAAGAAAGAAAAAAAATTTTCTCAGGGCTTGTATCTCAAGGCCTGTAGGACAGAGAAAAGCCTGAGTATTAAGGACAGTCTCAAAGCTACCGAGGGGGGATGAGACAGCAAAATCTAGGTAGATGCTTCTGGATCCATAAGGGAGGTTTTGGCTGCCTTTCATTGGCTGGAGGTACCCCCACATAACACCACGTCATTTAACCTTTATAAGCTGACACTCAGAGTAATAAACTGACTTCCTGTTTTGACTTGACTCCCTATTGTTTTTAATGGTCCTGCATCATGGGACTGTGGATCTGATTGTCCTTCCTCATGGGGCTGTGGAATTGGAAGACAGCCCACTCACCTTCCCTAGGGAAGAAGGCTAAGGAGGCTAGGCACAGTGTTTGTTTTCTGTGTCTGGATCATCTCACTCAATATAATTTTCCCCAGTTACACCCATTTACTTGAAGCACAGATAGTTTCATTTTTATTTGCAGTTGAATAAAACTCTGTATGTACCACATATTCATTATCCATTCATTAAGAAATGTTTTACATGAACTCCATGTAACATAGAAAGAACAGAACCACATATAATATGAAGTCCTTAGGTTTCAGAACCAGGTTGTTATACATCTAAAGCAAAAAGGTAGAAACATCTAAAGATACTTATTTCTATTTAAATATTTTAGGATAAATACTGAATGGAATTTCCTGTCATGGATTGATGAGGAAAGTTAAGAGTTTGGCACAACACTATAGTTGGTAAAACTTAGTTTTTTATTCTACATAAATCAAAAGTTATCAATTAGAATCACATGGAATAATTTCCTTAGTATGTCAAAAATTGTTCCAACTGTTCTACTAGTTCTAACAGTGCATGTTACCTGAAATACCCACATATGGCTTCCAGTCTACTTGGATACTAATCAAAGGGTCTACTAAGAACTCTGATTTTTAAAAATCAGATCCTAGAAATAAAATTTATTGCTACATTTTACTATTCCATTTTTTTTCCAAGACAGGGTTTCTCTGTGGCTTTGGAGCCTGTCCTGGAACTAGCTCTTGTAGACCAGGCTGGCCTTGAACTCATGGAGATCTGCCTGCCTCTGCCTCCTGAGTGCTGGGATTAAAGACGTGTGCCACCACCGCCCAGCTACTATTCCATTTTTAAGGAAGCATGAATTTATTAGATTACTACATAGACTTCATGATAATTTAGTTTGGAATTAGAGACAGTTTTGCTGGATGCCATATAGAATGCTATCAGTTTTAATCTATTTCTGGTTATAAGCCAGTCTGTCATCTCATTTTAACGTTAGTGATAATAGTATAAAATATGCTTTGAATATATTTTTTTATCTTATACCTACATAATGAATGTTAACAGGCTGGCAGTCATTGGCTTCAACATTATTACTAGATGGATGAATATGTAAACAGATGTTTGGTTTAGAACTTCAAAATACATATATGTGTATATGTCTGTTATATTTGTCCAAGGTATGCTGAGAGATAAATTCTGGTTGTTATGAACTCATAATCAACAATACACTGTTAACTTTTAAAATTTAGGATTTTTTATTTTAATTTTCAAGTGTTTTCTTGCCCTCTAGAATTTTTGGGTGAGACCAAATTTTATAAAAGATGAGTCTATAAACAGCAGAAAAGTTCATGGATTCTTACATGATATTTAGACATTATTTAAATGGAAAAGATAATGATACATTTAGAATGTCTCATGTCTTTTTTGTCATCTAATCATTTACTTTTTTCATGATATGTTAAAACAACTATACCCTTTTAAGAAACAGAAAAGGCTTTAAGATTTTACCCCCTCCTCATCTCTTCTTGTCCTTCTTCCTTTTCCCTCCATCCCTTCTTTCTTTTCTTTTCTTTTCTTTTCTTTACTTTTTTCTTTCAGACTAAGTGTCATTATTACCACAGACTGGCCTAGAATTCACTGTGTAGCCCAGAGTGCCTTGAATTTGTTGCAGTCTTCATGCTTTATTCTTGCTGGTGTTGAGTCAGTCTATAGGCATGAATGCCACACCTGATTATTGAGATTTTCTTTTCTTTTTTATTGATTTTTATTGAGCTCTACATTTTTCTCTGTTCCCCTCCCTTCCCATCCCTTCCCCTTGAGCCCTCCCCCAAGGTCCCCATGCTCCCAATTTACTTGGAAGATCTTGTCTTTTTCTATTTCCCATGTAGATTAGATCTATGTAAGTCTCTCTTAGTGTCCTCATTGTTGTCTAAGTTCTCTTGTATTGTGATTTGTGGGTTGGTTTTCTTTATGTTTAAAAAACATTTATGAATGAGTACATGTGATAATTTTTTCTTTCTGTGTCTAGGTTACCTCACTCAAAGTGATGTTTTAGAGCTCCATCTGCTTTTCTGCAAAATTCAATATGTCATTATTTTTTTCTGCTGTGTAGTACTCCATTCTGTAAATGTACCACATTTTCCTTATCCATTCTTTAGTTGAGACGCATTTAGGTTATTTTCAGGTTATGGCTATGACCAACAATACTGCTATGAACATTGTTGAGCACATGTCCTTGTGGTATGATTGAGCATTCTTTATAGATATATACCCCAAAGTGGTATTACTGGGTCTTGAGGAAGGTTGTTTCCTAATTTCCTGAGAAATTGCCACACTGACATCCAAAGTCATTATACAGCTTGCATTCCTACCAGAAGAAGCTACAATTACCCTGATACCCAAACCACAGAAAGATATTACTAAGAAAGAAAATTACAGGCCAGTTACACTCATGAACATTGATGCAAAAATACTAAGTAAAATACTGGCAAATCGAATCCAAGAACACATCAGAAAAATCATCTACCATGATCAAGTCAGCTTCATCCCAGAGATGCAGGGTTGGTTCAATCTATGAAAATCTGTCAACATAATCTACTATATAAATGAACTGAAAAATAAAAACCACATGATCATCTCAATAGATGCCAAAAAAGCTTTTGACAAAATATAACATCCCTTCATGATAAAGGTCTTGGAAAGAGCAGGGATACAAGGAACATACCTAAACATAATTAAGGCAATATACAGCAAGCCAACAAACTGGACTGAGCTCCTAATGTCCAAATGAGGAGCAGAAAGAGGGAGAACATGAGCAAAGAAGTATGACAAGTACTCAGTGAGGGGTGTACCCACCCACTGAGACAGTGGGGCTGATCTAATGGGAGCTCACCAAGGCCAGCTGGACTGCGACTGATGGAGCATGTGATCAAACTGGACTCTCTGAATGTGGCTGACAATGAGGGCTGACTGAGAAGCCAAGGACAATGGCACTGGGTTTTGAGTCTACTGCACGTACTGGCTTTGTGGGAGCCTAGTCTGTTTGGATACTCACCTTCCTAGACCTGGATGAAGCGGGGAGGGCCTTGGACTTCCCACAGGGCAGGCAACCCTGACTGCTCTCTGGACTGGAGAGGGAGGAGGAGAGAGATTGGGGAGGGGGAGGGAAATGGGAGGAGGTGGAAATTTTTAATTAAATAAATAAAAAAAACTAAATGGAGAGACACTCCCAGCAATCCCACTGAAATCAGGAACAAGACAAGATTGTCCACTCTCTCCATATCTATTCAATATAGTTCTTGAGGTCCTAGCTAGAGCAATAAGACACCAAAAGGTGATCAAGGGGATACAAACCAGAAAAGAAGAAGTCAAACTCTCACTGTTTGCTGATGATATGATAGTTTACATAAGCGATCCCCAAAATTCTACCAAGGAACTTTTAAAACTCATAAACACTTTCAGTAATGTAGCAGGATACAAGATATCACCCCTGTACACAGATAATAAAAGGGTTGGGAAAGAAATCAGAGAAACAACACCCTTCACAATAGCAATAAATAGCATGAAATACTGCAGAGTAACTCTAACCAAAAAAGTGGAAGACTTGTATGACAAGTACTTAAAATCTTTGAAGAAAGAAATTGAAGAAGACACTAGAAAGTGGAAAGATCTCTCATACACTTAAGTAGGTAGAATTAACATAGTAAAAATGGCAATCTTACCAAAAGCAATCTACAGATTCAATGTAATGTCCATCAAAATCCCAGCAAAATTCTTCACAGACCTCAAAGGAATGGTAATCAACTTCATATGGAAAAGCAAAAATCCCAGGATAGCCAAACAATCCTGTACAATAAAGAACTTCTGGAGGCATCACAATCCCTAACTTCAAACTCTGCTACAGAGCTACAGTACCGAAAACAGCCTGGTATTGGCATAAGAACAGAGAGGAGGACCAATGGTACTGAATCGAAGACCTGGATATTGAGATTTTCTAAGCCTACTATAATTTGTTTCATGCTTCCTTATAAAAATGAAGCAGTTCTGAAACCTATGAGGAAAATTATTTGCCTTGGGTTTGCAAACATGCTTTCCTCTATATCAAACATTTATCATCTTGGAAATCATAGCATGAAACAGTGACCTAAGGACTTGTTTTTGACCACTGATGTCTCAGTTTGTCATGTTTGGACAAGACATCCCATAAGATACCAGCATTATTGATATTTCCTTGTCCAAGATTATTATACCATATACAGTTGGAACCTGACTCAGCAGTTCATAATGGGGTCTACACATCTCCCTTTCACCTTCTCCTTCCACTCTTCTTCCTTCCTTCCTTTGCTTCTTTGTTTTCTTTTGAGATAAGTTCTCACCGTGCAGCCTAGGTTTGCCTTGAAATTGTGGTTATTCTTCTTCAACTTCCCAAAAGCTGAATATTTTTGCCATAGAAAGGAGAATAATACGGTCAGATTTCATAAAATCTAAAATGACTGTCTAGAAGCAGGGTAGGCAACAGGGTCAATTTTCTGCTTTAACCATAGCTAGATCAGATTAGCTTTAAAATTCTTTTTTTTTTTTGTAGTGTCAGAGAATTGCAGGAACAGGTCATTGTGAAAAACACAGACTGCTTCTTCTTGGACATTTGAGGAAGAGTCACCTCTCGGGATCTGATATCTGAGAGTTCTACATGGCTGGAGCCAATGAATTGCAGATAAAAAAACAAATTGAATTGTAGATAAAAAAGAACAATTTTTCTTCTACTAAAAATACACAGATGTTTTTCTTCTCCTTATTTGAAAACATAGAAACTCAGCAACTTTTAGCATTAGGTTTAGGTAGGATTTTAAACATACAGGAACATGCCATTTTATAGAAGGACACCGAGTACATTCCAATTTAGGTATTTGCAGACCAAGTCTGGGAACTAGGCCTCAGTGGATCCTGATCATTAACTGTATTTTTCTTAAAACAAACAAACAAAAAACCAAAAAGCAATACAAAACAAAACAAAAAACTCAGCAACAAAAAACTTACCTTGGAAGCACCCTTAGAAGGCTTCTGGGTTGAATTGTATGTTTTCCACTTAAAGAAACAGAGCACAACACAAAACTGACTAGGGATTGGGTTTCCAACCTCGTGCCAGACCCTTCAGTGCTGTTCTAGTATGTGGGCAGGTTTATGAGAGCGGCTCAAACTGGGCACGCTTCTCAGCTCACCCGCACTGTATCTACAACACAAGAATGTACTAGGATGGACAGATAGATAAACTCTGATATTCCTGCAGGGAAAGCATGGAATATGTTTCATTTGATTTTGACGTGATTTATTCTCTACGCCATCATTGGCAAGAAAGTGACTTGTTGGACAATGGACTCACATTGCAAAAAGCACAATACATACACAGTCATAACAGTCAGAAAACACTGTAAATACTAATCACATACAGTTACAACTAGTAGCCATCTGCTCCATTTAGATGAATACAGAAAACATTTTCTTCCTTATATTTCCTTTTTGACATTATTACCATAAAGTTTGCAACCCAAATGCCCTTCAAAATCTTATAATGCCTTATAAATATTTAGTATATTTGGATAGTTGCATGTTATATGTGGATAAAAAACAAAAGGTTGCAAAACTTTAATATATACCAGCAAATATATTTGCTAATTTCCAGTGTGTTATATTTAATACTATAGGACTTTGAGCACTTCCCAGAAAGCATACATTTTTTACATTATCTCATTTTAGCAATCAAATCAAATAGGCTTTTTCTATATGATTGAATTTGAACTTTATGGATTTTCTGCTGGAGAAGGCACCTAGGGACTATTATTGTTTTAGCCAAGGAAATGTTCTTCAGGGAAAGGGAGGTCTTTGGTTTTTATCTACTAATTTAAAAAAGCTACATTTCTAATATAAAATAGTACCTCCAACACAAAAACATGAAAATAATCTTGGAAATGATTAAATGTTATTTACTCTGTGCAGTAAAGTTATATAATAGAAACATCTTATATATGAAAAAACTTCACTAAAATGAATCTGTTATTTATAGCCATGCAACCTCTTAACTGCTTCTTCATATAAAACAAAGGGTGGACTTGCTTATAGGAAATTAATCTGGTCTTAGTGTGCACATTTTATTTTTGAGTCAATAATTTTAGATCCAACAAACCTGATTGGGTATTCTAATCACATCAGATATTCTTCAATTTGAATTTATTGCCACAAAACTCTTCACAAACACGAACGGAAGAGAGTTTTTGGAAGGTGACTAGACAATGTCTCTAGTATAGATGATTAAAATATGTATTTATATCCTGCCCTGTATTACTTGGAGGCCTGCAATTATTTACATTTCTGTTTATTTTATTGTGTCTTTAGCTTACCTTGTGAGCATGTTCAACAGGAATCAGGCTAAACTGAAGGCTGTCATTCGCAAGATTTATAGTGTGTGAACTAGGCAGAACTTGGTTCACATTTGTATTAGTCTTTTTTTTGCGTGATAGAACACCATAACCAAAGCAATTTATAAAATATAGGATTTCTTTGGGCTTATAGTTCTGGAGGAAAAAGATTTCATTACCGTCAGAGCATAGAAGCATGACATCATGTTTGCCTGGCAGCTGGAAGGGTTGGGTGCTCATGCCTCAAACTGCACTCTGAGAGCAGAAAAGGGCTAACTGTGAATTGTATGAGACTTTGAAATTTGAAATACTGTCCTTCCCAATCCTTAATGATGAACTCTTTTCAGCAACTCCATACCCCACCAAACTACCCAGACAGAATATGAACTGGGGACCAAGTATTCAAATGTCTGAGACTATAGCGGACATCTTCAAACCACCACAACATTCAAATTCACCTAGAAGGCCAGAAGTACATTTTTGAAAAATTAATTTCTAAGTAAATTTATCTTAAGCGAAAGACATATTCTTTAATTTATTTAACCAATAAATGCTTACTACGCTTTTGTCAGTTCTGGGCTAGAGTAATAACTTCAATTTGAATGTATGTCATAAACAAAAGCATGAAATACAAAGTAAGTGGTAAAAGACACTTAGAAAGATAAAGTAGGGACTGGTGGATGATTCAGCATTTAAGAGTGCTTGCAGTTCACAACCATTAGTAGCTCTGGATTCAGGAGATCTGAAACTCTCTTCTGATATTCCAGGCACTGCACACACATGGCACACTTACATGCATTCAAGTACACACCCATACGCACACAATAAAAATAATCTATTTTTTAAAATAAAATGAGACACTGGAGAGATAGCTCCATGGTTAAGAGAGCTAACTTCTCTTGCCAAGGACGTGAGATCAGCTCCCAGCACCTACATGGTAACTTACAGCCATTGGCAGCTTTAATTTCTTCTGATCTTTCTGGACTATTGAATGCACTGGGCACACATGCAGAGACCTGGCATACACATACAGATGTAAATTGTTTTCTGTCAAAATAAAATTAAAGTAGCAGTTAAAGGGAGGTGGGTAGCACAGTGAGTGTTAAGCACAGTGGATGTTATGTGTTCTATGTTATGGGTGGAGCTAGGTTCACAGAGATTCTGAGGATGGTGTAGGGAGATGGCATCAGCATAGACTTGAATGAAATGAAGTAGTTCTAAGCAGAGGTATGCAGAGGGTGGTTATCGTGCAAAGGGAACAGCAACAGCAAAAGTCCGAGTATGTGGTCCTCTAGCCATTTCTATAGCAAACGAGACTGGGGAAGAATAGGTAATAACCATGGCAGTCACAGACTGATAAGCAGTCAGCTGAATTTGATCCATGGTTTGAAGAGATTTAAGGGGAGATAGGGCTGCTTATCTATATTTAGGGAATCTTTCTAAAAAAAATGCTGAACAGGGGTATAAAAAATGCCTGGGAGGTGGTAAAGACCAGGAAACAGCATTGATGGAGCTTGGGAAGGACACAGGTTGTATGGAGTCATTAAGGCTGTTTCAAGGTCTTAATAGCTTAGTCTAAAAGAGGGCTCTGGGCAGAACATGGTATTATTTAATTATATCTTTCAAAGATGCTCTGACTGCCTTTCAGAGACCATGTAAAAGCAGCAAGGATGCAAACAGGAGAGCTATTTAAAGGTGCTGCGTTTTGCAGACCAGAAAGGGAAGTGATTATGACTTGTTCTAAGGTGGTAGTGGAGCAATATTTGTCTCACTATGCTCAAGTACCTATATATGGTAGGTGAAATATGAGGTCATGCAAAAATATGGCAGCTCCCTCTGGAATTTTCTGTCAGATCAGGAACTGGGAGAAAGAAGGCCAGGTCCCAGTGGGACATGTTATGGCTTGGTTAGTGTCAGAAAGGATTTTCCAAAGCTCATATTTGGAAAACTTAGTTCCTGATTCAGCAGTTCATGAATGATATTTTGGAGAAGTGATTAGACCATGAAGACTATCACTTCCTCAATGGTTAGTCCACTGGTGAGTTCATAATTTGATTGGTTATTTAGAGGTGATGGACACCAGGAATGGGATCTAATCGAAGGTAACTCTATGGAGGTAGACCCTAGAGACTATCATGTCCTATTTCTCTCATTTCCCCATCTACTATTAGGCAAGAATTTTCTTTTCTTCTTGCCATTACTTTCTGTCTTATTTTCTACACAATACCATGGAGCATGGGAACCATGGCTGAAGTATCTGAAACCATGAGACAAAACAAATCTTTTCCCCTTCAATCTAATTTTAGTATTTTTGTCAGAGACATAAGTCTGACAACAGAGAAAAAACAAGCTAGTTTTTATAGAAGAAAATAAAAGAAAAATTGAATAACCAAAGCTATGTGTAACCACTATCATTATATTTATGTGTACAAGATTCTTGGAATCCATTTTCTGTCAACCAAGTAATATTTAGGATGATGGGGTGCATGACACAAAATCCTGTTTCAGGCTTCATCCTGCTTTCTTTTCTTTTTTTCTTTTTTTCTCAATTTTTTTATTAAAGATTTCCATCTCCTCCCCTCCGCCTCTCCCTTCCCTTCTCTCCCTTCCACCCATACCCCCACTCCACCCCTCTCCAAGACAAAGAGCCATCAGGGTTCCCTTCACTATGTTAAGTCCAAGGTCCTCCCAGCTCCCCCTAAGTCCAGGAAGGTGAGCAACCAAACTGACAAGGCTCACAGTGAGCCCGTCCATGCTGTAGAGTTCATGTTCATTGCCATTGTCCTTGGTTTCTCAGTCCTCCTCCACCATCAGCAACATTCAGAGAGTCCGGTTTGGTCCCCTGTTCCATCAGTCCCATTCCAACTGGACTTGGTGGTCTCCCTTTAGATCTGTCCCACCGTCTCAATGGGTAAACGCACTCCTCACGGTCCTGACTTCCTTGCTCACGATCTCCCTCCTTTTGCTCCTCATCAGGACCTCTTTTAAAGACTATGTCCTCTCATCTGATTTCCCTCTTTTCTCAAATTCATCTTTAGAATTTCATACTTAAGTACTACATTTACATAGTTTTCCCCTCCTCGATCCAATTCCTCTGGTGGCCCTTCTGCTCCTCAAATTCACAGCATCATATCCTTTAATTGTAACTGTTATATATGTATATAAACACATAATTATACATATATGTATATGCACAATATTTAAATATACATATGCATTAACAGTTAATGGAAAAGGTCATGAATTTGAAAATGAGGGGTATATGCGAAGGTTTAGACTGAGGAAAGGGATATAAGAAATGATAGAATTATGATCTCAAAAGAAAAAAGATAATTATGTAAAATCTACTTTAGACTCGTTATAGACCCGTGTTTTTACTTATCCAGAACACTCTCTGGTTCTAGGAACTGAAGTTAAAGGCAGTTATTGGAGGTACATTAAGATGAAGAAAACTTGGGAGTTGTCAATTTAAGATTAATAAATTGTATGTGAAGAATGAGATAGCAAAGTTCGCTGTGTATGAACATAGCCTCATATGGTTTAAGAGCAATAAATTTAGAATGGACACTGATTTGTAAATGGGAAGCTGCCTTTAAAATCATGAAACATATAGTTCTAGGAATGTGTGGAGGGAAAAATGGAGCCTGTGGATCAGAGAGGGGCTACTGAGGTCCCGCCCTTAGCTGAGGAACTATTGGCACTTGAAGACTGCTTGGGCATAGAATCAGCACCATAGAGGGTCATAGTAACATACTGCCCAAGCCCTAGTGGGTAACCCCACACCCTTGAACAAATAAGCAGTACTAATTGGAATCTGTGGGTTAATATTAAATGAACACAATTTAAAAGATGACCTGAATTTGGGCAACAGGTACGTTTTCAGATTCTGGGTGCAAATTTTCAAGATACATATATATGTATATAAAAATTTCAAATCATAGGTAAAAACTAAAATAATTTAAAAAAATTAAAGAAACTATAATTTACAATGAGAAATTATGCCTGGTATAATGGAATTCTTTGAAATATCTGATTAGTCAATGAAGTCAAGGAATTAATTGATTAGGATCAATTTAGTTAGGAAGAAGATAATGTTAAGAGATGTTGAGTGAATGGTGCAAATATTTCAGAGAAATATGGAACAATAAGAGAAGTGAAGATAATTTATTCTATCTGGCGTCAGATAGAATTTAACACAATGGTGTCACTGGCACGTTGAAGACGAGACAGTTTCAGTGAACTCTGGAACAAATTAGACAGGAAGTGAAGTTGGGAGACAGATAGCTCTTTCTAGAAGTTTGAGGAAGACAAATGTGTGGTAAACAGGAGAAAGGAAGTTATTAACGTGGGGATAGTGTGTCAGTCACAGAGAGCCCAAAGCAAGGAAAGGCAGCCACAGAAGTTAACTGTTCAGAGGAGCCCACGCTGAAGTCCAGGGAACATGGGAGGCAAGGAAGCCTTTCATAGGAGAAAGCATCTTCCTGTTGAGACAGATGCAATGGAAACAACTAAGTGCGGAATGGATGGAGAGAGAAGATGCCTGTGCCCACAAATAATCATTTTATCTGGTATTTTTGTCTGCGTTTGGTTCTGATGATGTTATTTGTGCTACAAGGCTATGATGGCAATAAAAGCACTTTATTTCAAAACAGTTAATTGAATTTTCTACTCTTTACCCAACTACCCTAAGATAACTATGTATAATTTTGGAGAGTTTTTCCATGTGATTTTAGCTGTGTGGTGTTTCCATGGGAAGACAGTCAGAAAGGTGGCAGAATAAGCAGAGGACCACAAACGTGGTTGTTCTGCATTGGCATAGAAGGAAAGGTTGTAAGTGGGCATAAGCAGAGCATCTTTATTTCACGTTGAATCATTATTACATTGAGAAGAAAATTTTATTTTCGAGCAAGAAAACTAGTATTGAATCTACCAGGAAATTGGATTTTAGTAAAGTAGGTCACACCAATGTCTAGTTTTACTGAGAAATCCATGAAACATTTGAAAGGCTGGTAGCTCCCTACAGAAACTTCCAGCTAATCACAGGCTTGAAGTCAAACCAAACTCATTTCTTCCCCTAGTTGAAGCTTCCAGACATAAGAGGAGTGCGCATTCTTATTTATGTAGTAGGCAATATGTACTTCTTTCACTGAATAGAATTTGAGCAGTTAGTTGTTTTACTAAGTGCTAAGTCACGGCTATTCCATTACTGATTTATTGTGGCCATGAAAACCCACTTCAGAATGCCTTGTGGAAGGCAGAAACCATATTGTCCAGACTGGACTCTACCTTTCTCTTTATTTCCCTTTTAGTCAAAGGAAATGCACAGCTAAGTAGCATAGAGAAGAAAAAAGAAGAGAAAGGAATGAACTGTATGTAGGCCAAATAGGATTATCCTTTTAATGAAGCTAATGTGAATTACTTTTAATAGGATTAAATCCCCTGGGTTTAGAGTAATAGAGAGAATCATCCTAGCTATTTCAAGAGAATGTGCCTAAGTGGTGTAGAAGAGTTCTAAATAATATTAGCATTCTACAGGTAAAGTGGTCCCTGAGCAGAAAGCTCATCATTCAAAATTGGAAATTATGTTCATATTTAATATCTAATGTAAAGGGAGATTTCTCATTCATTCCTGGCCACCCAGAAACAGATAATCACACAGAAACTATATTAATTACAAAACTGATTGATCAATCACTTAGGTATATTGCTAGTTGCCTCTTACATATTAAATGAACCCATATTTATTATTCTGTGTATTGCCACAAGGCTGTGGCCTCCAGTAAAAGTTTCTATACCAGTTTTCTTCGGCAGCTGTATGGTGGCTCTCTGACTCTGCAACTCTCTCTATATATTTCTTCCAACCTGGCTATATTCTGTCCTGCCATAGGCCAGAATAGCTTCTTAATTAACCAATGGTAGTAAAACATATTCACAGAACACAGAGAGGACTACCACATCATCTCCCTTTTTCTGTCTAAATAAAAAGGAAGATTTTATTTTTAACAGAGTAAAATTACATATAACAAAACAGGTTCAAACAATAATTACAGTTGCAATAGTTAGTCTATTTCTATCTGGCAAAACTGAAAAAAATATACTAACATCTATTTTATCTTTGTGAGTCTAAAGTTTCATATTCAATTCATCTTTTATCATAACCAAGAAAAACTATAACTATCTGTTTTCAACTCTTCAAAGACCCAAGAAGGATATAATATTACCTAAGTAAACAGGAAGTGCATTGTAAGCAACTTCCAAAAACTCTAGAATTGACAGAGACTTCTTGCTGTCTGGATAATCACCCAAAGTTCTTTTATAACATTGGGACATCCATCTTCAGTCAACAGGCTCATAGTATCTGGCAGACTTTTCAATGAAGCAGTAATTTGAAAGGCTGTTCCACCTGTCTTGGCATTTTGTCAGCCACTTTCTTCTGTATCCTGCAGAATGTCTGGCAGACTCTTTCATGAAGCAGGAACCATGAAGGTATGTTCAGCAGTCACTTTTCTGTGGGTCTTAAAAGTCCAGTTTATACAGCATGCCATCAAGCAGTCCAGACAAGAGCAGTTTCTTGCCCAAATGGCTAAGCATTGTCACATTGAAAGCAAATTCTATGAATTTCTTCAGTGTCCATCAACCTCTCTGAAGTAATTGGTACTGCCAGAAGCAGACATGTCTCACTGTCGAGAAAAGTTTAAGTTCTTAAAACTTTTTAAATACCATATTCTGTAGGTTTTTGAAAGGATTGAAGAATACCTATCCATTTAAAATATATCTCCATACATTTAGAAAATCTAACTAACATGACTACAAGTTTAACTATTATAAATGACTATCTATTAATCTAAATTTTAATTATACATTACATTTTTAAATGAGCTGCACAAGCATAATACCTTAAAGGAGGACAAATACATATACACAATGTTACAAATTAATCTTAAATTTGTATCAATAGACCAAAGTCTGTAGCAATGTAAAGTATTCACTTCTGTATCATATCCCTCTCTAAATGAAAAAAAATTATAAACATCACTTTGAGAATTTGGGTGCAGTTTTCAAGGCTACTTCCTGCTGATTGTTTGGTGAAATCTTCTTAAGGTTCATGGAGACCTTTTCGTGGGGATCTTGCTCCATCGTACCACATTAACCTGGAAAGAATCCACAGACTCTCATTTCCTGTGGAAACAAAAGCAGAACCTCTTTTCCAAAGTAACATATTCTTAGACTCAAATTTTGAAGTCAAAATACCTTCATGTTGGTTTAACTTAACAGCCCCCAGAAACAAATGTTTTTCTGCAGTCAAAAAATTTAAAGAAAACACAATAATATGCATAATCTAGACTCTCTGTGTATTTTCCATTTTATGTGGCTTTTTTACTATTACTTTTTAGAATTTATTTTGTTATCTTTATTCCTTTAATCTATGACTGCCTGTACTTCTTTTTCTGTCTATATTTTCCCCTCTCTCTCCCAAGTTTATGTAAATTTTTAAAGCACACTATGTCATGTTCAGAGGTTTATTTTTGCCTAAGTCTATATTGCATAATAAAATCTATAATCATTTTCTGACCAGGAGTGCTTCTTAAAGTGCTATGTGGTATGGCTAGGACTATGGCTGCTTTGACTTCTGGCACCACCCAGTCTAACATGGTGGAGGTACATTCACTGCCAGTTCTAGGATTCATGCTCACTGCCCCAGCTCCAGGGACATATCAGATCTATGTCACCACTAAGCAACTAGTAGTGTACTGTTCACAAACCCCATTTAAGTACTCTATAACTGTACCAGCATGAGCCAGGATCTGGCTCTTAAAGGAGCTGTGCAGTTTTGCTGCTAACACTGAATCAGGAAGCCTTCTCTTAAAGGAATCACACCTCTGCTTGCCTCTAGCAAACAGAGTCCACCTGAAAAAATGCTTCTTCTCAGAAGATGTGATTAATGCTGTTCTTTTGTGTCTTGAATTCCTTCCCAAGTTCTCTCAGATTTCAGTGGATGTATTTGCCTCATGTGGGTGCCATTTGTAAAAAGGAGATTGCTGCTTCATTCCCAGCTGCCCAAACCCGAATAACCACACAGAAACTATATTAATTGCAAAACTGTTTGATCAATAGATTAGGTGTATTCCTATCTACTTCTTACATCTTAAATTATCCCATGTTTATTATTCTGTGTATTGCCACGAGGCTGTGGCCTACTGGTAAGGGTTGTATTGATTTTCTCCTTTGGAAGCTATATGGCATCTCTCTGACTCTGCCTCCTCTCTCTATATCTCTTTCAACCAGGCTATATTTTGTTCTGCCATTGGCTGAAGCAACTTCTGTCCTTGGGCAGCAGAAGAGAGGGTGCCTAAACTGGCCTTGCGCCACTATCACACTGATGATTATCTCGAATATCATCATAGAATCTTCGTCCGGCCACAGATGGAGATAGAGACAGAGACCCTCATCAGAGCAACGGACTGAGCTCCCAAGGTCCAGTTGAAGGGCAGAAGGAGGGAGAAGACGAACAAAGAAGTCAGGACCAGGAGGGGTTGGTCCACCCACTGAGACAGTGTGCCTGTTCTAATGGGACCTCACCAAATCCTGCTGGACAGGGACTGAACGAGCATGTGATCTAACCAAACTCTCTGATTGTGGCTGACAATGGGGGCAGACTGAGAAGTCATTGATAAAGGCACTGGGACTTGTTTTTACTGCATGTACTGGCTTTTTGGGACCCTAGTCTATTTGGATGCACAGCTTCCTAAGACTGGATGTAGTGGGGGAGGGCCTTGGACTTCCCACAGGGCAGAGTTCCCTGCCCTCTCTCAAGCAAGGAGGGGGAGAGAGTAGAATGAGTGAAGGAGCAAGAGGGGAATGGGAGGAGGGAAGGAAGTGTAAATTTTTGAATGGATAAATAAACTAAAACATATTCACAGCATACAGAGGGGAATCCCACATCAATATAATTTAATTATTTTGTGTCAGACCATTCTTTTTCAGAAAGGACAGGAACCTGGCTAGAATATTTACACACAGCTGTATTATTTGCATATGCAGTATATTATACCAGAAAAAAAGTTGTTTATGATTTATTTTCCAGTAGGAACCCCCCAAATGGATTAAATTCCTTTGGACATTAGTAAAAGTAATATTTCGTGACACAATAAAAGTTGAAAACTACAGCATCAGAGAAAATAGAGAATTCAATAAACAGTGTTGGGAAATTGAGTATTTACAGAAAAGTTTACATCATACCTAGCTATGCCTCCAATTTATCAATAAATTAAATTTTGGATTTGCAAATACTAGAAAATTGTTGATCAGTATTGGTAGAATCGTGGGGAAAAGGGTGTTTTTCAGCATGTTTCCTCTGACTTTCAAGGCAGAAGCTATAAAAAAGGATGAGAAGTTTTGAGCGTATGAACTAAAAGTTCCTGCTGCTACATGGCATAAAGAATGCAAATGCAAATACTTCAGACTAAGAACACTGGCATGGTTTACAAGACGTCTTTTATCTTGCTCTATAAATAGCTCTCAAAAAATAGCTAGACCAACATTCCCACTGGCAAATCTCTGTACTAAGAAAATAGGTCAATATCATGAATAGGCAATTTATTAAACAATGCAAAAGGCTAAGAAAGAAGACACATTATTCACTTTTTAAACTGCAAAAGGGAAACAACTAATAACAAGAAGAGGTGAGCAAGGGAAGCCAGGCCTTCTCATAAAGTACTGGCAATGTCTGTTTGGAGGACACTGTGATTTGTAGTCTATGCCTTCTTTTAATGGACATTTAGTGATCCAGGTTCTGGGGCTGCCCCACCTACAGAGATTCAGAAGTAAATTCAGTAGCAGAAAGCCTTTATCCACACACACATCTGCTCCGTGTGTGACCCACATCCTATGATTGGTCAGTGTAGAGATAAAAGCATGCAGTCACTTCAATACAACTAAGAATCATTCGAGCCTCTGATTCCCTGGGAAAAAGCTAATCAACAGTACTGGGTCATACTGGAGAACCATTGCTGCTTCTGCCCAGTTCTCCTTTCTGTACAAACTGATCCCAAGATCCATCCTTGGATATTCAGTAAACTAAACCCTGAATTCAGAGTTTTTTTGTTCATGGGAAATCAGATCTGCTAGTCTTAATTTCTAGATTTTAAAGAGAAAATTGCTAATAGGCATCAATAGGCATAAGTATAGCTTGCCATTATACTTGGAGATTTCACTTTTATAATGAGTAGAAGAAAATTATATCACTAAGAATGTTCATGAGTAGAAGTCCTGATGATGCAAAAACTGTATAGATAATCTATTTGGCATCTGTTAGATATTGGCAAATTGTTTCAACCATGTGGTTATCATAAGGCCAAGCAAATAGAACCATGAAAATGATGCTGTGGCAAGGTATTTCATAATATTTTAAATATTTTAATATGAGATTTAAAGTGACAGATTTCTAGGAGATGCACTCAGCATAACATTTTGTTTTGATACATGCATCATTGCAAATAAAAAAGGGAAAATTAATTACCTGTTACTGTTTTTCTTTGAGAATTGAACTTAAAAATCACTTTCAATTTTTCTTTGTGTTCCCTGAATTTCTTAAAATTTAACATAATTGAAAACGAGTTATGAAATTATGAAAAGTTTAGTATTTTATTTTTTGAAGACTACAATAAAAAGAAATTCGAGCATACCTTCTAACAAGGACACTGTTTTGATTTATTTTGTTTTCATTAGGGGTACTCCCCAGAAACACATTTACCTTTAGTGTCCTATTTCAAACAACTTCTAAGCACTGAATACCCTACTTCCTCACTCCCCACCATGCATGCATGTTAACACTTCTGTGCATGTGAACTATAATCTTTTGCCAAGGACAGTAAGATTGAATGACCACTTTGCTTTTAGAATTTGCCTAAGGCTGGCTGTTCTCTTTTGGAGATATAGTCACAGGATCAATTATCCAAAATTTCCAGGGCAGTGAGTGTGGAGGTCTACTCCTCCCCTCCCACCCATTGGAGCTGAGGAGAGGCAGGGTTGGTGGAGTGAAGTAAAGAGATGTTGGGGTTGTGGAGTCTCTGTAACCACCCTGGCCAGCAGGGAGGCAAACTGGAAGTTTAGTTCAACATGACTAAGTAGAAGGTGTTGGACAAACTGTGAAGCCTGACCCCAAATAGTTTATTATGGGGCATATTTAAGCACAGCACAATTTGGTGAAATATTTCTTGGTGATAAATAACTCAATACTGTGTGACATGTTAAAACTCTTTGTAAAGTGCATGTGACATCTTCCATAGATTCTATAGATTGACTACATGTGACACCTTCCAAAAAGATAGATTCTATAGATGGACAAGCTCACAATAAGTGTCTTGGGAAGGATCCAGTGTGGTCTCAGTCACACAGATAGTGCAAAACATACCAGGCTATTAACCATGTCCCCTCCAGGAATCATGGGCCAAAAACGAGTTATATATCCCTCCCTTTGAGAGACCAATCCTATGTTTTCAACATTCCTGGTGGGCCTAGTGCTTATACATATGAGCAAAGGAAGCTCTGTACCTCCCACAAGGCGTGACTGGGATGTGGGACCTTGGGCAGCTGCAGGTTCTCCTTTGTTCATGGTGACTGTGTTTCAATGTTCCCAATTCTAATTTTGAGGACATTTGAACATTTTTCTTTGGTTGAAAACAGTTTAAATGCTAGCTTAAATGCTAGTTGTTTTAATTATAGCTTTTGGAGTAACGTAGATCGCTCAGAAGTATCTGGACTACTTTGACTGGTCTTCTCTTAGAAATGCTTCAATTGCACTAAAACACCTAGTTTATATGAGGTAAAATCTGAAAAAAAAATCAGTGAAAACCTTTTTTTGTAATTTTCAAAACTACTTTGGAAAAGATAATTTTGTTGTTCTCCATAGTACTATTGTATAAGAAAGCAGGAGAAATATCTCTGCAATGTAACTGGCATAGGTTTTTAACACAGAGTTAAATAACCAATTACATTCCCATTTTTACATTGCTCACAGACTATCTCAAATGGTATTCTGTTTTAAGGGCTTATTTTTAGTCTCAATTTTCAGATATATTTTCCTTTCCTGATTGATGGTCTTTGTTTTCATACTTAATGATCTGTGAGACTTAAATCTATTTTTATTACAAGTTACCTAACATCATTTGACAATAAAAAGTAAACATATTTTTTGTCAATCCTATAAATTCTTTATCAACTTGACTGATTTATAATTTTAACAAGCAGGTGTTCATTACATAAAGGTATTGATATGGTTTCTAGCACTTTTTAGTTTTACATATTACATTATTCTCCTTGCATATGTGCCCCCCCCCCCAAATGAACACACATAGATTAATTTGCTTGTACTACAGAGGTCTTGCCTCCATTAAATGCAGACAACTTCACTCCAGAAGAGTTATTTTCCTTGAACAATTGATTTTCTTCTTAGGGAAAAATCATTGGTAAAAAATAGTTCTGCATGCGTCTATGTATATGTGAGATTACACAACACAACAGAACACCCAAAACCCAAAATATTATTTTCGTCAGTTTCCAAATTTAATGCATAAGAAAAATGTTTGTGTGTGAATGTAGAGGGTGGCTGCATGTTGTAAATCAATTTTAAATCTGTGCACTTATAGAATATTACTCTTGAGATTCATTGTGAATTCATTCTAGGATGCTTCCACAGTAAATGAATGATTCATTCTAGTTATAGAAAATGGCATTTCATTTCGGTCAAAACCCATCCGGACATAAATGGCATGAATCTGTTTAGGAATTTTCTAGTTTATACTTCAAAATAGTGGAGCAAAATCTTGTTTCCCATTAGTTTAGCTGTAGGTAAACATTTGTGTGCTCTCTAGATTTAGTGGGCAGCTTGTATGCAACCAATTAGGCACCAAGTTCTAGATATTTGCTCTTCTGTTTTGTCCATTCCTGGGCGATCACAATGTATTAGGGGTTCTGTGGGGGAAAGTCTGCCATGGCTGTTTGCTTGAAATTCTTGATTCAGATTGAATGATGGTGAGATGTTAAAGAACCTCTGTAGGCCAACTGTGACCCGTTTCTTCCCTTGAGGAATGTAACGCTGGGAAATGATGGAAAATAGACAGATGTATGGCATTAGAAAAGCATAACATGTTTATTATTATCTTTCCTAGGCTATCAATATTAGTCAAACAATTTAGAGTACACTTTCTGTAACACTGAGTCTTTCATTCCTGAAGTTTTCATTCATGTAGTCTACAAAATCTGGCTTACCATTTGAGCCGAAGCTAAAGTGGTTAATGTAAAAGATATTTTCCTCCTTGGGAGATGTTTAGGACTCAGTGTGAAAGAGTAGGAATTAATGAATTGTCACAGACATGCATGCAAGTCAAAACGTTAATACTTAGAAGGAAAAGTAAGGTAAAGGTGTTTGAGGAAGTCAGTACAGACATGAAAGTCAGTCTGAACTAGCTAGCCAAGTGAGGAGGGTAAACTAGACTATTTTAGACTCCTTCCATTATAGGCATCTTTTGAATTACTGCAGAGATAAGAAAAGAGTAGTCATTTCCAAAATGAAAAGAAAAACTCAAAGTAATATGCCACATTTCACATCCTGGCAACAATAGCTTCAAGGGTCACAATGTTGTATGTGGTTTTTACTTTGGTCTTCTTCCTATTATTTTTGGAATTCTATGGAGTAACTCTTCTTATCATTAAGTTTTTAAGTATAAAGATGAGTGTTTCCCTAACAATGCTGGCATTTTTAATGCTGTCAGCTTTTCAAACCTATTACACAACTAATATTTCTCTAGAACTGAATTTGGGTCTATCTTTGAGCTCCATCTTCAGTGAGAGATCATTTGTCAACAATATATTTTGGATCTTGACAAGCCTTAATAATGGTTCATGAGCACGATATTGATTGACTCCCTTTTCAGTGTTTCATGGTGAAGTATCATAAGAATTTAGAAGGTAGCAATGTATGTTGTATACATTATTGTTATTGCAAAGTTGCCACCCTTTGCATAATTCATATTTCTGCAATCTGTGTGTTAAATATGAGCATATTGTTAGTTAATTTCTCATATAGCCATATGCCCATAGAGTTTGTGTGTGGGTGTGTGTATGTGTGTGTGTGTGTGTATGACTCTGAATGTCTAAGTTTTCATATAAAATAGACCAACTATAGTAAGTTATCCAAAGTTTTGATGGAATAAGCCTTCACATACAGATGTTCACTTTTATCTGCTTTCTGCCTATGACTGAAACAAAGAGTACATCAAGATCAAATTTACAGCTAAGGACACTGCCCTACTGTCAAACTGTTATGGTCTACATTTTATCCTACCCCTTCCTCAATGTATATATTGATGTTTTAGACTCAGTGCCTTAAAATGCAGCCTTATTTGAAGAAATTGTAAATGTAGTCAAAATAAGATCAAGACAGAGTACATTGAAGTGCCTAATATGACAGGTATACTTACAAAATGAATACTTTTAGAAACAGAAACAGACAGATATGTATACAAACACAAACATACACAGATACACATAATCACACCTACACCCACTCCCCCAGAAGACACCCTGTGAAGATGAAGGCAAAGAGAAAGTTATGTTTTTACAGACTATAGCACTCCAAACATGCACATAAGACCTCCAAAATCAGGCAAAAGCATGGGACCAGTTCTCCATAGTCTTCAGGAAGAATTAACCCATGGGCATCATGACACTGAAACTGAGTGACCATAAATTTTTACTGCTGAGTACAATCAGTTTGTGATCCTTTGTCATGGCCATACTTCAGTGCCTCAGCTTGCCTACCAGGATTTGTCAAGTCTTCAAATACTTATAGAGAAAAAGTTACTAACATCACAGCTTTTTGTTAGCCACATATTTTTTTACAGATAGGCCCCGTTTTCTGGCAGCAAGCAGAGGCTTGGCTTCTTTCAGAGATGACTTCCTTGTTCATACTGGTGGCAGAAACACTCTGGATCTGGTCCTGCTATTGAGAACTTAAATGGAGTTTGTGAGCAGCTTGCTAATAGTTGCTTAATGGTGACAAAGACCCACTGCAATCTGGAGCTGGGGTGGTGAGCATGGCTCCCAGAGGTAATGAACATACCTCCACCATGTTGGATGGGATCCAGCCAATAGGTAAAGCTACAGCATTAGTCCTAGCCATGCCTTCTTAGCATTTTAAAAAACATTCCTGGTTAGAAAAGGATTATAGATACACAGTAAAGACAGGCTCAGAACAAAAAAGTCCTCTAAATGGACCACAGTTAGTTTGATAAATGTATGTAATCACATTTGATGAATGTGTAGTAATCACATAGAAACAACATTAATCACAATACTATTTGGCCAACAGCTTAGGCATACTCTTAACTATCTCTTACATCTTGATGAAAGAGAGGATGAAAGATAGACAGAGTCATAGAAAAAATAATTTGAGGATGTTAAACTGAGGTTCTTAAAGGAAAAATAATAATGGGCCATGAAAAGATGGAAAATACACAGAGTCTGTATTATGTATATTATTGTGTTCTTTAAATTTTTGACTGAAGAGAGACATTTGATTCTGGGTACTACTAAGCTAAGCCAACATAAATATTTTAAAGGTATCTTGACTTCAAAATTTGAATCTAATGATATGTTACTTTGGAAAAGAGGTTTTGCTTTTGTTTACACAGATGATAAAAACCTGTGGATTTCTTCCTGGCTAATGTAGTTTTATGGAACAAGGTCCCCTGAAAGGTCTCAATGGATCAAAAAATACTTTACCCCCAAAAAAGCAGGAAGCAGTTTGGAGAAAACTGTTCCCAAATCCCCAAAGTGATTGTTTATAAATGTTTATTTTAATTTAAAAGGGGTTGAGTATAAATGGTTAAATCACTACAGCCAACATTTTTCCAAAAGGGAGGGTAAACGATAAAGAAATGAATACTTTACATTTGTATAGTTTTTGTTCTATTGATATAAATTTAAGGTCAATTTTGTTATATTCTATATATGTATATCTATACCTATATCTCTATATAAACTCTTGTTTATGGTATTATGTTTATGCAGATCATCTAAAATGTAATTTATAATTAAGAAATACAGATTAACCAATAGTCATCTATAATAATTAAACCTTTAGTCATGTTAGTTAGATTTTCTAGAAAGAGATATATTCAATTAGATAAATAGTCTTCAACACTTCAAAGACCTACAATGATGTGGGAGAGTCTTCTCTTTGTGTTGATTTCATTGGTTAATAAAGAAACTGCCTTGGCCCATTTGATAGGCCAGCTCTTAGGTGGGTGGAATAGACAGAACAGGATGCTGGGAGTGAAGCAGATGTCCCCAGCAGACACCATGCCTCTCCTCTCTGAGACAGTCACCATGAAGCCAGCCACCAGGTCAGATATGCTGAATCTTTCCCAGTAAGACACCACCTCATGGTGCTACACACATTACTAAATATGGGTTAAAGCAAGATGAGAGAATTAACTAATAAAAGGCTGAAACTAATGGGCCAGGCAGTGTTTAAATGAATACAGTTTGTGTGTTGTTATTTCAGGGCATAAGCTAGCCAGGCAGCTGAGAGCTAGGTGGTGGGACGCAGCCTGCTGCTCCTCACTATACTACAGAATATGGCATTTAAAACTTTTTAAGAACTTAGACTTTTCTTGACAGTGAGAAATGACTGCTTCTGGCAGAACCAATTACATCAGTGAGGCAGATGGGCACTGAAGAAACTCATTATAAAATTTGTCTTCAGTGTGACAAGATTAGCCATTAGGGCAAGAAACTGTTCTTGCCTGAGATGCTTGATGGTATGCTGTATAAACTGGACATCCTTCAGGGTTTCTGTTTTGCAGAAGAAATTGCCAGACATTCTTCAGGACAAAGAAGAAAGCAACTGATGAACTTTGCCAGTAAAAGACAGAAGAGATCTTCAAATTTATGGCTTCACTAAAAAGTCTGCCAGATATTTGGGGCCTATATGCCAAAGATGGATGTCCTTGGCCTCCATGGCCAAGAATTCTGGGTGACTATCCAGCCAACAAGATGTTTCTGTCAATTCTAGAACTTTGGAAGTTGCTTACAATGCACTTCCTATTTACATAGGTAATAGTATAACCTTGTGGGGTTTCTGATGGAGTTGAAAACTAGGTTGCTATAATTACAGTTTTCCTTTGCTATGATAAAATATAACTTAGATATAAAATTTTAGGCTCACATAGATAAGATAGATGATATTTTCCTTAATTTGCTAAATGTAAATGGACTAAATATTTAATTATAATTCTTACCTGATAACTGTTTTGCATATATAAATTTACTATATTAAAGTTAAAACCTTCCTTTTATTTAGACAGAAAAGGGAAGATGATGTGGGATATCCTTCTGTATATATGTTACTTTTATTGGTTGATGAATAAAGCTATTTTGGCCAATGGCTTAGTAGAGTAAAGCCAGACAGGAAATCCAGACAGACACAGAGAGAGACAGACAGAGAGAGAAAGAGACACAGAGAGAGACAGAGACAGAGAGAGAGACAGAGAGAGAGAGAAGAGTAGGTGAAGTCAAAGAGAGAACATATCTGATAAGCTACAGCCTTATGGGGATACATAGATTTATAGAAATGGGCTAATTTAAGATGTAATATCTACCGAGGAATACGACTATGTCATTGGTCAAACAGTGTTGTAATTAATGTTTCTGTGTGATTATTTGGGTCTGAATGGCTTGGAAACAATAGTGCAGTCTCTATTTACAGGAAACAGTTTGGAGCAGAGTAATATTCTTTCAGCATGAACCAACACAATTGTTTCCTTGACTTTGTTATAGAATGACTCTCCTATGCATCATCTAATACAAGGTTCATATGCTCATCAAAACCAATAATACAACCCTATATCTGCATATTCACTTGCTCATACAGTCACACCTGAATCTGAGATCTATTTTACAAGTATCTGAAGATAAGGTTTATGGGATATACTATTACTTTCTGCACCTTCTGGTCCTGGCCACGGTACAACGTGGTGGAAGTCACAGAGAACATAAGAGGAGAAAAGTCACCTCAGAAAGTGACTTCTGAAAGTCCAGATTTGATTTGTTAAAGCTTCATTTTAATTTTTTATGTGTGTGTATGTGTGTGTGCATGTATGTATGTTATAGTGCCTGTAGACACCAGGAAGAGACAAATCTCATGAAACTGGAGTTACAATTTTTTATGAGCCCTCTGATAAGGATGCTGGGAATTGAAGTTAGGTCCTCTAAAAAAGCACCAAGTGCATTTTAGGAATGAGTCATCTTTCCTGTGGAGCCCTATTATTGTGTTTAGTCAGGCAGTCAGTGTTGAGAAAGACTGGAATAAATATCAATACACATGGGGTAGGTTCAGAAGCAAATAGAAACTAAGGCTGTGGATGTCAACCCAGGAGGAAATAGTTGCACAAGAAGAGGTGAATGGTTGGGTGTCAGATCTAACCATCAAAAGGATTAAGAGTACAGAGGTCTTCAAAGACTTGAACCTTCCAGAGGAGACATGATATATAGGACAGAATCCAGAGCTCATAATTAGCCTTCTGAGATCACCTGAGTTGGTTTCTCATCAGCTGGGTTTCTGAAGACTCCTCTTCAAATCTTTATCACCTTCCTAGAGTTCCTGACTTTTTATACTTGCTTTTCATTAACAACAAGGCTCAGTTGCCAGAAGTAATTTAAGAATTTATACATAGCAAAGTGAACTTTGGGATCAACAAAATGATGAGATAATAATTTTGTGTCCAGGGGTGTCTTTAGCCTTTGTTTAAACAATTAAGAAGGATGAATATAAAAATTTCCCTTAAAATGACATGTTCTTGTCCAGGAAATATGATACAGCTTTATGATATTTGCAAAACTTTTCTTCCTGAAATGAAGCCATACATGAACCAGAAAGGGAAACAGCAAATGGTAAGAATTTATTTTGTCTAGCTGACTGCTCAGTTTTTACCTTCATAGATTTATTATGACACATCCAGAGATTTAGGGAGTTTTCCATTTTTTTCCTGTTAGTTTTCAGAAAAATATTAAAGGAAAGTATCAAAATGGGAATTTGATAATGTTTTAACAGTGAGCAGAGATTTTCATTTTGTATTATAATAGTTCTAGAAAACTGTCACCAGCTCATTATTGTTGATTGCATATGCTCATTTGAACTATTTGTATTTGAATGAATATGCAATGTTTCTGTTTCCTGATTGTCTCTAATTATGAAGGTTTTCAAGAATATGTATCTAGCACCATTTAGTTTTTTATTTTTTAAAAGGGTAATTGACTATTATCTTATATATTTGATAGTACATAATTTATTTTTATGCATCCAATTGAATACTAAAGTCTTTTTTATTTTTGAAACTTTATTTTCTGATAATTATTTAACACTATATTATATATACTATATTATATTTAAAGTTGTTAGTCAAAAATAAACTTTGAATACTCAGGATTATTTTTACCTGGGTCCAAAAATTTAAGTTGCTATTTTCATAATTTGTTTTAAAGCATATTCAAAATAATTAGCTACATAAAATTTAAAGTTTGCTTGTTGGAATTAAGTGTCACTAACTAGTTATGGCAAAATCTGCTGATTCCATTCATGCTGAGCTCATGACCAGTAAGTATGAAATTTGTTTTAGATAAGAGTCAGTGAATTTAGTACCCGTGAATGATGCCAGGTTGGCAACCTTTGAGTGCTGCCAGATGGACATAGGAGATGTTGGTTTTTATTTTAATGAACAAAATAGAGAAGCAGGTGCTACACGAGTTGTGTCAGGTGTTGCAGGAATTCCTGACTTTCGTTTCCAATCTAGCATTTAGTCTCCATTTTGAAATAGATAAGGATTAGAGATGGAAGGAAAAGTGAGAAGCTTTTTTTCATTGAGGATTCCTGAGATAAGAATTACTATGACAACTGAGATCAGCAAAGATAAAAATCATAATTTCAACACTTAGATGTGCTGTGTATTAGGATCAATTCCCTAAGCATCATCTCAGAACTGAAGAAGACACTGGCAATCTTCTGTCTTAATGCCCTCGTTTCACAAACAGGGAGAGGTACTACTAATCACGTGACTACTTAGGGTTATAACTTCAACTCATATCTACAACTATATTATCTATTATTTGTTTGTTTTTTAATATAGGGTTTTATGTAGCCCTGGCTGGCCTCCAACTCACTCTATAACAGAATGGCCTTGAACTTCTAATGTTCTTGCTTCAACCTTTGAAGTTCTGTGATTAACAGTCCTAGGCAACCAAAGTGGTTTGTGGTGCTGGGGACTGAACCCTGGGCTTCATGCGTGCTTGTCAAGCACTCCACCCACTAGATTACAGCCCAAGTCCCAATCGTACTCTTTATTCTTGACTTGGAATCTGTCAGTGTCAACATCACCATTAGGTTGCACTGTTAAAATCTTAAGAAAAAGAACAGTAAGACTAGTCTGTGTTGGTGTACTAAGTGGACTCGAGTTAATAAAGAGAAAATATATAAATCTGGGATGGGGAAAATGGTGGGAGATGATAGAGGAAGAAATGGAGGGGAGGAAAAATTGGGTGGATTTGATCAAAATGTACTACAAATGTGAGAATGTCCCAAATAACAGAAACGAAAACATTTATTCAGATTGTGATGGTTACTGTTATCTCTCAACTTGACAAAATGTAGAAAAACCTGGGAAGAATATCTGAATGAGAGATTATTTAGATCAAGCTGGCCTGTAAGTATGACTGTTGGAGATTTTCTTAATTGCATTAATTGTTATGAGAAGATTCTGCCAGTATGGACAGAATCATTCCCTAGTCAGAGATTTCGGGACTGTATAATAGTAGAAAATGAACTCAATACTGTCTGTATTTCTCTATGCTCTTGAAAGTACATAGGATATGACTAGCTACTTCAAGATCTTGTTGCTTTCACTACTCCAAAAGAATGGCATGTATAGTCTGAAATTATGCACTGAAATAAATTCTTTCTCTCGTAAAACAAACAAACCCAAACACCCTCTTAGCTTATTTTCTCCACAGCTGGAAGAAACAAGCAATTCACTGCTAGTACTTTTTCCAAAGGTGTTTTAACATTTAATTTTTTTATCATTATTATTATTGTTATTATTATTGTGTATGCATATATGTGTGTGTGTATGCAGAATCATATTTACCAGACACATGTAGACATTGAAGTACAACTTTCTGGAGTTGGTTGTTTCCTTCTATCATGGGAATTCAACTTACGTACTCAAGTGCTTTTCCCACTAACCTTCTTATTGTCCACTTACTGGTACTTCTGAACTGAGAGTGAATGTTAGAAGATCTGCTATTTGTATTTCCAGGTATATTTTTCCCCTTGGCAGTTAACATATCAAAAATGAAAACTATTTTCAGCCTAAATTAAATCTTCTAATTAACATACACTATTATTTTTAATATAATCTGATTGCATTACAAACATTGGAGGAAACAATTAAAGCATGCTGAGAATGAACTTGACACAATCACTACATACTAATCTCTTCTAGTTCATTCCATATTTTCTGTAGTAAAAACAATAATCTCCCTTTCATTTAGTTGTATGACCCATGGCTATGTCCATGTAAATGTAAAGAAAATTAATTAAATATTACATCATTGAAAATCTTTCCTCATCATAACATAGAACAAAGTGATAGGATGTAAGGGGAACAGAAAAGAAAGTACATGCTGGTGTGGAAATGTATCTGCATTTATAGGTAGCGCTTTTGCTGAACAAACTAAAACATGGTTTTGTTTTGGTCTTAAGTGTTCCTTGCTGGATCTTGTGTTTAAGGGTTGGTTCCTAATGTAGTAATGTTCATAGATAGAACATTAAGGAAGTTATTAGATCATGAGATCTTTTCTCATCAATGAGTTAATCCACTGATGAGTTCTTGACTAGATTGGTTGTTGGGAGTGACAGAAATTGAGACATAGAAAAATTAGACTTGGGAAGAAAAAAATGTTTCACTTGATATCAAACAGGAACTAAGAACTGACGCTGAAATTTGAACCTAGGCCATCCTGTCTCCAGGAAGTTGGTCTACAGGTTGTGCCTTTGGGAGATGTAGTCTATCATATGCCTCTTTCTTTTCTTTCTGCTTCCAGGCTGCCATCAGGTGCACAGAATTGCTCTGCCCAGTGCTCCCTAACAGGATGTTCTGCCTCTAGAAGGCCCTGAAAACTCAGAGCCAAGACACCATATAAGCCAATTTCTTTAGTTGTGAGTTAGAGCAACAATAATTTCTTTCTTCTTACCGTTTAGCTCAGGGATTTTTTTGTACCATTGGAATGCTGATTGACATGAACAGTTTAGATGATTTTTTTTTTTTTTTTTGGTTTTTAGAGACAGGGTTTCTCAGTGGCTTTGGAGCCTGTCCTGGAACTAGCTCTTGTAGACCAGGCTGGTCTCGAACTCACAGAGATCCGCCTGCCTCTGCCTCCCGAGTGCTGGGATTAAAGGCGTGCGCCACCACCGCCCGGCTAGTTTAGATGATTTTATACTGTTTTCTTTACTTTGCTTCTCTCTCTTTCACCCTCCTTACTTCTATCAGGAGTCCCTCATTCTTGGCTTGATATTTAACTTGTTTTTCTCTCAATTCTGCATGACTAGAACCATGTGGATGTCTGGGCAGGTTGAATACACTTTGCCTACACCTGTCCTTCTTTTCCATCCTTGTGTCCTTCATCCCAGAGCAATGAGATTCTATAATATCACACACACACACACACACACACACACACACACACACACACACACACGACTTCAGCTCTTCTCTAGACTGTGTTATGGTCCACGTGGCTCTATTTTTTTGGGCATTTATTCTGATGATGATAAATTTTACAAAACAGAATAAGCAACAAAGAGTAAGAAATTTTAGAATCAGGAAGATCTGGGTTTAAAATTCAGCTTCATTTTTTATTTTCTATTTGACACTATACAAAAACCTTTTTCTTTCTAAGGATTCTAGTTCTGAGAGCCAAAGGGAGGTCTAGGTAGATAATTCATGCAAAGGATCTGTCAGAGAAGAAGCTTTCATTCATGATGTAGATTACATTGGGAGTCTGAAGAGCACAGGAGCTTGGTCTTGGGAGACAAGAAGAAAGATATTTGGATCATGGTGGGAGTCATCACTAGAAGTCATTTTCCTCATCTGCAATAGTACCATTTTTCAGAGGACTTAATAAAATGAGGGATCAGCTGTCACTCTAGGTCTTAATCTAGGAAAAGAGTCAACAAACAAGTACACACTTCATTATATTGCCTCCTTGGTTTCTTCAGTGCTGTGTGTTTTTCCTCCCAGAGACTTTGCTATGGTGTCTCCTGAACCTTCTGGAAACTGAACATGCTATCCAGGAAACTGAAAGAAATCTAAACTCATTTACCCACTCACTTATTTATTCATGCATGCCACAAATATCTATTAATAGCCATGTCTGTCCTTTCTTTAACCTCTGTATGTTGGACTTCCTCTCAGAACTGACAGTAAAGCCTGCCTCTAAAGAACCCTGCTTCACAGTCTCACTGACCCTTGTTCTGCTGTGGTAGCTGGGCTCATGTCTCATGGACACAGTATCCTTAAGCTTGTCTTCCTCAATTACAGTTAGTTCACTGTAATTTCAACCTAGAACATTTTTCTTGTATTCTAACAGTTCCCTAAAGTCATATTTCCATGTTTCAGATTTAGGTTCTTGGCTATTCAACGTAAAAAAATGAACTATTTTGGTAAACTCTTATGAAAAAACAAAAAAAGATAGAGTATATTATTCATACTACCTGAATATTACAAGAACTTACTAGGTGTTTGGCATTGTAGAAGGGTTCATGGATGCATAAATCTTAAAGTCTAGAAAGGAATAGAGTAAGGTAAATTGACAATTAAATCTTCATGTGGTGATAATTTCTTGCAGAGGAAAACTGCATCCCATGTACATAATCCACACCCAACCAATGCAGGCATGACTTCCTGAAAGGAACAATGCCTTATCCAAGAGAAAGGCCCAGATGAAAAATCAGTATTCCAGTCCAAAGATAGTGCAAATACACTGATGAGAGGGCACAATTTGTTCATGGTGGCAGACAACATTGTGGGTGGTTGGAGAGTAAGCAGCCTGTGAAAACAGATCAGGTGTAGTATGCATGGGCATTGGATACAAGTGGCTTTCTAAATTATAATAGGGAAGTGATTTAATACAGAGACCATTAATAAGCCATTCAAGGGTTTTAAACAGGACAGAGACATTGTCATGTTTGCTTTTATAAGGCTGATTTTGGCAGAAGCACAAACAACGATGTGGATGGAGGGCAAGACTGGACACAGTCCGTCTAGTTAGAAGAATTCTGCAGTGATTTGGGAGAACAGCAAAATGGCTTGCGCCAGAAACATGGAGGAAATCAGCAATGACTTTCACAGGTCCATTTATGAGTTTATGCAATAAATATGTATTGATGTTGTGCTAGGTACTGTGCTATGTGTTGAAATTTAAATGATAAACAGAAAAGGCTGGTTCTAGCTCCTAGTGGGAGATCCTGACTACTTGAAGGTAATGCTTAGAATATTCCTAGGCATTGCCGAGTAGGAATTTGATAGGGACATGGAGAGGTCAGCTGAAAGGCAAGGGAAATACATAAAAGGCAAACTCAGAGGGGAACCTCTTATTCAACATTTACTGGGTGCCATCACAGCATGGAAGGAAGAGCATCAGAGAAAGAGGAAAGTCCTCGGATTGCAGTCGTACATTCAGTGGAAAGTGTCCTTCCTAGTCTTGACTCATGACTGTCAAAAGGAGACTAGGGTCAGAGATGACAATAGAAATGTGACATAAACCAGTATCTAGACAACTTGGGAAGATAATCAAGCTTGGGAAGAAGTGATGAACTCAGTATATATGAACTCAAGCTGTTCTAACACAGCTGAGTGTGTTATACTAGAACGTATGAGGCAAGGAAGTGTCAGTGACTGGTACTGCATTGAGATATACTTCTGTACTCTGAACAGAGACTGCCTTGCTTCAACACACACATTAAGTACTTAGAAACAAAGTCCTACAAAAGTTTAGCTAGTGTTGAACTTGTAACTAGGGTACATATTTAGGAGTTTTGTATATATGGCTTAAGTGGGCAGTACACAAAGGTGGCACATCTTTGACGTAGCATAGATGTTGTAGACACATGCATATTCATCACATGATTATCCGGAAGAAGTTAAAGAAGGAAGGCACATCTTTAGTAGATTTTACTAAGGTAAACACCTGGGAAAGGAATGGTGCAGGAAACAGTCACCATGTACAGAGGAAGGAAGAGAAGATGTTTAACTGTGAAGAGTTGAGGTGGCAGGAGAGCTGAACAGAGGTGAAGAATTGAATATTTTTTTACTTTATTTGAAGCAAAAAAAACCATGAGTAACTTCAAATCTTGTTTACAGTAAAGAAAGAGAAAAAACGGTAAAAGCTATTAAGTTCCTGGAGAAGGATGAGAAAAATGTATAAAAAATGTCTTTCTCTCTGAATGTGGCCAACAGCGGGGGCTGACTGAGAAGCAAAGGACAATGGCTCTGGGCTCTGATTGTTCTTCATGGACGGGCTCTGTGGGAGCCTTCTCAGCTTGGTCGATCACCTTCCTGGACCTGGGGGGAGTTGGGAGGACCTTGGTCTTAGCATAGAGTGGGGAACCCTGATGGCTCCTTGGCCTTGAGAGGGAGGGAGGGGAGGTTTGGGTGGAGGGGAGGGGAGGGAAGGGGGAGAAGGAGGGGAGGGAGGGGGGAGGAGGAGGGAAGGAGATGGAAATTTTTTAAATATAAAAAAAAATAAACCATGGGGAAAAAATGTCTTTCTTAAGTCTGGGAGAAGGTTGGATGGGACATAGGCTTTCAGAATTAAATTTCTAATATGGAGAACTTACAATTTAAGTGTTTGTTCTAACAATGTACCCTTCAGGTACAGCAAGAATTTCAGCCCCATTGAGAGGAAACAAAATATATATGGGAAGAATATATATTTTATTTATTATACTTGTTTATTATCTGGTGGCTCTTCAAACATCTGGTTGTAACTGATCATCTGTTCTTTGAAAAATGAGCTATATCTAACATTTGTCCATAACCAGCAGGCTCCTTCATTGCAAAGGTGTTGTCGCTTGGGCTGGAAGATACACTGAGAATGTGATGCTTTAATACGGATGTGTGATTGTGGGCATGAGGCAAAAGTTGGGAGCATGGGGGTGGGGGTGGGGTAAGGGGAGATGGGGAGAGAGAAGGGAGAAAAGAGGATTGGGGAAAGATTGGGGGAATGGGATTGTTGGGATGGAGGAAGGGTGGATATGAGAGCAGGGAAGTATATATCTTAATTAAGGGAGCCATTTTAGGGTTGGCAGAGACTTGACTCTAGAGGGGTTCCCAGGTATCCAAGGAGATATCCCCAGCTAGTTCCTTGGGCAGGAGAGGAGAGGGTGCCTGAACTGGCCTTATCCTATAGCCACACTAATGAATATCTTGCATATCACCATAGAACCTTCATCTGGCGATGGATGGAGATAGAGACAGAGACCCACACTGGAGCACTGGACTGAGCTCCCAAAGTCCAAATGAGGAGCAGAAGGAGGGAGAACATGAGCAAGGAAGTCAGGACCGCGAGGGGTGCGTCCACCCACTGAGACGGTGGGACTGATCTAATGGGAGTTTACCAAGGCCAGCTGGACTGGGGCTGATGGAACATGTGATCAAACAGGACTCTCTGAATGTGGCTGACAATGAGGGCTGACTGAGAAGCCAAGGACAATGACGCTGGGTTTTGATTCTACTGCATGGACTGGCTTTGTGGGAGTCTAGTCTGTTTGGATGCTCACCTTCCTAGACCTGGATAGAGGAGGAAGGACCTTGGACTTCTCACAGGGCAGGGAACTCTGACTGCTCTTAGGCCTGAGAGGGAGGGGGAGAGGTAGTGGGGGTAGTGGGAGGGAAATGGGAGGAGGGGAGGAGGAGGAAATTTTTAATCAATAAAGTAGTTAATTAATTTAAAAAGAAATATTTTCCTTGATATTTCACTGCACATTCTTGGTTTCTACCAATGTTCAATTCTTATAACCATAAGTAAAATAGTGAACGGCTTTCTTTCCCCGCATCACCACAAGACCTGGATCCAGATTTATCTCTGTTTTATGCTTTCTGATGTGCTGTTTCAGTCCCTGTCTATCATCTTCTTAGGAGTGAAAAAGTGATACAACTCCCAGTCTTTCTTCAAACATAAAAAATGTACTGTCCTGTCATTTCATAGTGTGTTCAATTCTAGGACACATGTGTATATGTCTTGTTTCAAGTTCCTTTCCACAAGTTGAGGACTTACTGTGGAAGGTACAGTCTTTATATGCATTTGGAATCTCCATTATCTCTTTCAGCCATTTGGGTACCATTTATGAAAGAAGAAAGTATTTTAATCATGAGTCCCTCTTTCTTTATACAGTTAAATGAAATAGTTATAGGGGGAGAGAATCTGCGGAAAGAGGGGAAGTGATGGGAACTAGGAGGAGTGGAGGGCAGAAAAACTGTGGTTGGCATGTATCATATGAGAGATGAATCTATATTTTAAATAAAAAGTAAAAAAGAGTCGAGCGGTGGTGGCACACAGCTTTAATTCCAGCACTCAGGAAGGCAGAGGCAGGAGAATCTCTGTGAGTTTGAGGCCAGCCTGGTCTACATAGTTCCAGGACAGCCAGTGATAAACAGAGAAAATCTGTCTCAAAAAAACAGAGAGAAATAGTTATAAATAGAAGTGACAATTTTACCTCAATAATCTTAGATTAAAAATACAGAATTGATGCTACATGGTCTCACACACCCATAACTATAAGCACTTAGATAGTTGAGGCAAGGGAATTGTGGGAGCAAGGCCAGTCTGAACTATAGCAAGATCTGGAAAAAGAGAAAAAAGGAAGAATGAAAGAAAGAAAGACAGAAAGAATAAAGGAAGGAAAGAAGAAAGGAAGAAGGCTTAATGGAATGTGTATCAGTCTATCAAGCATTTTTTATGAAGCTTTTCTTTTAATTTAAAACTGAGGCAGAGAAAGACTAGGTGACATTTGCTCTGTCACTTAAGGTTAGAAGCATCATAATCAAAATACTGTGATATCTAGAAAGATTTTTTTCTCTTTTTAAAAAAAATTCTTATTTTTTGTTTTTTGTTATTTATTTGTTTGTTTTTCAAGACAGGGTTTCCCAGTAGCTATGGAACCAGTCCTGGAACTTGCTCTGCAGACCAGACTGGCCTCAAACTCCCAGCGATTCATCTGGCTCTGCCTCCTGAGTGCTGAGATTTAAAGGCATGTGCCACAACCACCTGGTGGGAGAAAAATATTTTTAAAGCACATCATTCTAATCCTTTTGAAAGTGAATACATGTGCAGTATGCACACATGCTGGGTTGCACAGTGCCTATTACTGGACTATGTCCTTCCAAGTTTCCTTTAAGCAGACTGAAGTTACTTCAATCCATTGGTAATGTCTGAGACTTGGTGACACACATAGTTCTAGAAAAGTTTTTGAGGGTGGACAAATACCTTTCTTGAGCCTCTAAAATTTCACTCTAACCCATGGCTTTGCGGTTCTTTTATTTTCCTGAAACAATGTGATGTGCTATAATAAGAAATCAAACTTTTCTGGTACCGTTGCATAGTATTATTTATCAGACTCATAAGCTTAGACATGATCAGATCTATTCTCTTCAGAGCCGTTCACACTGACCTTTCTTATGAATTCATCCTGGTGTAACTTTGTTCCCTAGGAATGCCTGTTAAGGTCTACAGACTTAAATACAGCTGCTTCCCTTATTCATCTGTTCATTTTACCCACAGGAATCATGGTCTCTGTTTTATTTGTTATTATTGACAACAAAAGCATGGTTTTGTGGCCATGATTTGCTCCTCTGTGGACACATAAGATGTTTAGGTATATTTAAATTCCTTACATTAAAATAACATAGCCAGTTGGGGTGAGACATGCCTATTACCCAGCAATAAGGAGGCTGAAGCAGGAGAATGGCCTCAAATTCAAGAAGAGGCAGAACTATGCAATGATTAGCTTAATAGCCAGAGTTGCAAAGCAAGACTCTCATGAAAAAAATTCATCTTGCAAAGATAATTTTAAGGTGTGCCTCTTACAAGTGAGAGGTGCCTGGCACACCTAAGTCTGTGATGAAGAGGAAGGTGAAAGAGGAAGCTGCACTTTCACATTTCTCCTCTGAAAGTGAGTGTGATTGGATGTGAATTCTAAACCTGTGCAGCAAAACTTCAAAGGCAATAGTAGAAATTCAAAGTGTAACAATATAAACTTTGGCAAAATAGGAACATTTTGAAAACAAAATTAGTGTAGACATCCTGGTGTTTAGCACCATGATTCAAAACATTTTTGTATCTCTTCTTCTAAAAGAAAATTCTAGTATCACTGATATGTTTATCATCGGCCAGATGGGGCAGACTAAAGAGCCTTTAACTATTTTATGAAAAGACTATGAGTAAATTCCAGGCTGGAGAGCTAAAGCTAAGTACAGAAAATGAACAGGTGTCTGTGCATATCTTCTGCTTCGTTTCCCCACCATGTCACTCTTGGTTAGCTAAAGTTCCAAAAATTAAAACTTTGGAAATTGACTAGAAACCACACCATGAGATCGCTTCTAATCCTTCAAGGTCCACAATGTGATGCCATAGAACAGTGTTCAAGAACTTTCCCAGCAATACACTCCAGTTGCACATCTGTCTCTCTCTCCTGCTTGGCCAACACTGCCCAAATCCACCGAAAATGGGACTACATCATAGATATTTCTAAGTTACAAAGGCATTTCAGGCCAGAATTCAATTTTAGGCACCTTTCATTGTAATTTAAAAAGCATTGTCATCCAAGTTAATAACAATGTAATTGCTTCCTGCTAAAGAGAGTAAATGCTAAATTACACAGTCCTATCATGGAATATATTGTTCCAACTTGACTTTCATGAGTAGATTTGAAGAGCTGTCCAGGACAGCATCTTTACTGAATCATTGCAGAAATCTACACACACATCCTGTCAGAAACTACCACACGTTTATGAGTGAGTGCTCCCATCCCCCTAGAGACACCTGTTGTCTGAGAATGTAGTTTCAGGACCCATCTGATCTACTGAAGTTAAGATACCCAAATTAATTTTTTTGTAGGTTGGAGCACTTTCTTTCTCGATTTAGGAAGCAACTGTTTCATATATGAGTCTATGGGATGATTTCCTTCTAAATTCTTAATGACTAAAATCTAAAAGTGGGTGAGAACTTTAATAAAAGCAATGCTTTTTACATAAGAAAATTACTCTTTGGAGTTGAGATATTCAGCTCTTCAGATTGATAAACTATGTAATGAAGCACTTCCATATTTATGAAAAAAGCTCCATATGAATTAGTTTCTGTATTTCCTCAGCCATATCCTGAGCATAACGAAACACTACTATGTAATGTATAGGTTTTACTTAAACTTTGTATGAATGCATAGGACAAAATTTAGACTAAACATTCTTCTTGGGGCCAGGGAAATGGCTCAAGAGGTTCTACTGCTCTTGCAGAAGACCTGCATTCAATCCCTAGACCAAACATCAAATGACTCACAACTGTTTGTAGTTCCAGCTCCAGAGGATCCAATGCCCTGTTCCAGTCTCTGTTTACAGCTACATATATGTGCACATACCTACCCACAGATAGACAAGCAAACATACACACACACACACACACACACACAGATACACAGACATACAGACAAATCCATACACATACAGAGAGACACACAGACAGACACACACACAAATAGACACACATATACACACAGACTTACCAATAGATTTTTTTTTTTAAAAAAATCATTCTGTCAGAAACAAACCACCATTAAGTTCAGTTAGTTGAATAAAGAATGACAATGTTTTCAATATTAATATATTAATAAAATAAGAATTAAGTAACTGTCTCTGACATTTAAAATTATTTAAGTCTCAAGAGATCCCTTAACTGGTTTGTGTGTAAAAATAAATTTCAATTGTAAAATTAGGCTTACATCTCCACAACTTAAAATTTTCCATTTGAAAATATAATTATAAAATTAAGAAATCCAACCATCCAGTTTTATTTATCAATAAATAAATAAAACCCATTCGTTTTTCTATAAAAAACTGTGTTTATGTCTTTCTCTTGCCCACTCAACTGACACTCCAATTGTCTCCAGTAATTAAATTTATAATAAAAATATGACCATGACAATGATAAAATAATGCTTTTGTGTACAAACAGCATTACTTAGAGTCTATTTAAATAAAATAACTAACATTCTAATGAAGGTGCGTGGTTGATCGGCAGTTATGATTCACCAGACAAGCTTTAATATATATAATTCAGTTTTAATAAAGGAAAGGAAAGGGAACTTACAAATCCAAGGTTCCAGAGAGGAGGGCAGGAAAACCAAGAGCAGGCAGGCCGCAGGCCCGCAAGATTTTATAAGTCAATATTAGCCTAAGGGGGACACGCCTAAGAGGGACACGCCTAAGAGGGACACGCCTTTAGACCAAGGGGGACACACCTTTAGACCAAGGGGGACACGCCTTACAAAACAAGGTTTTTGGCTAGGCTTCCCCTTCATTCTAAAGTGCCTTTGATCATATAAAGTTCAGCTATTGTTGAGTAAACATTCTTGACATACAAAACTGAAATACAGTCCCAGTCCAGCTGGCCTTGGTGAGCTCCCATTAGATCAGCCCTCGCGGTCCTGACTTCCTTGGTCATGTTCTCTCTCCTTCTGCTCCCCATTTGGACCTTGGAAGCTCAGCTGGACTGGGACTGATGGAACACATGATCAAACCGGACTCTCTGAATGTGGCTGACAATGTGGGCTGACTGAGAAGCCAAGGACAATGGCACTGGGTTGTGATTCTACTGTATGTACTGACTTTGTGGGAACCTGGTCTGTTTGGATGCTTACCTTCCTAGACCTGGATGGAGGGGGAAGGACCTTGGACTTCTCACAGGGCAGGGACTGCTCTTAGGACTGGAGAGGGAGGGGGAGGGGTAGTGGGGGTAGTGGGAGGGAAATGGGAGGAGGGGAGGAGGTGAAAATTTTTAATAAAAATAAAACTGAAATATAGAATTAAAGGATCACAGTCTCAATGTTTCAGAGGTATTTCCAATCACTACATTTGAAACCTCTGTTAAAATTGAGGTTACTCTAGACCTAATTTTATTGTTTTTTCTTTCAACTAATTTTCATTATTTAAAACAATTTTAAAGTTCAACTGTATTTTGATCATGTTCTTCCAGTCCTCATGCCCCTTCAGAACCCTCCACCCCTGATCTATCCAACTTTATGTTCTTTCTCAAAACTGAAACAAAAACCCAATATGACAAGAAAACACAATAAAACCATATCCAAAAATAGAAAGAAAGAAAAAGAAAAACAAAACACCAAACAATAACCAAATAAGAGCACACACACACACACACACACACACACACACACACACACACACACTCACACAAAACAAAAGCACCACCACCAACAAAAAACTGTGGAGTCCATTCTACGTTGATCAGCTACTTCTGAGCACAAGACCTGTCCTGGAGTGAGTATTCTCCAGAGTCACTCTAGTGGAGAAGACTGACGTTTCCTCGCCCAAAAGGTATAATTGACAGTTGTTTAATTGTTAACCTTTACTCAAGTGGTTGGGTATTCATTCATTCAGTTTTTAAAAATATAATAAATAAAAAATAGTAGGATAAAGCAAAAACTATTACATCAAAGTTGAGCAAGATAAACCAACAGAAGAAAAAGAATCTAAGAGAAGTCACAAGAATCAGAGAGCCAGTCGTCTGCACACTCAGGAATCCCATAACAACACTAAAATGGAAGCAACAATGTATGCACAGATCAGGTGCAGACCTGTGCAAGTCTTGTGCATCCTACTTCAGTCTATTATGGACTTCAATTGTGTTGATTTAGAAGGCTTTGGATTTTTGGTGTCCCTGATCTACTCTTGCCCTCTTTCTGCTTCCTTTTCTGCAGGGCTGCCTGAGTTCTGAGAGGAGAGATGGACACATACGGTTTAAGGCTGAGTATTTCTAGGTTTTTCAGTCTGTGTAATGTCTGGTTATGGTAGGCCCACTTTTCTAATACTTTAGGCATTATGAAAAATATACTGATGTCTGCTCTGATGAGTTTAACTCATAATTTTGTCTTGTTCTCCAAAATCTAATAGATGACATTGTCAATTTTCAGGAACTTTGGCTATAGTTTAACTTATTTCTAATTTTGTAACACATGATGAGTAACAGATTATAATATATAATATAGGTCTTTACCTATATTATAATATAGATAAAAGAACTATTCTTGATTAACATAACATGCTTATATATGAATGTTATCCCATGTTAATATAGTACAACAGAATAAGTAAAATATTGTCTACATAATTATATGAGAATTGTGGTTACTATAATTCATCACACAGCCTTTATGACCACCCAGGTCATTTATCCAAAACCACATGTAGAAAAATAAGTTATGAACAGTTCAAACTTCATCACTCTTTAACTTTCTGCTGAAGCTTAGGGACAAAACTCCGTGAGCATATCGCTTGCAGTGAAAGGCTGTGGACTTGAATTGAATCCTAGGAACCCATGAGAAAAGCTGGCCATGGCATCATGCATCTGCAACCCAGCACTGGAGGAGAGGTGGAGATAGAAGGATCCTGAGGGCTCACTGACCAACCAGCTTAGTCTCAAATGGCAAGTTCAGTGCTAGACCCTGTCTCAAAAATACGTTGGCCAGAGATAGAGGAAGACACCTAAAATTCTCATTTGGCTTTTATGTCAGTCCATCCAGGTGAGCACACCTGCACAATATGTCCACATATATTCATCACACACACACACACACACACACACACACGCTCACCCTACCTGTTTGGCAGATAATATTTGAGTTATCTCAGTTTTGACAAGACCAAAGTGAGTGCTAATATTTTAGGATACAATAGGGGGTGCTGAAGAGTTGGTTCAGCTCTTAAGAGCATTTGCTGCCTTTTCCAGAGGACTGGAGTTCAGTTTCCAGCAGCTGTGTTCAGCGGTTCATGAACATCTGTAACTCAGGCTCCATGCAGGCTTCTGCTAGTTTCTAGCCTTGGTGGCCGTCTGTACTCACCTGCACAGGTCTGTCACAGATGCACACATACATAATCATGATGCATAAATAATTGAAAATAAAATGCATCTTTAAGATAACAATAGGTAGACACAATCTCTAAAATATATATTATTTTGCTTTTCTGTCCTAATATGTAAACAATATTTCTGGTTTTTAAACACTTATTGCCTATTACTAAAGTTTTTTGTGTGTGTATGTGTGTGTGTATGTATGTGTGTATGTATGTGTGTATGTGTGTGTATGTATGTGTGTATGTATGTATGTGTGTATGTGTGTTTATGTATGTGTGTATGTGTGTGTGTGTATGTATGTGTGTGTATGTGTGTGGGGGGGATAGTACTTGCAAGTGCAAGATGAGGGAAAATGAACTTGCAAGTTTTAAAATTTTCATCAATCTAAGTGAATATAGAATTCACTTCTATAGAAATCACAGGATTATATAAAACAGATGACAGACATATAGTCTAGATTTTCAGAAAACTGCAAAATATATGTGGGTCAAATCAATGAGAGCTAAATTCAGAATGGGTCTCTAGACTGGGCTGGAGAGCTCATTGGAAAATGTATACAGTTGTGTGCTGCAGGAAGGAAGTGATACCGAATGGGAAAATAACAAATGGGCAAAGAAACTGGGTAAATGGGAAGGCCCCTGTCCCCAAAAGTTCCTGGTGCTCTGGATTTGATCCCATATACAGATGAAACACAAGGAGGTCCTTTTAAACAGTGACGTCAAATTCTAAACCACTTATGAAACTGATTCAAACTTCCCTGCTGGTGAATATTTTAATATTTTCATGGTATCTCTAGCTCTCATCACTAGGACAGTCCTACCATTCTTTCTCATTTTTTCTGTACCTTCTCTTGGTGACTGCTGACACATAATATCTTGATTCGTGAGGATAATGGTGGATATTTCCTATTCACACTCAAGTATACATATTCATGGATACATATTTAAGATACAAAATTGGATATCTAACTTTTCGTATAATAAAAACACTATACATGATCATGGTTATCAATGGAAATTTAATTTCTGTTAGTTCAACGTAGAATAATTATTAGTTGAATATTTGAGAAAGTATTTTTGCAATGTAAATAGAATTTAAACTGATCTTCTAAGTTTTTTGTTGTTCTTGTGGTGGTGGTGGTGGTGGTGTGTGTAGGTGTGTGTGGAATTTGTGCACATGTGTATGTATGCATGTGTGTATGTATGATACAGGAGGTTGCCAGTGCCCTGCTCTATAACACTCCATTGTATTCCTCTGAGACAGGTTCTCTTACTGAGCATGGAGGGAGACTCGCAGTTTGTAAGCCCCAGTGCTCTTCCTGTGTTTCCCCCAAACAGTTCTAGAATTACAGATCTCTTTGCAGCTAAGCCCGCCTGCTTACGTGGATGCTGGGATCTGAACTCAGGTCCTCATGCTTGCATAGACAGCAGCCGTACGCACGGAGCCATCTCTTCAGTTCCTCAACTGAGGATAATACCGAGCAAATTTTCCTTAACAAGACACAATTCAATGGGAAATGTCTTTTTCGTTGTAGTTTCTGAAAATGACAGATTTTCATGCTCACAATGGAAATACAAAGCACTCAAACTCACCCGCTGCAGAAAATGCTCAAGACCTTTCAGGCATAACAAATAACAGCACCACAGAGAAGAACACGGCTTCTGTGTCAAGGAACTGAGTTGCACCACGTCTAAAGGCATTGGTGCAGTAATTGTGCAGAATTTCCAATGCACTGCAGTGTATGAAGACCATGTAAAAATAGAAACATTTATTCTCTTAAGTTATGAACCCTTGGGTGCATAAATATTTTCTCATTCAATCTACCAAATCAGTACCTAAAATCATTACCATGATACAACTAAGAAACTCTTCTACTTCATCCTCTTAAAAGTAAAAACATTCACAAAGTTCAGAAACATGAAATGATGTTTTATAAAAATTATATCACTTTGTTGCTCCAAGTAAGAAGTGTAAATTTAGAAAAGTCATAATTACTTCTAGACAGTTTACCCAGTCCTTAAATGTGATGAAAAATCATTGTAAAACACCAGTGCACTGGGTTGTATTTGAAAGGCAGGGTCTTCATGCAAATTTGACACAGCAAACACAGAAACAAAAGACAAGTTGATGTATGTTCATTTTGCAAATCTGAAGACTAAAATCCAAGCCAATACCAGATTTAATGAAAGGATTTATTAAGTACTTTGTACAACTTTCAGTACACAGTAGGTGCTAATGAAGTATCTGTTCAAAGGTGGGTGGTTCTGAAATCACAAACTGTGGAAGTATTAAAATATCTCCCTAGATTTTATTCCTCATATATTGGAATAGAAATTGAAGCAGGTTTGGCTCCCTGAAAAAGAAATCCATGAATTATTTATAATTGAAGACAAACCATAAAAAGGAATAACAGGGCACAAATATCCATAATTTGGTCATTTGCAATGGAAGCAGAGCATCAGATCTGTCTGATTAAAATTAAAAGTGCTGTTATGAAGTTAGCACATGAATAAAGCAAAAGCCTAGTGAGTGTGTTAATGTGCTATATATAGATGTTAGCCAGTGTTGATATCAATATTCTGGGACCAGCTTAGGCCTTCAGTTGCTTAGCTAGAGACCTAGTTAGCTCAAATATTACACAAATGGACTGACTCTCAGTGAACCACTGCCAGTTGTGGGAAGTTCTGTTGGATAGGAATAACCATGACATTAATATCCTGGAAACATCCATGACCCAGATAGAGAAACTATAGATTTTTCCAAACCAGAGGAATTTCATTATACAATGAGAGAACTAAGAGGTCAAAAAAAATTGATCATAGCTTGTAACTGACCAGCAGACCAGCTCCTAATACTCTCTGATCATTCTTTCCCAATACACGGGGTGGTGAAATACTATCAACGTGTCCTGAAACCACAGAGGGCAGTGTGTGGAAACAGGGGGAAGACAGAAGAAGAAATCTATCACTTTAGAAGATGGACTCACCTTGACCATGATTACTGAAGACATCAAATGGAAAGAATGAAGCACAGCCATTATGAAAACGGGAAATCGGCAAATCGACATATTAAAATCAACAAAGAGTGGCTTCTTGTATAAGGGACTGTCCAAATGTCAGTAGATATACAAGTGTGGAATTATCTGGTTTCATGAATGCCACATAAATAATTCTACAAGGCAATCCTACCCCACTCTCTATGAATTAGCCCCTTACGAAACAGAGGTCTAAACACTGGCAAGGAAGCTGTGAAAGATTTGAGGGTAGGGAAATAAATGCCATTAGTTGTCACAGGGACTAGGAATGGTGTTCCTGGGAGGTAGACCTTTAAGAGAGACTGGATAGAATGAATGAAAAGATTTTTTGCAGCCTATAACAGTCCACTATATTAAATCTTCCCTTTGAGAATGTGACAAAACATCTATAGTACAGAAAAATAGCAAGATCTAGGTAAAACTGTCCACCTGGTGTGAGTTGTGTAACCCCCTTTTCAAATCTGAGGAGTGTCCTTCTGAAAAGTCATCAAAAAAAAAAAAGTCCTGATGGATTCTCCTTCCTGCTATAGCAGGATCCTACATGAAAGCAGAGGTGGGCTTTAGTAACCTAGTCCTCTGTTTCTTTCAGAGTCTCTGTGGGAAAGGAAGGCAGGCAAGCAAAGTGGAGCTGAATTCCAAAGGCCCTGAGCTCTGTCTCTGCTGTGCTCCTTCTATTCCTGTAGTTTCTGACCTCCAATAAAGATGTTCTAACATCAGCAGCAGCAGCAGTAGAAACAACAACCACAGCCACCATTTGTGAGCATCCAGTGAGGCTGGATATTGCATGAATGAATGCTTAGCTGGGCTGAATATTGCATGAAAGAATGCTTAGCTGGGCTGGACATTGCATGAATGAGTGCTTAGCTGGGTTGGATATTGCATGAATGAGTGTTTAGCTTGGCTGGATATTGCATGAATGAGTGTCTAGCTTGGTTAATATTGCATGGTGTACTTGACATCCACCCTTGTCTTTACTAACTTGTGCAAGTTACTTAATTCTCTGTTTCAGCTTCTAAATTCACAAATTATAAATATTAATAGAATCTACTTTTGATTGGCAACTGAGTTAATTCTATAAACATGTTTAAAATATTACTGGGCATATTGTAATAAATTCTTATTATTTCAAAGCAAAAATTTAAAACTAATAGTTGTATATTTATTCCCAAACTTACAGATAAGCATATTGAGATTCAAAAATGAAGGCGTTAGCAAGCATGCTTAAGACTGTAGAGCTAGTAAGAGACAGAGTAAGGGCTTAGACCTTCAATGTTTTGTTTTTTTTTAGCTACTCCATCATGCTGGCCCCCCTCAGCTCCACTCACACCACATACACATTTTTGATTTTGATTAGTTTTCTGTTGGGCACATCTGGGGATTTCACATGTCTCCTTCCTTTGCCCATCTTGTTACACCTCTGTCTGAATAGCTTTATTAGCTTTGTGGAGCCAATGAAATTAAAATTACCCAGCAGGGCCTGTTGAGTTGCCACTTTCCTCTCACCTCCCTACTCCCACCTTCACAGAGTTAATTGCTTGCCTGCCTTCTTCTAGCACTTAGCTCACCCGTGTCCCTTACAGCGCTTAGCACATTGTCTCATTCTCTGCTGATGGCTTCAGTGCGAGATGACGAACTTCCTTGCAGGATAAAGTAAAGTTTATTTACAATGTTAGACTCTCTGCCAGGGCCTCGCAGGAATGCCCTCACTGAATCTTCTCAACGGCTCTGGAATTCACACACTATTATAATTCCATTTCTGTTGTTAAGGCAGAAAGGCCAAGTTATTTGACAGAGAGTCTATCTAAAATGGGGGCATAATGAATTGCTATCACATTCATGTTATGTTTCAAGAAACAAATGTTTAGTGTAAAGGATAGTAAAGTCATTTTCATGAGAGAAAGAAATCAACATTAAACATTTGTTGATGGAAGACAAAGGAACAAATTCTGCTTCATCTATTTAATTGCTTCTTCTTTTCTTGTCTATAAAAAAGAAGCAACTGATTAGTTGTGGTTAGTTCAAGCCCAATTTTTACTCCATCTTCAGCATGTTTTATAGTATAATTCCCCCTTGCCAGTGGTATATTGGGTACTTTTCTTCCTCATCCGATGATCTTGAGTACCCACATAACTACTTCAGTATTTTACTATCCAAAATTTCATAAAACAAGTCCTGAGTTGCAATATCAGCCTTTAATATTTCTGACAAGAATCTAATATTTCCCACACTCAGAGGATGATGTGTCCTTAAGTATCAGAAGGAGCTTGGAGCTGGCTGTGAAGGCCAGGTGTGAATGGCTCCATCCTCCCACTGACCTGTGGTTTCCCCGAGACATGTTTGTACAGGGCATTTTTTGGGCAAGGCATTCTCCTAGCTGTCCCCATTCCTGGAGCATTAGAAGATTTACTGCTTGGTCAACTTTCTGGTTTGGAGAGAGGAAACTGGCTTTAAAAGCCTTTTAACCCAAAGGGTTTGAATGGCTAATGGACAACATCCTTTGGCAAAATGAGATGGTGAAAAATCTCCTTCCTTGTTTAAAAACAAGGCTTTACTTATGTAACATTTTATAACGTTAAAGGCTTTTGGTTTTACTATTTATTTTTGGAATCTGTCACATTGCATCATAAGGCAAACTATTTGTGTGTGTGGTTCACCCCAAACCTCCCCTATGTTTCTCATTTTTCTACACTTTTAACTTAATTGTCATCTACAAATGGTATTTCATTTCATTTTAAGCACTGTGCAGGCTATGGATTCACACTTCAATATTGAGCAATTTTAATGTGATGTAAATAAGAGTTTCTGAAGATCTAGAAAAATCACAAAATCAATGGCATGTCTATAATTGCAAAGGACAATAAAATTTCACTAATAAACAGATAATAGGACTTACAATATCTATTAAAAATATTCATAAACTCTATCACCAAACACAAAACTAATATATCTTTTTTTTCATGGAAAAACAAACTCACAAGACTTGGGAACAATAAGTAATTCAAAGATCACAAACTTAATCTTGATTTTAGTATCACTAGCCACTGTTTGAAGCATGTCATTACTTAGGGCCTCCCTTTTTTGTGTTTAGTGTGGGATTAAAATCAGGTGGAATTTTGTGTATAAACAAGTTATAGTATATGTTACCCATGGGATAAGACAGAATAAAAACTCAAATTTTGTCTAATGGTGAATATGGAGAAGTGGGTTCTATTTACAACTTTCCAGCAGCAATCCCAGGTGCAGCCCAGTTCAGCAATTAAAGGACATAGACAGAAGGTGTATGTCTGCATAATTATGAGGATGTTCCATTGTACTTTTAATAGTAATAACTGCTGGAGGCCAAACCAATTTTTCAGCTATAGGACACTCAGGAGTTGTATGTTCACCCCAATAAGGAGCAGTGGAAGTGTTAAAGGGGTGGCAGACTTTAATAATAAAAATGCACCTCATTTCATATATTATTTCTATTTTTGGTTGGCACCAGGAAAGACCGCCTGATCACTAAGATGCACGGGGACAAGTCTGTCATTTGATTGCACATTACCCAGATATCTTCATGATAGTTGAGAGAAGTATGACTCTAGCAGAAAAGATTCACCTCCAAGTCTCTTGAAGGAATTGAATGATCTCTTGTGGAAGTAAACAGTTAGGACACAGTGGGGTGAGGAGAGATTTGACATGTAGGTTTCTCTGTGACTTTACACAAACTGTGGACAACATGGGAGCTATTTCCAAAACACAGCATGGTGATTCATCTAAGCAGAAGTGGCAAGGTCCTGACATTTTCATTAAGAAATACAGCAAGAGGTGCCCCAGAGTTGCGCGAGTACGATATATAAAAGGTTCCAAGGCAAACCAGGAGATAAGGCATTATAGAGAAAGTGGAAACAAACTTAATTTGCGTCATTAATTCTGACCCCGCCTTAGGAGTATTGATTTTCTTAGCACCCACAACTCACCATTACCATCACTCCACAGCCGCTGATTCTTTCCCACGTGACTAAGCTCAAGGAAAGCTCATTCTGTCCTGGTTTTCACAATCCTCACAGCATGAAGCCAGGGCCTAGGATGAATTTACTGAACAAATGGCAAAATGAGCAAACTACTCAGGTAAGCATCCATAGAGATGTAGATGATGGGGAAAGAGGCCATATCCAAGTGTTAACGATGACAAATCAGTTAATTCTATAGGGAACAGTGCTGTTGAAATACAGCTAATGTCTGAAGAAGATAGTCAATTTATTTTCCTATTTACAATTAATGTTTTTCAACTGTAATTAATTTTGTCTTTCCAATCAAGCCTATGTAGAAAACCAGGCAAGCTACTCACCTCTGTCTGCCTTAGTTAATATCTGCATGGGATTCCACAGTCACAAACATACAAATCCTCTGTGTATAAAAGGAACCAGATGACTGAGTACAGGCATATCCACTGAAAAACATTGCCACTATGATGGAAAACAGTGTAAAGACTGTTCAACTCTGTAGTGTAAAGAGTCTGAGGGGAACCCATTATTTATTGGTGATGAGACTTTCTCAATGGGACGTTGGACTCCTCAGTAAGGATATATTTTTATGGATTGAAGATTAGTAAAAATTTCAAGTAGAGTTAATTATCAACTGTTTTTTTTTTACTGACTATTGAAATGGTTGCCATAATAGATAATATGTTTTAGTCATAAAGACACAGACTTTTATTTTTATGATTACTATTATTATGTGTTGATTTACAAACTTGATTGTTAACTGGAGCTGTTTCTGATCCGCTGCTTCGGTCTTTACCTATAAATGCCAAGTTGGCCAAGAGTGACAGTCACTAACTCCCTGGGTTAGTCATTTATACCAATTGACTTTGTTAGTTCAAGTAACTAGGTAGAGTCAGGCAAACTCATTTGCTTTTCTCTTCCTTCCTAATGCCGCCCCCCACACTCTTAAAGCACATCTATTTACTTATAAATAATAGAAGTATGGATTAGTGAAACCTATGTTCACTGGCCTTAAGACCATTACTGAAATTTCTGATTGATATTTGAAACTTTATGCAAAGTTTTTCATGAAAAGAATCTATGTCTTGTCTTTCCTATAAATTTTGAGATGGAAGCATGTTAGGAGACCATGTTTGGGCAACATTGTCTTTATTATGTTTTGGTAATAGTTTTATTATGAACAAGGAGCTTTTATTGCTAGATCTACCTCACTGCTGTTCACTAAACTTTGTCTCAGGTCAAATAAGCTTTGGTGTAGAAATGAGGTTAGAATACTCACTAATCATGGCTTCAGCAGAACTGAATCATTGCATAGACCACTGGAAAAAATTCAATTTTTTGTTTTTTCTATTTATATTAAAAATTCTGTTCATAGAAGTATTATATCAATAAGAAATTCTGTTTCATGAGGTTCTTAAGCTTAGTTTGCAAATACACGTACAAAACAAAACAAACAAACAAAAAGCCCTCCAGAAACAAACAAAACAATGGAAAGCCAATAGAACTAATAACAGCTTTCTCTGGCTTTGTCATGCTTCTGCAAACCATCTAACAAGTCATAGATTTAGAACTCAAATTCAACTGTACACTAAAGTGTAATCATTATATGAAAATTCTAAACCAAACAAGTAGGCATGTATTTGTTTGTAAATACTACAGCCACATAAGGATAAACAAAGGGATGGATTTGAAAAGTTACCCAAAAATGCTTTAGAAATATTAAGTCAGCTTTCTGCTGTCAGTCATATATTTCCAGTTGCAGAATATGGTAACTACAAAAAATAAAAAATAATAATAAAGCTATTTTTTTCTAAATTGTGCTTGTTTGCTAGATTAAAGAAAGTTATATGCCAAAACGTAAAATTTATTCCACGAAAATTAACAGGCTACACAGATAAATTTTGGCAAATGCAACTTTATATTGAAGTTCACACATCTGTATCTTAAAGAATGAGACTCACAGAATCTAATGTATTTCTAAAATACCAGAAATCATATTATAAGCTTTCACAAGTTAAAACTGAAATAATTTAAGCAACCAATACACTGAATGTGCAGAAAGTATAAACAAGACTGTGCCTTCCATAGAATAAATGCTCCACAACTTGTGCCAGGTGTCATCTAAGGCTGTGGGCTCCCCTTGACAGCTGACTTATAATATAAACAAATATCAACTGTCTGCTTCTCAGAACACACTAGGATGGGTAGCACACCCCAGAAGAAAATTTCATTATCCCAGTGATGTGCACCTTCATTTTCAAACCATGTGAGGAAAAATGGAAAAGTATTCAATGCTCTCCCATGCACTTCCTGATAAACAGGGCCAGTCACTGATTCAATGCCTCTTGACTATTTGCTCCACTGCTAAAGAATATAAAGGATACTAGATAACCCTTTAAGGCAACACGTGTTTATTCTGTATCATTAGAACTGCTCATCTGTGGTGAGTTGATACCATTCATGTTGCCTCCCAGACAGATATCTAGCATTTGTAAAATAGAAACAAACTGGAAACTCTTTTACTGAATAAACAGAAAACACATAATACAGTTCAATGCTAGCAATTTCACTGGTAGGGAAGGAAAGTGGCATTTAGAAATACAATATATTAATACAAAAAGGTAAACTCTAATTGGAACCAATATACTGCTTTGGAATGCTCCCCCAAACTTACAAGGCGTGTTTAAAGTGTTGTACCCCAATAATTCATGGCACATCTTTAGAGGATTACAGTACTGTTAGTTCCCCCAGTAATGAAGTCTTTGCAAAACAAAAATAGTATGAAATGTTTTAAAGTCTTCAAACTTCTAAAATTAGCTTTTATCAACACATTTACCTCATGTCAACTTAATTTATTAAAAGGTCCAATGCTAATTGTTTTTAAGTTTTTTTTTCATATGTAATGATATACACAGCATTTAGCACTGATACTTAGCACCTGCTACGTTCATTATCTAGTGTTCAACCACAGAAAGAAACTTAGGGCAGTGGTTCTGTCCTTTCTTAATTACAAACCTTCGGCGGCAGTCAGCAGGATCACTCTGAGATTTAAAATAGGATTATAGGTGAACTATTGCAAAGACTGCAGAAGGTTGCCCAAATCCTTATAACTGCTGATCCCATCCTTGATTTTCTTCTCAAGACATGGCTACAGGCCACAATTGCTTAGCAGAGAGGGTTAGTGTTTCACAAGGCTAAAGATTTACAGATGCTCCCTCATATAACACAGTAAGGTTCCCTTGGTAACCTGGATTTTCTGCAGTAAAGAAGGGTTGTACTGAAACAGCGCCGCAGCTCCCTGTTGGAGAAAATGCAGACAAAGGGATTGATTCCTGCTTGGGCAAAACTCATCCAGACAGCAGCCGTTAGAAATCCCCCTGGTACTACAGGCCCTCTTGCAAAAACTCTCCAATAGCAGGCCACCAGGTAGGGGCCCCACAAGGTTAGGAAGAGAAAAGTCATTATATAGAACATTCTGCTGATTCGTTTCTCCATTTTGAACTCATCTAAGACCAGCAGCCGTCTTCTGCCTGTGGTATTTGCATTTTGCCTGATGCCCAGCAAGGTGGGTGGTGTGGGACCCCTTCCAAATCCTGCTAGCCAGTTGGCAGCTGCCTGGCCACTGGCTCCAGGGCCATGAAAGGTCCAGTTCTGACTGACGGCTGCTACAAACTGGACTGGCTTCATTTTCCTTCGATCGTGGACAAAAAAGATCAGCTTGAGGTAGACAAGCTGTGTGGCTAGGAGGATGAGAGCAAGGAGCAGCATAAATCCTAGGGAATCGTTAGCCCTGAAGGAGCGGTGTTGGAAGGTGCATTGATCCTCCTCCCTAATGAACGAGTACGTGCCCACGTCTAAAACTGGGGGGAACGCCATGGCCACAGACAGAGTCCACACCATGCAGATCACAGCCAAACACGTCCAAAAGGTCAGCCTCTTTGTGTAGAAGCGGTGATGGGCGATAGCTAGGTATCTGGTAACGCTGATGCAGAAGAGCATGAAAGCGGTGTGGAAACAGGACAACACCCCCAGAAAGGCAATCACTTTGCAAGTCAGAGTCCCATAAGTCCAGGAAGAGCCATTTTTGACAGAGTTGAATACAAATGGAAAACAAATTGCAGATCTGAGGATGTCTGAACAGCACAGATCCAGCAGGAAGTAGTAAGGAGCTCTGTGCAAGGTCTTATCTTTCACTAGCAAAATGGAGATCAGAAGGTTGCCCACCACGCTGACTCCTATTATGAAACCCAAGGAAGTCAGTTTCAGAAAGGCTGTTAGAGGCGAGAGATTTTGCAAAATGTTGTCAGCTGCATGGCTATAGTTCGCCATAGATGGATGGAGGATAAGGAAACAGCCTCAGTCAAGTCGCATGATCTAGATATAAGAACAAGGAAAAGCTAGATCCATACATTTTACTAACAATGTAATCCACAAAGAGATCTGATCCAATCTGTGGTCATGCTTCCTCTTTCCTTCCGTTTGATTTGCCATCAGAATATCTGAAGAAGAAAAAAGAGAACTATCAGTTCTTAAGTTAATAAGCCATGCTGTTGGGGCTAGCATGAAGCTAGCCTTTTACGAGGAAGCACATGAAGTTTCCAATTTAAACACTTCTGTTTGCTTCAGCAGTTGTTTGTTTGGGATGTCAGGGCACTGGCTACATTAGTGTCCTAAGCCAGGTGAACATACCAAGTCCTTATTCTCACCATATAGCTAGATTTGGGCACCTTCAAGAGGGAAAGGAATAAACGGTCTCACAGTTGTAAAATATGCCAGCCCAAGAATTAATCACTAGCCTTACAGTGGAATCTGCAAGATTACTGATAGGAGACAGAGAGGAGGCTGCCCACAATTATTTGGGCTCTTCGAGCTTCTCTGCTCATATGCATCCAGAGAACCTCTGCAAAATATACCTTTAAGTCAAGTGTCACCGTTCATGCTGCATAAGAGTATTTGTTGATTCATCTTGAGGCATGACTTCAAAACCAGACTTCAAAATGAATAAAAACCTGTCCCAAGATTTTGATGTGATATAATCTTTCGTCTTTCTCGCCCCACCCCACCCCCCTTTTGGAAAATCTTGTCTCTTTTAAGCCAACATGATTATTAAAAATGGTTAATGTAAATATTGGCCAGGGAAACACACCCAGAGGGATAATGCACTTCCATTTGCAAACCTTGGCTGCCTGAATTCAAATGAATATAACATGAACCGGTATTTCTTAGGCAATTAAGCTGTTCTCATTTACACTGATAATCTTTGCTGCTAATCACAAGTGGCTTTATTTTCAAACAAAATGCACATTGTCTCCTAGGTGCCCGGGAGCCACACAAGGGAAATCAGCTTCCTCTGTTATTCCCACGAAGCGAATATCCTTTGCCACTTCTCACTTGCCTGGAATATGCTGATGGAAGCCCAAGCAGAAACTGCAGCCGATGATGTTAATTTTCCAACCGGTGCATCCCCGGGTAAATAGCGATCACATCATGCAACATTACGAAACCTGAAATCCACCACCCCTGGGTTTATAACGGGGATGGGGGAGGGGGAGGGGAGAGAGAGAGAGAAGGAGAGAGAGAGAGAGAGAGAGAGAGAGAGAGAGAGAGAGAGAGAGAGAGAGAGAGAGAGAGAGAGAGAGAGAGAGAGAGAGAGAGAGAGATATGCATTACATACTTGAAGATGGGGAGAAACTGCTTCTGTGCTGCAAGGGAAGGGTTCCCGTTGATTCGCAGTCTGTTATTCCTCAGTTTTGCAAAGCTTTCCAGAAACCGAACTCCCAATAAGCCTTACAGAAGATGCATTGTCTGAATGTACTTCCATTATGCAGTTTATTGTCATAAAAAAATAAAAAAAAACCCTCTGGAAGGGCTGTATCCTGGTGAGCCTGCAGTTTCATCCACACGGTGCAACCCCTCTCCCACAAACTTAACCGAGAGTATATCCTCCTACCTGTTGGTGTTGGATATCCCGACAGACTATAGCTTCTTCTTTCTATAAATTGCTGATTTTTTTTTCCTGAGTGCCTTGACTGAGCATCCAGGCAGGGCTCGGCGGCGCCTGCGCGTTGGAGCCTCCTTCAGCTCCAGCCGCGTCCTCCCCTGTCGCAGCGGCACCGTCTCCCCCAGTAACGCAGGGGCCGCGGCGGCGGCGCGGTGGCGAGGGCGGCGGCGGCGGCGAGGGTAGCTCCGGCCTCCGCGAGCCAGCGGGAGCCCCTGCCTGTCCCCGGAGCAGGCTGGCTTGCTTCAAGGTCCTGTCCAGTTCAGCCGGTCCCGAATCAGGCTTTTGTTCCCTCGAAGCTGCTTCGCAACTTTTCCCTCCCCGCATTGGAGGTGGGGGGCTCGGGAAGGCTCTTCCCGGACCTCAGGCCCATCCTCTTCCCCTAGGGCAGCACACGAAGCCTCCGTGCCGGGGACGGCCGCCTCCGCCCCAGCTGCCCCGAACCCTCGCCTTCCCGAAACATCGTCTTCCTTTCTCTGTCAGGGTGGTCCTGCTAAGCATTGGATGCGCCTTGGAGAATTCTTCTCAAATGATTTTCACTGCTGCTCTTTGATTTGGCACGTTAGCTGGGGAAAGAAAAAGAAAGAATGAAAAAAGAAAAGGGGAAAAAGATTAAGCACAGTCAAAAATCTTGTCAATGGGGGAAGAAGAGAAGCGGGTTAGGGCAGCCCTGTCTTTTTGTTAGTCGTCATCTGTTCCCGAAGGCACGCAGATCTGCGTTTAAGGAAGGAGAAGCTAAGTTCAGACGAGAAGTGCAAAAACCGTCTACACTCATTCTACCTTCTCGAATGTGACTAGCGGATCAGGAGAACAGAGATTTTACATGGCTGTTCTTCACATCCCACCACACCAAGCTACAAGCCTCTCCTTTCTCCTCCAAGCTGGGCTGACCAATAGGTTGCTGTTGTGAATGCTGGGGAGTGTATGAGTTTCCCCATTTCTCTCCTTTGTTATTAGTCACTTAAAAAATATCAGGAATATGATGAATACCGACAACTTACACCACAAACACCACATAGTCTGACACCTGGTGATTAGGCACGCCTCTAGAATCATCCACGTCCCGATTCTCCCATTTCCAAAGAGTTTTTCTGAGGGTGGGGTAAGATTTTAATCAACTACCGACTCTCCACCCCTTAAAAGGTAGCAGACATACTTTTGTTAATTCCCAAGGTAAAACGTCTGCTGGTCTTGCTGCAGGCTTATTGCTTTATAATAATCTGTTAATGAAACAGAAAAAAAAATCTCTCTACAGTAATAATTTGATCTCGAGACAGCAGTAAAATACCTCATCGCTGGGTGGTGAGATTGTGACATTCAGGGGAAGTCAAGCCAATCAGCATACAGATAATATAGGTTAATTTACATATTGTATTTCTATTGGACACATAGAGGTAAAATGTTTAAGGCTTAAAAATGAATACTTCACTGTCATGATGTCACAGTCCTTACACAAAGACCAACGTTAGGAATGCTGAAATGATGTTAAATTGCCCTGGTTTGACTGGAGATTTTTCTTAGACAATTAAAAAAATAATGATTATTTTGTGTGTGTGTGTGTGTGTGTGTGTGTGTGTGTGTGTTTGGATATCCATAAGGCACTTTGCTTTTGTCATTTCCTTTACTTTTGAAAGTCAACCCTGCAACAATACTGCAAGTAACTTGAAGGCATTCTGCTCCAGTATGACATCCCAGTTTTAGGGGAACACTATTCTGAAGGACTTGAAACTATATGATTGGCAAAAATTTTTTAAATGCAATCTCAAACTGTTTTTAATGAAACTACAGATTAATTTCCTACTTCTTAAGTTATACCTCCCTGCATTTTGCAAAGATTGAACCGTTAAGATAAAAAACTTAATAGAATAAATGATTCAAGTAAGTTTGCTGAACGTTCACCATTGACCAGATGTTAGATTGCCCAGATTAAAAAGTTTAGAAGTAAATGAAAGGGGAAAAGTGCACGGCCAGCACACAAAGCAATAATCCACTCTGGCAAACATTACAGGGCTGTGATCCAAGGACTGAGCTAGATAACAGAAAAGGATATGCATATAAAATAATCTTTTCCTATCAACTTCCAGCTATATTAGAACTGTCTTCCCTTTGGAGTTGAGTGCAGTGTCACCCATTGCATTGTCTTCTCCAGCTGCTAGGTGAGAATGCCATTTTCCTGCCTTGAAAGGGGGCTCAAAACTAATGAGATAATTTTTAATTTAGCTCATTAATTCTACAGGAGAAAACACTGGATTCCGCATCTTTCAACAATAGGGATTTTAAAGATACGTTTAATAGCTGTACAAAGTTTCATATTGTCGACACGTTCTCAGACGTATAGCTGCAGGTTTGTGTTCGCATTGTAGGGCGACTTGATCTTGGCTAATTTCTTTTTTTGATTCCTTGTATCACAAAACCTAGAAAAATTGATTTTCAGGTTAAGAATAAAGGAACAACGCAAATGCAGCAAAGTGCTTTCTACCCTAATCCTTGGGTTTGAAGGATTTCAAAGGTTTCTAGTATTTGACATATTACACTTAGTTTATTGATTTGCGTTGAAGACTGAGGCAGTTTGCTCAATTTGGTCTTTATCCTCAATATAGACCATTTTATTTTTAAAAGAAACTACCTTCTTTTTGGAGTTAATCTATTTTAGATTTTTGTCCTGTGATACTCAGCTTCATTATTGGCTCAGGGGTTGTATTCTATGCATTGCTTGTATGCAAATCCATCAGGATTTGAATTCATAAAACAATAAGCTTCAATAAAATAGTCTAAAAATAATATTTAGTTGCTCATTTAAAATGTCACTTGTTCTGCTTATAGCTTGTTACTGAAATTTTAGAAAACATGTAAACATAGAGTTCTGAACTTGTGATTTCTGATAGCATTATTGATAAGAAAGACTCCCACTGAGCCCTTTGGACAGAAATATTTCTTGATAGATTATTGAGAAATAAGAGCTAATGCAGCATAAGTAATTAATAGCTAAATTATACATTTATATTTTAAAAACATTTTTCAAAGAAGCTAACTTTTTCACAGTGATATAAGTAGTTAAAAGTTTTTAGGGCATTGTACTTATATTCTCGAAAGATAGAATTTTGGACTCTAGCCCTAAGAAATGACCATTAAATTTTAAAACTGTGCCTCAGGAGTTTGGAATAAGTGAAATTGTGAACATCTCAAAATAAGGAATGTGATTTCTTCAGAATTTTAATAGGTTTTAAAAAGATTAAGAATCGGGTATATTTTTTTCCACATCGCTAAGAGGTTCATTTGTTAGATTTTTCTTCCTGTTCTGCCACAAAACAGGGTCTAAAGTGCTACTATAATTCATTTTTAATTTTAGAACTAGCATGTTCTTTCTCAGTTTAAAACACAGACTTCTGGAAACTCAGCAGTTTACTTTCTGTGACCTTTGTCTAGAAAATTTCCTTCTCTGAAAACTTTAGGATTTGTCCCCTTATTTAACTCATCTCATAACCCTTTTGTCAGACTGATTCTCTCTGAGACACAGGGTGGATCTTAAAAAGCCAGGTAGTGGTACTAGTTCAGGGGTAGCCACATCATTGTGAAGAAAATCAGAAGAAGGGGTAGAGTCGTGGATGCAAAAGGGTGGGTGGCCTTGATCTGAGGAAGCACAGTGCTTGCCAAGTGGAGGGAAGCAAAAGGAGTTAGAAAAGTAAGAGTTAACTCTCATACTGAATAACTGAGACAAAAGAACTAGTAACTGAAGGTGGCAAAAATAAAAATGGGAAGGAGTTCATCTAATAATGAAAATAATGAGTTCTTTAAGACATACGGAATGCTAAATGTTGATGGGTACTCCAAATGCTGATGTCTTTTATGCAGCCAAAAATGAGGACCAAGCTCAGCAAGTACCAAGGGGTGATGGTAGAATAACATAAACTGATGTATGACATTACCAGTTAGAATCTGTCAAGAGAGTTTCTTATTCCTATTCCACTCAGTACAAAAATGGGGAAGGGGTATAAATGTGCTGGAGAAACAAACAAACAAACAAACAAAAAAAAAAAAAACAAGAGCAACATTAATGTCAGGGATATATTGGGATAAAGACTTTTAGTGAGGAGTGGTCATCCATGCAAATTGTGATTCAGAACTTTAGACAAATGGGGAATGAGAAGATTATCCTTGGGTCTGGCAGTAAGGTAAGCAACTTATGAGAGATAAGTCTGTATGATTAACAAGTAAGGACACAGTCTTGAAGATTTCTAAGGTTAGATTAAGAAACTATTGTACTGCTAACCACAGCACTGTCTCAATGACATAGGATTTAATAAAGTCTGTTGATACTTTATGAACAAAGTGGCACTTATTTAAATGAATATAGCATGTCTTTTTCTTCAAGAAGGAGTAGGGACTTAAGCTCAAAGGAGGCTCCACGTTTTTCTTAATTGAATGAAATTGTGATACTTATTTGTGTTTTGGATAGAAGGTTGTCTTGGCCAAGGATTCACTCTGGATTTGAAGTTCAGTTTGCTTTTTAACATTATTACATAAGCATCTGCATGATTTCTTATTTGCATTAGAACTCAGTATTTCATACCATTTTCTAATGGCTCATGTAGATTATAAAACAAGAGCAAATACTTTGTTCCTTAATCATTAAACTGCTGATCAAGTATAGAAATAAACATATATAGTCTTATAAATATACATGTATTAATATATAATAAACATATGTTTAGTCTTTTGAAATATATACCTATAGTCTCACTCTGCTTATATATATACATACATATATATATATATGATCATTAATCTTTTAATGACAATGAAACAAAAAAAGAAGCAAGCAAAGACACATTTAAAGAATCCAATCTGACAAATCAGCTCAGAAGTGAAATGCACAATAACATAAACCATTTAAATGATCTTCACTGTTTCACAAAATGTGACTTGATGCTATCTCTGTATTAAAGTGAACAACAGCCTACCTTAATATATAAACAAACCTAAGCCTACATTGTTATAACAAGATGCCAAGTCCCACCCAAAGTCAGAAGCTGAGCTTCAGTCAGTCACAGGTTGCCAACTGCTCAGCGCACACTCAGACCGACAAATGCCTCACTACATCATGCGAATGACTGATCCATGGCGTTTGCTCGCCACAACTCTTGTTTCCTACCTGTAAATCAATGCAGCGTGCCTAGTGCAGATTTTGCTGAACCCTTCTGGTTCTGCGCACTGCCCAGTATATGACTTGCTTTTTCTCCGTGTAAACAAACTTTGCTAACGTAACTTTGTAATGGCTTCCTTTTAATAACAACGTCTTTTTTTTATTTTGTTTGTGAATTTCTCATAATTATCCACAGGAAAAGAAGGAAAAGAGGTTAAAACAGAAATTGCTTATTTACTGGATAAAGACTTCATTTATTGGATAAAGACTTATTTATTGGATAAAGACTTCATAAAATGATAGGACTCAGGTAAATGGCAGGAAAGGGTTTTCTCATGTTTTGTTTTCCTTTTGGAAAGTATTTTCCTTTCTTCACAGACATATATTAGAGCCAAAATCTAAAGCTCTTATATAAAATAGTGCTGTTTCATTTTATTAATTAAATATGGTATTTAAAAAGCCCAATCACCCCTTAAGTCATCTCAGTTTGAACAAAGGCCAGAGCTGATGAGAGTTTATAATCTTTTCAACAAGGGTGTGCAGAGCAGTGTTCCCAACTGAAAACAAAGCAGCAGGTCACTTTGCAAAGGCTCCAATGACCGAAAGTGTGATGCATGATTTTCACTGTCGAGTATCGTTTGCGCTTCTCTTTTTCCTTTATCTGATCTAGTATCAAAAACTCACATATTGGCAGCTGGTATGTAATTTACAAAAGCTGTTTCCTGGCACGGCTAGAGCTAAAGGATTGTTAATCATTCCCGTGGGATTTAAGGAATCTAGTTACATGCATGGAACTTATGAAAAAAAATTTCCCTTGTGTGTAGAGATTTGAAATGCAAAATGTGTTATGTTCATGAACTACAGAATCTGCACTTCTATAGGTTAGTCATTGTCTCTTTGATGTCTGTGCTGGAGAGGGGTGGGCCTATACTGTAGAGGGTGTGTCTGTGCTGTAGAGGGGTGGGCCTGTATTGTAGAGGGGTGGGTCTGTGCTGTAGAGGGGTGTGTCTGTACTGTAGAGGGTGTGTCTGTGCTGTAGAGGGTGTGTCTGTGCTGTAGAGGGGTGGGCCTGTGCTGTAGAGGGGTGGGCCTGTATTGTAGAGGGGTGGGCCTGTGCTGTAGAGGGGTGGGCCTGTGCTGTAGAGGGGTGGGCCTGTGCTGTAGAGGGGTGGGCCTGTGCTGTAGAGGGGTGGGTCTGTGCTGTAGAGGGGTGGGCCTGTGCTGTAGAGGGGTGGGCCTGTGCTGTAGAGGGGTGGGCCTGTGCTGTAGAGGGGTGGGCCTGTGCTGTAGAGGGGTGGGCCTGTGCTGTAGAGGGGTGGGTCTGTGCTGTAGAGGGGTGGGCCTGTGCTGTAGAGGGGTGGGTCTGTGCTGTAGAGGGGTTGGTGTGTGCTGTAGAGGGGTGGGTCTGTGCTGTACAGGGGTGGGCCTGTGCTGTAGAGGGGTAGGTCTGTGCTGTAGAGGGGTTGGTGTGTGCTGTAGAGGGGTGGGTCTGTGCTGTAGAGGGGTGGGGGGCACTGAACCAGGTTTAGAAGAGGGAAATGGGCAGGGCATCTACATGTATTTTATTCCTTTCATTTTAGTATTTAATATGAGAATCTCAAGTGTGTGGATGAGTGTGTATCTTTCTAGTGCCTTCTCTTGGGCTCATTTACTTCTGTTGGTTTGCCTTGTCCAACTTCAATGGGATGGTTTTTGTTTTACCTTATTATTTTATTATGTTTGGTTGTTGTCTCTTAGAATCCTGTTGTTTTCTAATGAGAGACAGAAAGGGAGTGTGTGGATCCATTGGAAGGGGAAGTGGGGAGGGATTGGGAGGGCGAGGGATGGGAAACTGCAATCAGGACATATTAGGTGACAAAAGAATCTATTCTCAATAAAAAGTAGAAAACAATAGAAGTTGGAGGTGGGCGTGGTCCTATACAAAGAGTTCCAATATTTTTGACTGTGAATTCCATATACTTCAGTGTCAATTAAGACGGCAGAATGGAGTTCTATTTGTCTCAATTTTAGAACTAGTTTGAATTTGGATGTCTGAACAGTTATCTAGCACAGCCAGAAATCTAGATCAATGTAAGGAATCCAGGTAAACAGTTTGTACTCTTGTGAGAATTCTCGATGTGAACATTCTGCCTGTTCCAGTTCCTGTGTGGTATTTTCTCCAGTAATTATGGAATTCTGTAGTATAGTAGATCCAGGACCGCTGTCATTTTGTTCCACTGGTATACAGATATAGATTTTTCCAATTTGCTCCAATAAGCTTATTACTTTGGATGGAACATTGGGCTCTTGCATTTTATTTATAGTAGGTAATAGATCATTGAACTAAAAACAACCTCAGCATATAAAATTCCCTCTCAACTAGGCATTCACTAATCCAAGTATATACTTCATCAGATGTAGGTATATGTATTGCTTAGCATTACATAAAACCCCTTTTCACACATTGACTTTTTTTGCACCCAAAACACTGGCTAGTACTTGGTTTGGAGACTTAACTTGTTCACATATTGACTTAGCCCAGGAAGCATTTGTCTGTTAAACTTTGACAATGCTTAGTTGCTTTTAAACCAAGTTATCACATTGCCTAATCTGCTCCATGTTTGCAATTAAAACAATTCTAATATTTTATTTTATAGTACTCTGAAAAATATCTGTAAAATTCACACAAAAGTCTTGGAGCATAAGACTTTTACTTCCCAGTTAAGGATGTGTTTGTGCCCATTCACACACTGTTAATTTCTGTAAATTCTAATGGGAATTAAGAACATAAATCCTTGGCACTTGGTTGAGAGACCAGGAATCCTGCAGAGACTGCACTTTTGTATGTAGACTGCTTCTAACCCACTCTATAAATGGTTTGGTTTTCATGCCATCTGGCACCACGAAGGTGAGAGGTGCTTGCTGGGGTTTCATGATGAGTCTTATTATTGTACTGCAGGAGAACATGCATAAATTGACATTTGATGGGTAGATAGACTGAGTGTTATATCACAAAGATATACTTAAAATGATGTTTTATAAAATATCAACCATTAATGATGCATTTGAAGATCACCCTCAAATTTTTTTTGTTTTTATGTATACAGATGCTGGGTATTAAATTGCTTTTTGAAAAATTTTAATGCAGTGTAGCTCCCAAGAGTAAGATCTCTGAGTTGATTGCCTTTATTTCCTTGGTGCCTAGAATAGTGTCTGCCATATGGTAGGTAGGCACTAAGAAGTGATTAGTACCATAAATGAACCAATGTTTCCATTTTTAAATTCATCAAAATTAAGAATTAAATTACTTAGTTGGAGTCATCCTTGTAGATTGTTCAGAGTTTCCCTGGCACCAGTTTTCTCCCAAGCCTTCAAATGTGCCCCTCATCAGACATCTCTTTCATTACTCTCTCCCTCCATTCTGCTCCCAAAGCCGCCCAGCCTAATCCCAGTGTTTCCATGCAACCTCCTTCCCCCAGGCCCCTTTATCTGGGATATCTCTTCTATTTCCTCTTCCCAGGGAAATTCATTTGTTCCTCTTTGTGCCTTCTTTGTCACCTAGCCTCTCTGGGGCTGTGGATTGTAGCCTGGTTATCCTTTACTTTACATCTAATATCCACTTATGAATGAGTACACACCATGTTTGTCTTTCTGGGACTGGGTTACCTCAGGATGATTTTTTTTCTAGTTCCATCTATTTGCCTGCAAATTTCATGATGCCATTTTTAAAAAAAAAAAACAGTCGAGTAATACTTGCTGTGTATATGTACCACCTTTTCTTTATTCATTCTTTTGATTGTTTCCAGATTCTGTCTATAAGCCACTGTGAACATAATTGAGCAAGTGTCCCTGTATTATGATTGAGCATATATCCTTTGAGTATATGCCCAAGATTGGTATAGCTGGGCCTTGAGATAGATTGATTCCTGATTTTCTTGGAAATCGCCATATCAAATTCCAAAGTGGCTGTACCAGTTTGCACTCCCACCAGCAGTGGAGTAGTGTTTCCCCTTACTCCACATCCTCTCCAACATAAGCTGTTGTTAGTATTTTTGCAATAGTGGAAAGAATACCTGAACTGGCCATCTCCTGTAATCAGATTGGTGAATTCACTAATTGTCATCAGAGAGCCTTCATCCAGTAACTAATGGAAGCAGATACAGAGATCCACAGTCAAGCACTGAGCCGAGCTTGAAGTGAGGAACGGGAGATTGTAAAAGCCAGGGGGCTCAATGTCATGACGGGGAACCCACAGAGATAGCTGACCTGGGCTCCTGGGAGCTCACAAACTCTAAAGTGACAGTTAGGAAACCTTCATGGGACTGACCTAGCCTCTCTGCATACATGTAACAGTTGTGTGGCTTGAACTGTTTGTGGGCTTCCTAGCAGTGGGATCAGGGCTTGTCCCTGGCACTTGAACTGGCTTTTGGGAACCTATTCGCCATGCTGTTTTGCCTCACCCAGCCTTAATGCAGGGGGAGGAGCTTTGTCCTGCCTCAACTTGATGTGCCATGCTTTGTTGAGAGTTGTGGAGGCCTGCCCCTTTCTGAATGAAAGGGAAGGAGAAGTGGATGGAGGGGGGCAAAGGGGAGGCAGGGGGAGGGAATAGAAGAGGAGGGAGGGGAAACTATGGCAAGGATGTAAAATAAATAAAAACATTTAATTAATAAGAAAAGGATTAAACTACATTATTTTCCGTCCATTTCTCATAATTTTCATCCACTTTAAAATAAAACAAACTATCAAATAAAAATCATGGTCTATTTTTACTCAGTACTTGTATCAGATGTTATGGCTAAAATTGTTGAGAACCTAAGCTAAGTGCTTAGTGAGTGAACAGACAGGTTTGAGGGTGAGTTTGGCATTAACATGAGCTGCCTTGACATTTTTCTACACCTCCACTTTGAGCACATTTACCAACAGACATGCCTACTCCTGTTCAGGGTAAAGAGGTGGGAAAATTGAACTTACGTTTATTTTGGTATGACTTCATTATTTTTATTAACAAGCCTAATCTTGTGGCTAGTAAATTAATTTTAAATGTATTATTTCATTGTATTCTAACCTCATAATTATCAGTTTTTATTCATTATAATGAAAAGCAGGTTGTGAGAGATGCATAGTGAGTACATAAGAACCTCGGACTTACAATGGTTTGACTTGTAATTCTTTTGTCAACAGTGGAAAAGATCTGTACATTCACTGGAAATCCTACTTTGCAGTGTGGCCTTTCCCTGGGTATCTCTCTTGCACACTGGGAAGCACCAGTGAGACACAACTACATCGGTCATGGGAGCAAGGGAGCGAAGAACAGTTCAGCGATGGAGTGTGCTGGTATGGCTGTGTCAGCTGTGCACACGTTTGTACTTAGGATATTTTCAGATTATAGTGGGATTATTAGCATTTAGGAACATCTGTAGTTCAGCATTGTTTACAATGTGACAGGTTTTGTTCATTTATTAAATTATTTGATTTTCAAAAATCTTGTAAAGTTGGTTCCATGATTCCATTGTATTATGAGAAAACGTATTTAAGTTGATTCTCACAGAAGTTACCAAGGACAATAGAAAAAGTTTCCGTTGTGCTAAATTGTTTACCTAAAGAAGTGCTAAGAACCAGAAACATGATGCAAGTTTGGTTTTTTTCCAACTAAATCTTATGTGCTTAAAGTGTGGCATACTGAATCTAGAATGAACCACTAATGTCCCTAGACACTCCACATGAAGCATATGTAAACCAAAACATTAGAATAAACAGGTGAAACAATTTTAATAATATATTTTTATTTGAACAAATATATCCAAAATCTTAGCATGTCAACTTAAAATTAATACAAAAGTATTAGAGATATTTTTACATTAAGTCTTCAAAATTTATCATGGTTTTTATACATGTATAATTCAGCTTAATTCATATTGCAATGACTAAGGCAATGCCATCCTGTTTTTACTCCATTTTGTGCTGCTTAAACAGTTCTATCTCTCTACCGTTCTCCCCACAATGGTCATGTCAGCCTCGGCAACACAGTTGAGATTTCCACGGACTCAACTATAATTCAGCTGTATTAACCAAAATAATTAAAGTAAAGTAAAATAACTAGAAAAGATGTAAGCAAAACATGATTGGCATGCTATGTCTAAAATGATTACTATAAGCTGTCAGGATAGAACATCTCAAGGTTACTCTGGCCTCATGTAACCTTGATGTAAATCATGGCCTTTGTGACTTTAGACTTTTAAAAGTCCAAACATCTGATCTAGGCCACCAAGAGCCTTTTAAGAGTCATGAGCCCACTCTTGGTCTGGCCATCAAAAACAAAACAAAACAAAACAACAACAACAACAACAACAAAAACAAAATAAAAAGCCATCTAAATCAATCATTTCAATATTCCTAGTGTTCAACACAGCTCTACACCATCAAGTGAGGAAATAATGAGGCTTCTAGGAGCAAATTTCTGTTGTCTTAGGGTTACTTAGGTGTATCAAGGTCAAGTAGGTGAACAGTGTTAAAGAAAAGAAAATTCGGTTGCCAAGGCCTGAGCCATAGTGAGGTCTCAGGCAGCCTGCTGGTTCTGAGACCTTCCTCCTATGTCACTCTTCAACAGCTGATCATCTATAGATCTCAGTCACCACAATTCCTTCTGAAGTAGTGCACTTTCTGCACCAAGAGGCCCGGACTGTCTGCTTTCACACTCCAGGGGAATAAATACCATTTACTTATTTACTTTTGAAAAGCTGGATAAAACATAAAAAAAAATAAATCTTGTAAGATACAGGAGCCTAGAAACTCCGCCCCCCCCCATTCAGATTCCCTTTTTAAATATATATGGGTAGTGGGAAGCTCATTATCATAATGGTTTCAGTTTGGGAAAGACCTGAGGTCCTATGACTTCAGAAGTGTTGTTTTAGAGACAACTTTGACTTCCTTACTGATACTCTGGACTCTTGCAGGACTCTTACCTTCTGGGAAACCTGAATTGACTTTTGCATTGTTTTTGTCAAATTCATTCCAAACCTTCCGGTTGCCAGAGCAAGGATCTACCAAAGATACATATAAGTAGAATCCTAAACTAGTAATTCTCTCTAGTACTATTTTCATAATTATATTTTTTTAGTTCATAGGACCTGACAGGCTTTACTGTCGAGTTCTGAATTTTTTTAGGTGGCTGCACATTTTTTATTTACACTTATATACTTAGAAATCCAATATAAAACGGGTGGGAGCAGAGGAGTTGCGAGTGAAGTGGGGCTGGAGCTGGGGCTGACGTCACTCTCGGGCATCATGTTTTATTTGATCTGGATGCTCACAGTTCATCCTATAGGGCCTGGGTGTATGACACAGTTATGATGTGCCGAGTCAGTGCTTACCATTTTTCCCCGTTGTTAGATCAAAGCCAGATTACTCTGATGAGCAGATGTTGAGGCATGAGCACTACTACAATGATAACAAAACAAACAATGGGAAGAACTACACAGAGAAAGGACCTCAGGAAGTCAGAAAGATGGCCTGGATATGGGATTGGAATAAGTTCAAGTTTGGTTAGCTAGGAGACTGATGCTCACATGAGGAAACCAGAAAAGACATTCAATATTGACAGGTGAGTTTAATTTTAGCAATTGAGAATGAATTAACAATCACCCAGTCACATGGTATCATCTATAATTTGCAGCTAGTATAAAACTTGAACTTGGAGAGCCAAGGTTGGCAAATGTTGTCTGCTCATAGTGCAACCTCAGGACCATGCTATCAGAGAGGTGAATCAGAGAGTTGATAATGAGGAATCCTACAATGGAGACCACATAAGAGTAGAAGGTTAAGGTGATTGTGTGTACCCATACTTCAGCAGACAATACAACTCAGATCTTTACTGCCTTTGGATGCCTTTGCTTATATATCTATCCCCTCACCTGACTCTCTCCCTGACAACTCTCTATAAAACACCATCACTGCTCCCCAATCCCCTCTGTTCAGTTAGGATATTTTATTAGCATCACTATCACCAACTAAAATATGTTGGTTTATTTAGTGCATACACATGTATGTATATATGTATGCAACAATAAAAAATCAAAGGAAAAGAGAGCGTAATGAAAGGACTTGAGAGAGAGAACTTGGAAAGGTCTGAATGGAAGAGAGGGAGGAGGAAAGTGATATAATTCTAATTCAATAAAAACATACTAAAATAAAATCAAAATACTAAGTGTAATTTAATTTTTTTCTTAACTAAGAGCTAATTTCTTATATCAAATAATCAATAAAAATTTCCCATGTGGGCAGCAAAGAGAACAAAATTTTTCTAAGTTTTTTTGCAAAAAAAAAAGAAGTAGAGAGATCTCTGCCTTCAAAGCCATGGCTAAGTTGAGGTGGAGGGAAAGCATCAGAGTTCAAGGTGAGACTCAATAAGTTAGAAGCCAGACTGGGCTTCACGAGACTCCCCTCAAATTCTCAACTAGAGAGCCTTGTATATTGCTTCCAGGCAACCACAATCAATTTAAAAGACAATAAAATAAAAATTTAACCCTATTTTAAGCGCAGCAAACCTTCAGTCCCATAGTACAATCATGTGCTTTTAGTGTAATAACCATACATGGCCCCTGTATCTCCATTATCATGTTTCCCCCTCCTCTGCAGTCCCAACTGGGAGTCCCACTTGAGGGTATTGTTTTCAGTGTAAGGTAAAGACCCCAAGTCATACTAGCACTCACAAGGGAGGAGCCAGAACACTTTGAGATATGGAGTCCCCAAAGAGGCTCCATGGTAGAACTATTGGAACCTCAACAGCACTAATGGGTATACTGCATGTAATAAGAACCACCTGACGTGGGTGGTTCTTATTAGTTTTATTTAAATCACATCATCTCTCAAATAATTACATCTGTCAGATTTCTTTTTCTGATCATTTCTAAGTAAGCTGTTTGCTTAAGGCTTCTTCACTTTCCATTTGCTCTTTTAAAGAGTGACTGTTTGTGTTCTGGGCCTGAGAGAAGAGTGCTTGTTTTGGTTAGAGCATTTCTATTTATTTACAGTTTCCTTTAATAAAATGAAGTTCATGGCAACTTGTAGGTTGCCCATTGGCTTGCAGTCTATTTTTAGTGTTGTGAGAACTGAGATGAATAAATTCCAACACAAAAACATGGACACATATGAAGTAATCTTATTTAAAAAAAATTGATTCCTTGATTCCTCCCCTAGAGCTCTTTTCATTTCAGGATGCAGCCTTCCTTAATCATAAACTTCTGTCCCTTAGCAACAGCACCTGGGAAGAAACTCCTCACTGTGCCGCATGGGGCGTATTATTGTAACAATGATCACATTAGCAGTATTTCTGGACAGCTGTCATTACTGTTGACCTCTTGCCATAAAAATCAGAGATCACCGGACAACTGATGCTTGTTTCAATTATGCAAACAATAAGAACCATCTTAAAAATGGCCACTTAAGAGCATGTGATGATTCCTACTTCATTTCTGGGCCGAGTGGTTTTGACCCCTCTTACAAACCGCCTATTATAAAAGCACACAGCGATTCATTCTGGTCCTTCCTTCTAATAAGAGACTTCTTATCTTTTCTCTGGATAAAAACCATTCTTTATACACCTAGAATTCAGACTGCTGTTTCTAAATACAGACCAGTAACATTTCTGATTAAGCACTTGTATTCCCCTTAATTATCTTCCACTTTGGGAGAAAATCAGTTGGACAGACCATTTAGACATACACGTATGCACATATTTGCACCTATTGAATTATAACCTAAAACATAATATTTAAAACACAATTTCTGGGCTGGAGCCAAAGGCTCAAGCCATATGTATGCCCCCCTTTTTTTGACATTTAGTTAGGATTGCCTGTTTGTCTTATTATAGTGTTGTCAATAATGGCAAGATGGTAAACATCACTGGCATTATTAAAGAAATAACTTTTGAAGAAGCAACTGGAAATGGAAATATATGGCTTGGAATAGTGCTTGAGGTAGATTATTAATGACATACTTAAGAATAAAAAAGATAGAAAAACTAATGTGATTGTTCTAATGTGGTTTAATTAACTATGCATATGAAGCATGGTGTGCAAAGTGGTTGTTTCTTGGGGTTAAAGATAAGATATAGGTTTTTTTTATTTGTTTTTTTAGAGGTAGGTCTCTTCTGAAGCCCATCATGGCTTGGAATTTATTGGTCCTCCTGTCTTCATCTCCTGCATTCTGAAATAGTAGGTGTGCATCTCTATTCCTTACTCATTTCATGATATCATATCATTATTTAATATGGTTGGCATACTTTTCTTAGTTGCAAAATAACACATTACATTATGCAGTGTTATGGTTAATCCTTATTGTTGACTAGAGCTAGAATCTAGGAGATACACCAATAGGCATGTCGGTGAGGGAGTTTCCAGAGAGATTTAATTGTGGAAGGAAGACACACTTTGAATGTGCTGCTTGTCATCCCATGGACTGCCATCCTGGACTATATGAAAAGGAAAACAGGAGAATGCCAGCTTAGTACCAGCATTCATCTTTCTGCTTCTTGACTACAGAAGAATAGTGAAGACCTGCCTCACACTGCCACCACATGTCTCCCCAGTCATGATGAGCTGTATCCTCAACCATGAACCAAAACAAGAAACATAACAAATATATTAATCTCCTAGCATAGTTTATAAATTAGAAAAAAATGCTAACAGCATTATGTGACATTATGATTCATTCCATCATTCTGTGTAAATGTAATGCTCTAAGTAACGACATATCCAAGCCTAAGTATCGTCATCTGCAGACAAGGAATGAGCTCTGTGCTCTTACGTATTGTTAAATAACTCGCCAAGTGGTGTTGCTTCTGTTTCTGTTCCCCTGCATCACAGAGCTCAGCACTGGTTTATTTGTTAAACACTTAAAGAAATCTGCTCTCCATTGAAGGTTACTTGAAAACTCATGTCAAGCTTACATATAAATACTAAATATTCTTTGAGTGCTGGCACCATCAATCAAGTTCCTACTTCCATAAGAGGACTGTTATAGAGTGGCCCAAGTGTGTGAAAATGCCAGATATCTTAAAGTGAATTTTGGTGTTTTTTATATTAATTATGGCTAGACATTGACTGAGAAAATCATACTACCTTGGTGAGAGTCCAGCACAAGAGCAGGTTGGACCAAGTAAATAGCTCTTTGGTAATCCAGTCATTGTGACCGGAGGTGGCTGTGGAATGCTCCTGAAGGCCATTCATTTCAGAGACCTTTGGAAATATAAGACTTTTTCCCTTGGTAGCTTCTCTTCCAGTTTGTTTGACACAACCTTCTCGCTTGCATGAAATGTGAAATTTGGCCTCCATGCGGTACTGTCATATAAAGACTACCATGTGTGGTTAATTGCCTTATTTATACTACTAGAGAAAGAGAAAATACTAACATACAATTGTTATCAAGAAAAGAGGTCACACGTTTGTCTATAAGCGGAAAACTCTCCATATGTTATGTTATTGAAGAGCATTAATAACAGTTTTGATCTTGCACTCTGTCAACATAAAGACTTGTTTAGGCAAGGTTGTATTTCTTTGAGATAAAGTCAACTGCTTATTGCTTCTGACTAAACAGGTAACTGCAATACTAGCAACACATTGTAATACTTATTATTTTTAGGAATTAGGAAAAGAATTTTATGAAGCCACAAAATCCTATCACAAGGAAGTATTGTAGAGACTTGTGACATAATTTAGGCAAACCAAACCAAGCCAAGCAGTCAAAAATATCCAACTGTAGAGACTTGAGCGGTGTTGTCTGCCAAAGCATTACACAATAAGTGGAACCTAGTAATAACATATAAAAACTCATAAAATTGCTTTACATTGGTGCCAACGCTCTGACATAAAATGCTTATTCTTACAAATAGTCTGAAATAAAATATGATATGATTTCCACTCCTGGTGATCATGCCTTCTGAGTTCTTTTAAGTGATTTATGAACATTTAACTAAAGCATAATTATCTTGACAAATATTGTGAAATATGGTATTTATAATCCCAGTGTTTAACAAAGTACTTCATGATTAGCCCTTTGCAAATACTTAGCCTTCTTATTTATATATTACAATATCATTTCATACTATGAAGAATCAACTAATAGTTTCAATTTATATTGAATTGAATCTATTCATGAATTTAATCATTCATAAATAACATTCAGCAGAAATATGAGCTTTGTAGCTTGTACTTTGTCAGTGAGAAATTAAAACATTTTGTATATTTTATAGCAATTAAACATTTTTTGCAGAAAATATTTAGGTAAATTATTAAAACCAGAAAACCTAAGTATGTTGTTCTATATATTTCTATAGGTTTGATTCTGTTATCATCTAAGTATGAAAATCATGTTTAGGGCTAGTCAGTCAATTTAGGAGCTACTTTTCTACTCACTATCATGGGAAACACACAGTAACTTTTAACTTATTTATATTTTTAAAAAATATTTTACACGTTTTGCATGCATGTATCTGTTTACTTCATAGTACCTTAGAAGCTGGAAGATGGCGCTCAATCCTGTGGAGATGGAGTTCTAGACGGCTGTGAGTCATGATGTGGGTGATGGGCATCGAACCTAGGTCCTCTGAAGAGCAGCAAGTGCTCTTAATTGGTGAGCCCTCTCTCCAGCCCCAGTTTGCGTATACCTTTATGGCTGCCAGTGAGTTGGGAACCAAGTGTTTTTCCTGTGGAGCAATGACTACATCTGTTCTTCTGAATTCCATGAACCATCTTAAATGGTCTAAGCAGTTATTGCTAACCATCTGTCATGCTACCATTGAGCACATTCAATGTTTATTACTCAAATGACAAAAAATGTTAGCCTCATAAAACGTGGTTACTGAAACAGTCACTAGGAATGAGCACTCAAGGACAAGCTTGAAACAATGAAAAAAGAGAAACACTTAGCAGTGGAATAGAAGATACAAAGAAAAGGCAAATGATAAATTTGGAACAGAAAAAATACAATTGTAGAATTAGTGAATCTGAGACTCGATCTCTAGAAATTATACAATTTTAATAATAGGGAAGAAAAGCTAATTAATTAAGCTAATTAAGTTGTTAGTTCTCCAACAAACCATCTACCACTGGGTCACTGTAGTTATATAATGAAGAGAAATGGTTGGGCTGAGAAAGCATTGGAAGAAATAATGGATGAAATTTTCCTAAATTTGTGTGTGTGGGGGGGGGGACTGAAACTTCCAAATTTAAGAACTCAGAAAGCTCCATCTAAGATAAAATGAAGATCCCCAGGCCAAGATACATTATAACCCACCCTCTAAAAACAAACAAAACAAAAAACCCTCAAAAACATAAATAAATAAAAATAAAAATATTTTGAAAGCAGTGAGACAGAAATAAAAATTATTGGCAAGGATCTTATATTTTTATTTGTTGTTTCTACTTTTTAAGAAATATTTATTTATTATGTATACAATATTTTGTGTGTATGCCTGGAGGCCAGAAGAGGGCATCAGACCCCATTACAGATGGTTGTGAGCCACCATGTGGTTGCTAGGAATTGAACTCAGGACCTTTGGAAGAGCAGGCAATGCTCTTAACCTCTGAGCCATCTCTCCAGCCTCCTTGTTTCTACTTTTTAACTGAACTCCGGTCATCTAAGGGGCAGAACATTTATTAGACAGAAAACATTGTGCCAGGCACCTGAGGGCTACCTGTCAATCCTGCTCCTCGGACTGCAGCATAACAGGTATCCTCTCTCCAAGCAATGGGATGACTTGTACAACTGGGACAAATTGGAACTTGAGAACAAATGAAGAAACGAACCAGAAAATTGTAATTGTTGACTCCTAGATGGGCTTTAGCTCTGCAAATTTTGTGAAACTAATCTGAAAATTTTAGCGTGTATAGATATCGTTTAGGAAAAAAACTCAAAAGGATTTATCAGATTCTCGAAGGCACCGATGATTATGGTCTATCAGAAGGCTTCGGGTGTCATTTTGAGTGGTTGTTTATGTGTGCACTTATGGAGGGCAGAGCACTGGCTTTTCTTCAGTTGCCTGGGCTTCTCACTGAACTTAGAACTCAATGAATTAGCTAAAGCTCCTACCCAGCAGGCCCTTGGGCTCCTCCTGTCTCTGTGGCTCCAGGGTAAGGATTTCCGCATGTGCTGCAGCACCAGGTTTTTATGTGGGTATTTGTTCTTCATGCTTGAATGGCAATCAGTATTATCAATGACGCCATCTCCCCAGCCTGGGTTTCTGTTTTTAGTCAATGTGTTTAGTCTTTCTTTTATTATATTAAACAATAATTATTTGGTAGTATGCCAGAGGTTGGGATCGTGGCCGTGTGTCATGGAACATGTATGGAGACAATGCTGTCACTGTGGGAGTTGGTTCTCTCCTACTACGTGGATACCGAGGATCCAGCTCAGGTCATTAGTAAATGCAAGCAACTTTAGCCACTGAATAATCTCCATGTCCCAGTGATGCTATTTTTAGAAATCATCCCCTCACTTTCAGTGCGTGCGCGCGCGTGCGCGCGCACGCGCGCGCGCGCACACACACACACACACACACACACACACACACACACACCTCTGCTTTTAAGGATAAAATAGGAAATGGCAGGTTTTTAAAACATTCTTTGGAGTACTTTTGGAAACACACTGTCAGTAAAGACTGTTTTCGTGTAGTCTTATTTTAAATATACTAAAAATAATACCTGGAGGTAACTAGATGACTTAAAATACGCTTCCCATTAGCTTTTCCCATCCTGGTGAAGAGCTAAGACTTGCAAGGGCGAGAGAGCTGCCTTGAAACAAGCTCTAGTGAGCCAGAGCACAGAGGCGACAACTGTCCTGTCACAGGGGTCGTTCCTTTCTGCTGAGCATGCTCCAACAAGCTTTAGGAACTGCCAGTGTACCCAAATAAAGACTGTTGGCGTCTTCTCTGGTGAAAAATAGAATACCCTCAAAACCAGTAAACCTATCTGGTTTTCCACGTCTCTGTAGCATAAGTACTCCTCACTACCTTTTACTGTTAACCATAAGTCTCAGGCAAGCCACATCCATTCAATTGCAGAAAGGCTCTATATTCTGGGTTTTATTTGCCACAAACAGTTTCCTGACAGAATTTGTCAAGACTCTTAAGGTTATCAGGAGAGCTAGAGACTGGTCAATGTACTTTTGGGAACAACTTGATTATCTACTTTCATTGAAAACACAGATTGGTTTGATTTACTGAGACTATTTCATTCCAGCCAAATCTTCTCAATCAAATAAAGACCTGAGGACTCTTGCCAAGCAGGGAACTTCAGGCCCCATCTCCCTACTGCTATGCCATACAGACTTAGGAATTGAAATTGTGTTGGAATAGAAGGACCTGACGTGATTCTTGAGTTCTAACAGGCTTGAGCAGTTTTCTCTTCAACCTATAATAATATGCAAAACACAGATTTTAACCCAAATATTTGTTCAGGGTTCAACAATGTGAATTTAAAATCTTGGTAATTTGTTGGCTATGGGACTCTTTAAATGAAATTACTATGGCAAAGAAGATGTTTCCATTTATTTAGCTGGTATACAAACCAATACAGGCCAATACACTTCCTTTTCTATACGTAGATTTTTTTTTTTTTTTTTAGCAGAGGCCTCTCCTACCTCAACGATGCTCATTTCTCACCCATTGTGATCTCTATTTATCTTATACATAACTCATCTACACACAGATATAAGGACACCGAAATAGACAGATTAACTTATGGCATGATGGGTATGTATTCAATACAGTACTTCTCACAAAGAAGATGCCACTCAATGTAAAGTTATTTTTTAAGCAAATCTTTTCTCCATGTTAGTATTAGATATGTTGAGTACATTTTAGTTAATTTTTTTTCTCAGAAATAAAAGTTTCAATTTTTGGCTATTTAATATCTAAGTTCAATATCAAATAGAAAGATAAAATAGAACAACAACAAAAATATGGAGAAAAAGTTTCCCGCAGAATTCAAGAGGCAGTGATTAATACAGCAACAATGTTGATTTACTAGATTCTGAGCAAATACTTCCTTCTTCCAATTTCATGTGCTTTAACAATTTAGAAAGTATGAAATAATACTTCGGCAAATTGAAGCCCTCTTTGGCCGCCTTCCTAAGCAGCAAATACAAAGTATAGGCCATGATATTAGCGCACGCACTCTTCATTGTAAAAGCTCCCACTCCCACCCCACCCCATCTCCTCCCATCTTATGAGAAACAAGACTGTGAAACCATCCTCTTAACTGCAGCCTCTTGCTGGGAACAGGAGAGATCAAACCTTAGGTTTGGCCTCCATAGCACAATGGTTTTCAGTGTGGTCAGGGTGAAGTCTAATACAGAAGAGTCCTTCAAGGTCACATCTGTCCATTTCGCTTTCTTGCGTATATCCCCAAGCAAGCACAGATGCCTGTAACGCTGAGAACCACGCCTAGTAAGAGTGCAATTGCATCCCCAGCTTCTACTGCCTCAACAACAGGCAGAATCAAGAGCAGTGAAGTAAACGCTAAGATCAACTGTGTTGAAACTGAATTCATGATGTGGGGATCTTGAGGGCTGAACTTTCCTAGAAATTAAACATGGGAACAAAAGAAGTGTTAAAAAAAACATAATGTTTGGAATGACGATATAAATACACAGCGATTTTTTTATTTTTATTTTTTATTTTTTTTTTGGTTTTTTTGAGACAGGGTTTCTCTGTGGCTTTGGAGCCTGTCCTGGAACTAGCTCTGTAGACCAGGCTGGTCTCGAACTCACAGAGATCCACCTGCCTCTGCCTCCCGAGTGCTGGGATTAAAGGCGTGCGCCACCATCGCCCGGCTCCTATTTTTTTATTTTTATTTTTTTTTTTTTTTTTTGGCACAGCGATTTTTTTAAACTGGAGTTTGTGAATCATTTCCGAGTTTGTCATTTTACATATGACAACGCTAAAGAAGTGACCTTAAAGACAGTCATTTTAGATTAATCTCATGACAACCCCCTAGCTCTGGCAATTCCAACAGGAAATGCATCAACCAAAGTGAAACTGGATGGCTGCCCATTATTAGGAAAAGAAAAAAAAAAAGGACACATGACACTTGTAAATGTAAAATACCCTAGCAAGTAAAAATCACCTTTTAACATGTCTCCTATGTAGAAAATTTAGACAAATCTGATAAAAGTCAAACAGCACAAAACATAATTCTGTGAAACTGCGTGGAATTAATAAAACTTACCCAAAAAAAGGGTGTATATAAAATTCTATCCGAAGTGAAACGGTCCCTCCTTGGAGCTCCCGCTGCCGAGGCTAAGAGGTTACCAGTGATACACCTATTAGAGTGGGGAACAGAATTTAAACATTATTTTAGAGAGGACGCTACAGTCAGTGAGAAACGGGTGCAAGGGCAGAAACGGGTAATGAGAACAGAAAACACTCCAAACAGTTCGTTCAAAAAGAGACTACTAAATTTAAAGTTAGTTCCCCACACAGAGGACTCTACACGAAACCGAGCCGAGAAGCAAATTCTCCCCAATAGTTCGCATGACGATCTGGAAAGGAATTGTTCGTTTGCCCTGGGAGGGCTCAAATCTGCATCGTTTTACAACTACACTCTGGTAATCAAACAGGGAATCCCCGGGAGCGGAGTTTGTACCCTACCTGACCGGAAAGCAGCCATTACAGGAATGGCGGGCAAGGCAGCGTCGCCAGACTACATTTCCCACAATCCCCGCTGCCTACTCCCGTCATGCACGGCTCGGATAGCTGGCTGGGGAACAGGACACCCCGGAGGAAAAGCTGCCAAGTGTGTGGCTTAACCCACAGCGCCGTTCTATTTTACTGTTAGTGAGAGGTTGAGTGCTTGCCCAAGAAAAGGTTTAGTGAGTTCTTTGTAAGACTCATGAAACAACAGCACGCGTTTTCTGCCCTTTACAGGATTCCTAGTGCGTAAATATGTCTTTTTGGTACTGTGAAAGGCGGAGGTAACTGGGAGAGGTAGCTGAGTAGAACGCCATCTGTTTGGGATGCTTTCAAATCAGGGCCCTTCCAGCATATCTGCCGCAGAATAATCCCTAGCCTCATATTCCGAATGTGCCTAATGGCATTTGCTAATGAGAGAGAGAGAGACAGAGACAGAGAGACTCCAAAGGGGAATATACTTAATCAGAAACTTCGGAAAACATTGAATCATTTTTGGTGTAAAACAAGTTTAGTAAATATGATTTCAGCACTAAACCAGATGTTTTCTAAAACCGAGTTCACGTCTCTCAGAATAGTCCTTCTCAAATGCCCGCCCCGCCAGTATTTTAAGATAGTACTTTAAGCATTATTAATTTGCATCTGTAAGCATTAGCTTTGAAAGATTCTTGAAGTCGGTTGAATGTGATGCCCTTATAAATATTTCTAGTCTTCTGGCCCGAACACTTTCATACTTAGTGAGAAACTGTCGTCTTCCGATTGTTAATTAGTAACAATCCAGAGTTAGAGGTGACTGAGCTCCCCTGGTTAAAACCGCGCAGATTAAGTGGATACATTCAGGTCAATGTTATAACCAAGAATGTATTCTTGCGTCGTGGGACCCCCTTTCAAACTCAGTTGTATCTTCCTTTAGACAGCAAAGATTTATACTTCTGGTTCCCGTTACACACCTGGCAGGTGCTTTAGGAACATTAATTAATAACAATCATTTGATTAAATAAATATGCCAAGATTTTGCAGGAGACCCAGAGGTGGCAAACACACTTAAAGCAAGGTGTGTGACAGGCTGATAGTGCTGTTTCCCTGACACTAATTAACAAATTCTTTCTAATTGCATTTGTCTTATGCTGCATTTGGCTGTGTAAACCTTTATTATCATTTAGTTTTGGAATAGAACTTTTTTGGGGGGGGGGGGCTTCCAAAATATCCTGCTGTCTTCCATTGTGCTCATTTAGGAGATTTTATTTTTCCTTACATGTTTCTTTCAACTAACGGAAGTCTGCAAATGAAAGTTAAAGCTGTGCACACATTGTTTCTGAGTTTGCTAATGTTTCTTGACTAAGTTTTAAGTTTGATGAGTTTGTGAATTAAGTTATTATAGTCAGAAATGAACTAATGACTTGGCCTGTCTCTGAAAGAGTGGTGCAGATTAGGGATGTTTTAGGTCCAAATACAGTTTTAAAGGGAAGTGGCTTAAAATTTTCTAATTAGTTTCCATGTTAGCAGGGAAGTTAGTTGAGGCAAATTTTTGGTACATTACTTTCTGATTAGATGCCCTTCTAATTCTCTTTGCTTTTTTCCACTCTAACTGGTCTGTTTTCTTTTAATGGTAATTTACCCTTTTACTTAAAAACTCCAGTTGCTTCCTATTAGACAAAGGCCCAAGTTGCTTGTCAAGACACAAAGTACACTCTACTTGTCTCTGGTGCTGTGCCACCATGCCTGTCCTCTTTCCATTCTGCTCACATTTAATGTTTGGCTGTTTTGTAAAGAAGCTAATTTGTTTTCCCCAGTTGACATTTTGCCCTTTCTGTTTTGTCTGCCGGTAATACTTTCCAACAGATTTGTCATAGTGTTTCTTTACATCATTCAGGGCACAGAGCTTTGTTCAAGCTCCACTTCTATCTTTAATTATCTCACCGAAAACAAAACACAAAACTAAACAGAACCTCCCAATTTATTATGTAGGTAAGCAAATGCACTCAAGTAAAAATTCCACGAAAGGTAGAAGTATTTTCATAATGCTCATGACTAAGTTTTCAGCAATTTACCCTCTGTGGTATTTTGGTAACAAATAAATAAGGATATTACAATACCAGAATACTATTAATATTTAATCACCTTTTTTGGTTATTGTAGATAGTATCTTAAAAGTAAGAAGTTTGCTTTTATACTAATCCATGTAGGTGCTTACTCTGCTTTAATTTTGAATTTTCATTCAAAGTTGATTATCCTATATCTTTTCTATATAACCTTATTAATAATAACACTTCTGTATGGGTATAAGATGCAATAGAATCTAAAACAGGATCCTAAATGTAATGTTCTATACTTACTTTTTCTGCCCAGATACTTAAAATATATTCATTTAGGTCACCTAGATCACTCCATTAAACATTTAGAGTGACAGAATCCAGAATTTAGTATTTCAATTCAAGAAATTGAAGCTAATACTGTTCCCACTAAAATAGAGAACACTGGTAGCCAGCGATAGGGACAAAGAACACTGCATAAGTCACTTAGCAGTGGAAGGCAAATTTTCCAATCAGTTGTTACTAAGAGACAATATTAAAGAAGAAAGGAGAAGTGGTTTCTGCTTATTTTATAACCATTAGAAATGAGTCACTGAGAGGCCCTAAAGGGAAGGAGCCTCTGGGATCCATCAGAGGCAGCAGAATGTGCCTACGTGAGGATTTTGCAGTGAATCGTGGGTGTCAGGAAATTCATAAAACCAGACTTCCTCATTAGCAGTTGAGCCAAACCAAGTGAGTAGAAGCATGTTAGTAAAATTTCATAATTAAAAAGAACTAACCTAGAGTTAGTCAGTATTTTTCATTAATAATAAATGTTTGTCACTGAGACCATTGTGTTAGGATAATTAATCATTAGAGTAACTAGAGAGGACTAAGTCACATTTTTAAAAGCTATACAGTTGGTCAAAAGAAAACAAAATGCAATGAACCAACTGCAGGACTTGCTGAGTCTCAGTTTCTCTTGTAGTAGTAATTTGTAGAGTCATATGTAAGCTAAATAGTCATTCTGTATGTAGATTCAAGTATCATCTAGAGCCATCGAGGGTGTAGTCCTGTCTTATCAATGAACTATGGTGATATGTGAATCAAGTTGTCAGCATGATGCAATCAACATTCACCTGGGAATTATACAGAGTAGGTTGTCTGTGGGCATGCCTCATCCTAATTGGATGAGAGATGAGAATATTCATCTTATTGATGAATATTATATAATATATATATTATATATATATATATATTATTGATGAAGATATAACTGATCTTCATGGGAATGGCAATGCAGATTTAAGGAAGTGAAATATGAAATGCCTTTATATAGTCACTGTCTATGTATTATTCTTAACAACAGAACAGAACTATTAGAGGTTTGCTTAATACACTGGTTTTGTACTGTTTGGAATATATCAGTCAGCTTTTAGTTGCTATAATGAAGTACTTAGAGCAGCTAACTTTATAAAGGGAACATATCCATTTGTATCACAGTTTTGTAGGTTTAAGGACATAGAGCTGGAATCTCATTTCTGATGAGGACCCTTTCTCTTGGCTGTGTCATATGACAGCAGAGGGGGAAATCTGTGGATGAGCTTGTGCTGCTCAATGGGAAGGCAGAGAAAGAGACTGGAGTCCCACATTCCCTTCATTTGCTGGATGATTTTATATCAGCATGGCACACAGTCAAATGAACAGAGAGGAGATAGCCTCAATAGAAAGATATACCTCCGTGTGTAGTGATGAGGTGAACAGGGCTGCTTTTCATCCCACCTGGATCCTGCACGGCCAGCTTTACACCCGAAATAACAACACACAAACTATATTCATTTAAACACTGCCTGGCCCATTATATCTAGCCTCTTCTTGGCTAACTCTCATATCTTGATTAACCCATTTCTATTAATGTGTGTAGCACCACAAGGTGGTGGCTTACCAAGAAGATTCTAACCTGCGTCTATCTCGGAGAGGAGAGCTATGGCGTCTGCCTGTCTCTGCTTTCTCTCTCCCACAATTCTGTTCTGTCTTCCCTGCCTACCTATGTTCTGACCTATCAGGCCAAGCAGTTTTCTTTATTAATTAACCAATGAAAGTAACACATAGACAGACGACCCACCTACATCATCCATGAGACCTGACTGTAGGCAAGCCTAGAGGACATTTTATTAATTAGTAAATGATGGTGGAGCCCATCGTGGGTGGTACCATCCTTGGGCTGATGGTCCTAGGTTTTATGAGAAAGCAGACTGAGCAAACTATGGAGAGGAAGCCATTAAGCAGCTCTCCTCTGTGGCCTCTTTATCAGTTCCTACTTCCAGGTTCCTGCCCTGTGTGAGTTTATGTCCTCACTGCTTTTGATGATGAACTGTTATATAGAACTGTTAGTGAAATAAACCCTTTCTTCCCCACATTTCATGGCTATGACATTTCACCACAGAAATGATAACCCTTACTAAGACTTTTTCTGAGGAGATCGCCCCGCTGCCCCTGCAAAAGGCCCAAATGTTCCAGCATCCTCCTAGAGCACAGCCTACAACCAGCTCTTTGTTTACAATGGTTCCTCCACAGGCATAAGCTATATTTAAAATGCAGCATGCGGGAAGATTGTTTGACATTTATCCTTAACAAGTTCTTTTACATTTTTTTAAAATTTTCATTTTATATTCTAACCACAATTCTCCCTCCCACCACTCCTCCCTCCCTATCACCCCGGCTCAAGGGCAGCCTGGTCTACAAGAGCTAGTTCTGGGACAGGCACCAAAGCTACAGAGAAACCTTGTCTCAAAAAAATTGGAAATAGATATTTTTATCAGGTTTTTGAGGTTTTTCTCTGTATAATAGTATTAGCTAATCCTGGAACTCATTTTGTAAACCAAGCTGGCCTCAAGACTCATAGAGATCCACCTTCCTTCTGTGTCCTGAGTGCTGGGATTAAAGGCATGCACCACTACTGCCCAGAAAGGAAATGGGTTTTATTTTTGCATATAACATACTATGATCATGATTTCCCCTCTCCAATTCCCCCTATATCCTATCTACGCCCCTAGTTACACAAATCCGCAAAGCTTCTCTCTCTTTTTCATTAAAAAACAATCAGGGAGCAACAACAAAAATGCAAAATAGAAGAGAAAGAAACAAACCAGAACAGGACAAAATAAACAAAAAACTTATCAGAAAAGAAAGAATCAAAGAAAAAGCTCTAAAAACCATACCGATTCAGAGACACATTCACACATACAGATATCCCATGAAAAACAAAATTCACCACCATAATATATAAACAAAAGACCCGTAAGGTAGAAAAATGCCTAGCTAAAGCATCACGAGCCAAAAAAGCCCTCTAAAAATACTAATGAGTTCATTTTGTGTTGGCCGTATACCACTAGGCGTGAGGCCTGTCCTTAAGAGTGTTTTGTATAGCCAGTGAGAACTAATTTCTCCTTTGTGAACAGTTGTCAGTTGGAGATAGCATTTGGGTTAAAGATAAGGACATGTCTCCACTTGTCCCCTAAGTAATGGGACCTCATCTGACTTAGTCCTTTGTAGGCCTTGTGCATGCAGCCACAGTCTCTGTGAGTTCACGTGTACCAGCCCTGTTTTCAGAAATTCTTGTATCCTTTGTGTCCTCCATTCCCACTGGGTTTACAATATTTTCACATCTTCTTTTGCAACGTTTCCTGTGCTCTGAAGAGAGTGATTTGATGAAAACATAACATTTAGGACTGAGTGTCCAAGATTTGTTGCCCTTTGCACCTTGTTCAGTTATGGGTCTCTGTCTTTGTTTCCTCTACTCCAGGAAGTAGCTTCTGTGAAGACAGCTGAGCCAGATGCTGATCTATGACATGGTAGCAGAATGTCAGGAGGAGTCATTTTCATGCTCTCCTCCGTTAAAATGACAGTAGTGTTGGTTTTCTATTAGGTCCTTGGCCACCCAAGCAGTGGCAGGAATGGGTTCTATCTCATGAACTCTTCTATAAATCCAGCATCAGAAAGTAATTTTTTACTTTTACAATGTACCACATTGCACCAGTTTGTTATACAAACAGATCAGCATTGTAGACTGAAGGGTTTGTAGCTGGGATGGTGTTTACTTTTCTCCTGTGGTAATATTCTGATTACCGCCCAGTACCATGAACACTAGTCAGTAGTGGGGAAGGCTCTAGGTAGATAACAGTTCAACTTCCCTGTGTCCAATGAGTTACACAGATTTTCTTCAGCAACAGAATTTAACTATCAGTTTGTGGAAAAGCGCCACTAACCTTGATAATCACCTGTATTGTTTAGTGGTTATTGAGGGGCCTCTTTGGCCAAGAACTCAATTAGATGTAACCCATCGTAGCATTGGAGGTTTCAACTGGTGGCAAGAAAATCTAGCTGAGACTTTGTCTCCCCTGATATTTGATGACAAATTTAGATTTCTCTTACACACACATTATCTATCTATCTATCTATCTATCTATCTATCTATCTATCTATCTACCTATATAGATACATATAGATATGTGTGTATAGATAGATATAGATATGTGTGTGAGTCAATGTTAGCATTCACCTAATTTATTTTGAATAAAATTTAATAAATACATATAATTTAAAAATTTAATAAATACAATTAATTTAAAAATTAAGTATGTTTAATTTTGACATAAATAAATACAATAAAACATGGATTGTGATGTGTTTCCAATTCTTAACTATCATAAAAATTGCCATGTTTCTGTAGTATACAGAATTCATAAATATGTAACAAACACTTTGGAAGCCTTATCTGGAGCACTGGATCTATGGCTAGTATCTGCAAGAATAGGAGGCTGTGAACAATTTAGTGTGTGTAGCTCATAAAGAAATATGAATTCCTCAGTATAGACCAGGTGCTCATTATGATTAAGAGCTGGTAACCATGGAGACAGACAGCATGAAGTTTATAAAATTAAAAACATAAAAAAGAGAAAATGCAAATAGTATAGGAGAATGAATCATGACCAAATGAGCTGAGGTCATATTATGTTAATTTAAAATGTTTCTGAGTTGTATCAGTTATGCTAAAAGACTTGCTTCCTTGAAAAACAGTTTTACTCAAGGAAGTTGTCATATTTTCTGTTAGTAAATTTCTGTGTTTCAGAGGTAGACTAGAGGATATTTATAAAAAAGATAGCAGTTGATACCACATAGAGAAAGTCCCATGCAGCACTGTTCAGTTTCATTTGTACTAATTTTAAAGCATTTTAAACTCTCACTTCTCAGGAGAGTCAAAATGAGTAGTTGCCTTCCATTTGACAGTCTGCATAAGGCTGTGCCTTTGAGATGGTACCTGTGGACACTAGGGAGTGTAAAGAGAAGGTGGGGTACAAGGTAAGAGCAGGGACAAGATTCTTTCATCTGCTCATTAAGACCCTTTGTAGGATAGTCTATCTGCCTTATTCATCAGGCATTAAATAAATTTATAGCAACAGCATGGGCCACAGGGAAGAATGACAGAGTCTATTCAAGGTATCCATAATCAGTGTATTCTGAGATCATTTGCATCATAGTTATAAGGGAAGTTCATTATAACAAATTCTCCATCGAGTTTTTACATTTATGTGGTATTTGAAAGTTTGTCATTGAGGAAAACCAGTTTACCCAGGGAGATTAGGAAGTAGATATCTAGAAACAACTAAATAATGCTGATTAGCTTAACTATAAACTTTTTATAAGGCCCAAGTAGTCGTTAATCATCTTACTTTGAGGACCACATTTTTAGTTGAGGAAGATGCAAATACAAGAGCTTCATTCTGATTTGTAAAGGTATCAAATGGTATTGTCCTGTTTTCATTCTTAGACTTTTCCCCATAATGATTGTGTTTTATAAGTCTGAAGCCGTCTTGATGCTTCCCATCATTAGAGCCAATTCTTCAGGAAAACCAAGAGTTTAGCACTGAAATGGGCTCCGAACAAACGGGCAGCATCTTCATCCATTAGAAATAACAGCGACTGCCTGGGTGTGGCAGTTCATGCCTATAACACTAGCTCTTAGGAGACTGAGATCAATTCGGGTAACATAGCAAGACCTTGCCTCGCAGAAACAAAAGATAAAAACAAAGTAACAATACTGCTTAATATTTTGTATGGTTATTTCTTATGGTAATCTCCTATCAGACATACATAGGGAACATGAACTGCAATTCAGTAGAGGTGATGGAGAGGTGCCAAGTAGAGTCCAAATAGACACCTTTCTTGTGAGAGTGCTAAGCACCCACTGAATTTAGAAGGCCCTGCACCTAGTTTCAGCCAACATTTCCCTCTCCGCAGGATTTTGGAAGGAGCTGGCTAACCTGGAGTGCTGGCATTCTAAACTGCTGGCTGAGGGCCCATCCATATGCTTTGAAACTGAGATCAGCAAGTCGCAAGATAGTTATCCTATTATGAAAATCAAGTAGCTCTAACAAGTGTTCTCGTCACACAGCTAGTGGCAGATAAAGTAGTACTTGGGTCCATAAATGCTTACTAAATTGCTATCGAATATCTTTAATTTCTAAGATGTTAAAACTTTAGTCACCATAAAGCTCGAATTGAATTAACTGCATGACAGTCTTAAAGGCAGTGAGTGTAATTCCTGGCTTTAGTAATAAGATGGGTGATACTCGAACAGGGAAATAATGTTTGGGCTGTTCTTCCTAGACCATACTATGCCCAACAGTATGGTGCCTTTATGGGTTCTCCATGTTAATCCAAACATTAAAAACTAGATGTTACCTGGGAATGTGATACAACTCAAGGTCTTAGTACAGGCATATTAGGAAAATGACCAGAAAGAAATAAGAAGACTCAGTGAGATCATATGTGTCTCTATCCATAGGAATCGTGGTCCCAAAGGAGAAAATTGGATTTGTTAGAGATACCTTTTACTCATTGCTAAAAATAATATACGTGTTTTGATTAAACGAAATGATAAATAATTCTAACATAAAATTGGTTGTCATGGTGAGTCAGAGTGAAGTGATCAGTCAGAAGGTTTGACTGATGAACATGTGACTAAGATGTAAAAAGATTCAGACCTTAAGGAGTTTGAAATAGATGTTCTAGCTGATTTCTCTGGAGCAGATGCACTCCGATTGTCTTACCACTTTCTCTCTCCCATTTTTTAAGTCCTGAGCCTGTTTTTTTATTACAAAGAATTATTTCTGTTAATGTGGTGATTGATGTATGTATATAATTCCGGAACTGGGGAAACTAAAGTGGAAAGATTTTTTTTCTTCATTGTTGGGGATGGAACCTAATCTCTTGAACATGCTAAGTTTTACCCTCACTATACCCTTTAGCTATACCACTGAACTACCCTCAGCCCAATTTTTATTTCAAATTATGAAAATGACTTTTTTCTCTTCTTTGAAGAGAAATTTATGTTAATATTTTTATATATACTAATAGGATTCATATATTATAGATATATGATTGTTTCTTTTATAAACTAGAATGGAGACTTAGCTGAAGAGATGAATATTCTGTATTTTGTTTAGACTCCTGAACACCCTATAATCTGAGGAACCAAACATAAGCTTGATTATGCTTTAGAATGTAGAAAGTCCTAAAAATGATTTTGGAAAATACTTATTCATTTTATGTGTATGTTTGTGTATGTCTGGGCGTGTATATATGCACCACTTCCTAGTAAGCACCCTCAGAAGTCAGAAGAGGACTTTGTATCTCCTGGAACTGGAGCTAGAGATGATTGCGAGCTGTCATGTGGGTGTGGAGAATCTTCCTCAAGTTTTCAACAAGTGCAACAAGTTCTCCTAAGTGTTGAGCCACATCCCCAGGCCCCAAATGGAATTCTTATGGACACTCACAAAACTTTGTGTGCAGCTAATAAAAAGGTGATTTAAACAGACTTGTGACTAGCAAGATAGTAAAATTTCTAGATAGTAAGGTCTTAGACCACTATAGATTTTTTTTCTTGTTCTGTTTTCTAAATTTCAGATTGTGCTTCTCTAGGAAGTGGGGTGCTTTGATTTTTAATCCTTCTGAATGATTAAATTACTTGTTCCCCAAAATATGTTTGACTTCTGAACATATGAGTATCAAAACATGTCTAGTGCTTTTCATGCAATCCAGTTTGCTTGGCTACTTAAAAAAATCAAAATCTGAAGGAGCACAAACCCGAGGACACAATCCAGATCCAGCTAGAGGTCAAATTCTTTGGTAAATTCTGATTCAGCTCTAGTGCCTGAAAACAAACAGAAGAGTCTGTTTTACATTTGTGTCTTTCTGTTTTCTCTTAAGGGTAGAGTCCTGCCATTTAGTTTTAGGAAATAACTGTCAACTTAGTGATTTATCTGTATGTGAGAAAAATTTTGCTTAAAGGAAATAAGACTCATTTTTTGTTGATAAACCTCCCTTCCCCCTTTATTTATTTCTAAAAGTATGTAAAAATTATATTTTCTTATCACTTTTTCCTGTTTTGTCTTGATTTATCTGGTAATTTTCTTTGTGTTTTCTTTATCTAGTCTCAAAAGAAGGTAAGGCCTTAGTCAGGTGAGTAAAGCTACTCAAAATGTTATTACCAAAACAGTATGCAAAGCAAACACATGACTGCAAAAAGACAAAAAGACAAAAAATACCTAAAGCTAGGATCATTTTATACTCCATGGACTGAGAAGTACATGGGATAAATGACTGATTCCATGGCAACCTTTCATTAACTTGCAGAGGAGCCTTTATGAGATTAAGAACATGAAGCACAGTTACTGTTGTATTCATTCTTTGTCTTTTGACCAGAAAGAGCCATACTAGATCTTTACAAGTCAAGCAAAATACATTTCCCATATTTCTAAGTCATGGTGATCTATTGCAGACAAATTGCTTTTATTATTCTTTTATGCTCTTTCAAATAGAATTTCATCTAGAAGTTGTAATTACTACTTTTATAATTGGTGATTAAAATCATCTTTTTCTTTGTTAAGCACTCAAAGTTGATCAGGATAAATTATATGAATTAAATAAAACTTAATCCTGATGCATTATTTCCTAACATTTTTTACAGTTACATAGAATTGCAGCCAGTTAGAGGTGGGTTATGCTGTGTCATCCCCATTAAATAGTTTCATGTCTTTAATGGAAGACTGAAAGTGTTATCAGGATTAGCACAGGGAAGTCAGCAAAGCTACCATGATAATTCCCACATTTATTGACTTGGGCTTTAGATTAGAAATAAAACTAACTCTGAGATGAAGTTTTGTAAGAACGTGTTTTATTTTTCTTTACTTTTTCCTTTTTTGAGAACAGCTCTCTATAATTTACACTTAATAAAATAGGGAAATATAGTTTGATTAGAAGGAAAAGATGATTCACAATACAACTCTGGTGATTTGATTAAGAATGGTACCCATACTCCTACGTATTTGAATGCTTAATCATCAGAGAGTGGCACTATTGGAGAATGATTAGAAGGATTGGGAGGTGTTGTTTTGTTGGAGGAAGTGTGTTACCAGAGGGGAACAGGTGGGATGAGGGGATCTCTGTGACCACAAGAGCCAGCAGAGTAATGATTCATGAAAGGCAGGAAGACAGTGTTAGTCATCATGACTAAGTTGACTAAGTAGGTGGTATTAGTTTAAACTTTAGGAATTTGACCTAAAATAGTTTATTTTATGCATATGTATGCACATCACAGTTTAATGAAAACTTTTCTAATGATAATTAACCCAATCTTATGTGTACAATAAAGCACAAAGTAAACTAAGTAAAGGGGACTATTTTAAAACTCTGTGAAGTACATGTGACACCTACCATAAAGATTGATTCTGTAGATGACTACATGTGATGCCTTCAATAAAGTTAGGTTTTATAGATTGAGAGAAACAAGCTCATGATCAGGGTCTAGGGGAGAATCTGGTGTGTGCTTGGCTACACAAATAGCATTCAGGTCACATCTGCTCCCAAACTTCTGGGTGATTAACAAGTTATGCCTCCCTTCTTTGAAAAAACACCTCAACATGCTTAACATTCCGGGTTCCCCTAGTACTTATCTGTGAACGTGAAAAACTCTATGCCTCACACATAGATGGGCATAGAGGTTTCAAAAGCTTACACCAGGCTTAGTGTTTCTCTCTGCCTATTGTCTATAGATCAAGATTTATCTCTTAGCTACTTCTCCAGCACCAAGTCTTCCTGCCTGTTGCCATGCTTCTCACCATGATGAAAATGGACTCACCTCTGAAACTGTAAACAAGTTCTCAATTACGTACTTTCTTTTTATAAGAATTGTTTTGGCCATGGTGTCTCTTCACATTAATAAAGCAGTGACTAAGACAGAAGCTGGTACCAGGAGTGGGGTATTGCTCTGGCAGGACTGACTAGTCTGCTTTTTGGTGGAAGGTAGACCTGTGGTCTAGAAAAACAGATGAATGTTTTAAGTGGAGTTTAATGATCCATCCTAGTAGGAGCAAGGACAATGGTATGGAAGGCAATGTGTACAAGGGGGAAACAATCATAAACTTCAGGGGTAAGAATAACAGCAAGGAGCCTAGAATCCATTCTTGAGATATTATGGCAAAGAATATGGCTTCTTTTTGCACTTGTCCTGAAAATCTGCACGAGGCTAAATTAAAAAGTTTTTGATTAAAGACATAGACAAGGATTTCAAGACAACTTAATATTGACTGTGTCATGTGGTTATTAGTAATCACTGCTATATAGATCTGTAATGGAAAAAAAATAAGCCGGACAAGAGAAGTACAAATTATAGTTTGAGAAGGAAAGAAGAAATGGGAAAAGTAACACCAGAAATTGTAATGGTGCTAAGTCAAGTGTTCAAGGAGATAAAAATTTAAAGAAAATCTTGATGCTAAGTGGAATAAAGGGAGTGGAAACCTTAGGATAAGATCCCATCCAGCTAAGATCCCAATTTGCGAAAATGGATTAAAGGAAAACTTAAGTAGTAAAGAAAACCATCACCAATAGGAAGCTGGTGCAAACCTGACTGAAGGAAGTAATCAAGCTCTAAGGACCAGCATGTAGCAGAACTGGGCAGTTTCAACCAAGCGGGTCTGGTTTTAGATACCAGGATACAAGGAAGGTGTTGTGGATTTTTCCTTATTGGCAAAGACTAACTGCTGAGACCAAGCCTGTGTCAGAGGTGTTAGGGGAGCTGCAGGTATCCACGCAGGCAGTGGCTGTGAGAAGATGAGTAACAAAAACTTGGTTCAGTTCGAATTCATCAACTTGGATCAGATGCCAGGGTGTCTCATGCCAGAACATTAACTGCAAATTTAAAGCAGTACAGCCTAGGAATAAGTCTCCAGGCAATGATCATTCCAATTCCAGGTATACAATAAATCTTAAGGTGTGCATCTATGACTCCAAGCTCTACTATAGAGCTATAGTAATAAAATCAGGTTGGATTGGCATAAAAACAGACACATGGACTAATGGAATTGAATGGAAGACCTTGACATTAATCCACACACCTGTGAATATGTGATTTTTTGACAAAGAAGCCAAAATGGTGCAATAGAAAAAGAAAAGCATCTTTAGCAAATGATGCTGTTATAACTGTTATATGTCAACATGTAGAAGATTGCAAATAGATCCATATCTATCCCCAAGCACAAAACTCAAGTCCAAATGGATCAAAGACCTCAACATAAATCCAGTTACATTGAACATGGTAGAAGAGAAAGTGGGAGGTGGTGAATGCATTGGCACAGGAGACCACTTCCTAAATATAGCACTAGTAGCACTGAGGTCGACAATAAATGGGACCTACTGAAATCAAGAAGCTTTTGTTAGGTAAAGGACACAGTCAATAAGACAAAACAAGAGCCTACAGTAACTACAGAGGTCAGGAAAGTAGAAAGGACCTATGGTGGGGGTGAAGGAGCTCTAGAGATGGGAATAGTTGGACACAGGCACTATGAAGAGGGGCATGGGAAAAATGGGTAATACTTCATCAGGGAAAGAGTGAGGGAGGTAAATAGAGGGAGGAGAGATAGATAGCACTAAGAACTTTTGTAAACATAGGGTAACATTTTATAAGCCTACTTAATAAAGTCTCTACTATCTTGACTGCCTAAACATGAGCTGGACAAAGATGACATCAATACATGCACAAGTGTATGGGGAAGAGCCCACAGGCTTCAACCCTACACAAAGAACTCCAGGCAACCGTGAGCTGGAGAAAGAATTGTGAATTTAAGAGAGAATGAGCAGGAGCTGGGGGAAAAGAAGCAAGCATGAAAATTATGCAAATAAAAAAAAAATAAAAAAAAAATAAAAAAAAGAAAATTATGCAAATATTGTACTTATACATGGAATTCTCAAAAATTATAAAGGTGGATAAACAAAGGGCTTATTTATTTATTTATTTATTAAGAATAAGGCTTCATACTTAAACAATATTGTCCTTTTTGTTGATCTTGCATTTGGTAAGATATCTGCATAAACATATTGATCAGAAAGCGCACTTTTACTCACTGATGCAGGGAGACCTCCTCCAAGCATAACTTATTGTAAGGTAGTTTAAAATTCCTTAGCAAGGCAGTAGAAACTGCAGAATACACAGACACCTAACTGTGAGTCTTTTTTTTTTTTTTTTTTGGTTTTTCGAGACAGGTTTTCTCTGTGGCTTTGGAGCCTGTCCTGGAACTAGCTCTTGTAGACCAGGCTGGTCTCGAACTCACAGAGAACCGCCTGCCTCTGCCTCCTGAGTGCTGGGATTAAAGGCGTGCGTCACCACCGCCCGGCTACTGTGAGTCTTAAGATGTCAACCTATATAATTTTAACAAATACTCTGTTGCTTAGGATAGAGCCAATAGACGCATAGACTTTCCCAAGCATTCTGAACACCAATGCTGTCCTGAATTGGGGTAGATGGCATTCAATGGCATGGCCACAAAGCATTGTAAACCACCACCCGACTAGCAATTTTATTGCAGTTTGCTACCTTGACTCCCATTTTCGTACTTCTGTGACCTAAATTTTCCTAATTTACTAGGGACTTTAATAGGGGAAGTAGCATCTAAAAAATTCCCTATATACTTTTCGATCCTCTTCCTCTGTATAACACATCAAAGCTATTTGTTCTTCTCTATCCTGCCATTCTGCACAGGAGAAACACACAGACCAAGCACTATTAGATCCACTGGAAATGGCCTGCTTACTTCTTCACATTTATATTGGAAGGTCTGCTTTATAAACTCTTTTCTGGTCTCCCAACTAAGGGAAAACTGTCCTTGCCTTGGGCTCCTGGTGCTTGGGCCTCACATCTTTGATAATCATAAAATCCCTTATTATACTTGCACAGGTCACTCCAGACAGAAGGATCTTCTGGGATGGAAACTGGGTTTTATTTGTACTTTAATTTTTCTGAAAGGTGGTTGTGAGGCACACCACCAGTAGTAGGGAGGCAGAGGCACGTGGATACCTGGAAGTTTAAAGCCAGCCAGCTAAGTCTATAAAACTAGTTCCAGGACAGTCAAGGCTACACAGAGAAACACTGTCATTCCCTGATGCTGTGACAAATACCCTGACTAAAAACAGCTTAGAGGAAGAAATGGCTTATTTCTTTTTACAAGTTGCAGCCCATCCTCGAGGGATGTTAGGACAAGAACTCAAGCAGAACAAACTACAGAGGAATGCTGCTTGTGGAACCTAGCTTCTTCATGGGCTGATGCTTAGCTAGTTTGCTTATTGTAGCCCTTCTTTCCCTTCCTAGGAGATGATGCCACCCGAAGGGGGTTAGGCCCTTCCACCTCAATTACAGATGAAGAAATCCTTTACATACACACTCACTAAACCATTTTAGCCTGTGTAGTCCCTTAACTGAGATTTTCCATTCAGATAACTAGGCTGTGCTATGTTTGCAGGATAAACTAACTAGGACAGGGTCTCATCTATTTCAGACTGGACTTGGACTTCTGTTCCTGCTGCCCTCATTTTCTTAGTGCTGGAGATTACAGGTAGGTGTTTCCATGCCTCACCATGTGGTTCTGGGTAATGAACTCAGGATGCTGTGCATGCTAGGCATGTCCTCTATTAGTCTAGTCACACCCAATGCCCCCATTGTATTTTTTCTTTTAAAATGTTTTAATTTTATGATTTATATATGAGTATGTGTATATATGGAAGTGTACATGTTGGTTACTGAGAACAGAAGAGGGCATCAGGTCTTTTGAAGATGGAGTAACAGGTGTTTGTGAGACACTCTATGTGGGTACTTGGAAATAAACTCCAGTTCTCTGAAAAAGCAATAAGTGCTTTTTACTGCTGAGCCACCCTTCCAGCCCTGATTTATCTATCCTTAATGCTGCTCTGCCTAGCACCATGCCTCGGCACTTTCAAAATGACAAGTTCACGTATTTATCATATTTATGCTTTTGCTTTTCCCGAACAAGTTATTGAAACAGGAAATCTTGATGGGCAGAGGTAGTCAGATTCAATTTACCACCAAGTTCTACCTACTTTTTCATCTATAAGTGTTATTTCCAACCTTTCTGTAGCTTTCTCTGATGTTTATCACAGCTCTTTGATGAAGTCCCTTCCCCTTCAGATAGCTGGCATGATTATCTGTTACTGTGCAAGTAAAACAAATCTCTTCCCTAGTTTAGAAAGGATAAATTCCAAGGTCTTTAGCATGACATGGAATAATATGGCTCCCTATTGTCCAGTTTTTATTATCTATTATATACTGCTCCAGAAAAGCTTGTATTGCACAATCTCATATGGTGTTATTTCTAATTTTGTGCCTTGTTCTCAAATTTCCAATGGCAAAGTGTCTCTTTTCAGCCTATTTTTTTATGATGAACTTCTACACATATGCAGCATGCCACTGAGGTAAGACTTGCTCACAGCTGTGTTCTTCCACTTACAAACTGTTGGTTTGGCCTCAATGTTCTCATCTGTAAAGCAAGACTACAAGCAGCATATCTGCCAAGTAAATAAGCATATGGAACTGCTGTTGACTAATTTATTCTCTAAGACTTTCTATATTTTTCTCCACCCCCAATACCTCAATAAAAACAATTTAAACACTCTATAAAGACACTTTTCAGAATCTTTCATGTAAGTCGTTTCCTTAATTCATGCACTACCATTCCTTCTGCAGACTTGATTCTTAGATTCTCTGCATTTTGTAAATGCCTCCTCATGGGAATAAGAACCCCATGAAGGAAAAATAACGTTTTATTTAGCTCTATATCTTCTTCACATACTTGCTCATAGTAAACAGTCAATAAATGTCTGATGAATCAGCGACTTGTATACTGGGAATTATCTATGCTTTGTGATTAGATGGGTATGCTCAGATTTAAGGTTTGCTAATTTTGTGTTCACAGGTAAATAATTTCTCTGAGTCTGTTTATGTACCAATGAATAGAGGTAATTCCATTTTCACATAAATTCTAGCATTGATTTCAGTGCCTGAAATTTGGTTATTATTATCTTGAAAACTATATAATAATATTATATTAAAGTTAAGCACTAATAAACAGGTGCAGTTTTCCTTGAAAAACATTTACATCTAAAACTATTCTGTAGAGTTGCTCTTTCCCTTAGGCTAATTTCTTGTTGAATTTCCATTATATTTCCTATGCATTTTTATGAATCATATTTTCCTGTGACACACATGGGATACAGTACCATTTTTCCTTGTAGTTTTACTGACTTCTTTGTGTTTACCTCCTATGTAAAATTATATACATTTTGAGAATAAATATATTATTTATCTTCTTTTCTTTTATCTTTCTCATTCATCAATTCCCTTCCAAATAGAAACTGCTACATAAAACCCAGAATATACACAAATTTTGATTGATGATGAGCAGTGTCCAAGAGCAGTCAGCGGAAACTGGAATGTGTTGGCTCTGGGAGGACCCGTACCTTTTGGTTTTGAACCCAGCCATTAGATAATGGCAAAACTGCACTGAGCATGAAGTGGGCCATAAAAGAAATACAACATTTGGCTACTTCTCAACAGGAACTGGCAATATATTTGGCAAGATAAAGTACACCCACATGAAACTACTAAGGAGCAGGTGCCCACTTTGTTCTAAAGAAAAGAAACTAGAAGTTCTCATAAGTGAGGTAGGCGTGAGAAAGTTGTTGCAAAACTCAAATATGACAAAGACAGAACTACATAGATGATTGAAGGCTTTTGATGTGTCAGCCATTGTGATAAGCAATGCAAGTGTTCTGTATGTTTAGGCAAATGCATGCCTATGTGACTTTCATTCTTTCTTTTTTTTCCATTCAAAAATTTACACTTCCTCCCTCCTCCCATTCTCCTTCTGCTCCCCCACTCACCCTCCTCCCTCCCCCTCCCTCCTTAAGAGAGAGCAGGGTACCCTGCCCTGTGGGAAGTCCAAGGGCCTCCCCACTCCATCCAGACCTAGGAAGGTGTGCATCCAAATAGACTAGGGTCCCAAAAAGCCAGTACATGCAGTAGAAACAAAACCCAGTGCCACTATCATTGGCTTCTCAGTCTGCCCCCACTGTCAGCCACATTCAGAGAGTCTGGATTGATCACATGCTCGTACAGTCCCGGTCCAGCTGGATTTGGTGGGCTTCCACTAGATCAGGCACACTGCTTCAGTAGGTGGACCAACCCCATCATGGTCTTGACTTCCTTGCTCATCTTCTTCCTCCTTCTGCTCTTCAACTGGACCCTGGGAGCTCAGTCTGTTGTTCTGATGAGGGTCTCTGTCTCTATCTCCATTCATTACTGGATGAAGGTTCTATGGTGATATTAAAGATATTCATCAGTGTGGCTACAGGACAAGGCCAGTTCAGGCATCCTCTCCTCTACTGCCCAAGGACCTATCTGGGAACATCCCTGTGGACACCTGGGATCCCCTCTAGAGCCAAGTCTCTTGCCAACCATAAAATGGCTCCCTTGATGTAGATATCTTCTTCTCTGCTCCTATATCTGCCCTTCTTCCATCTCCACCCTCCCACTGCCTCAAGCTCTCCCCAATCTTTCCCTTCTCCTTTCTCTCTCCCCATCTCCCCTTCTCTCATCCCTACGCCCACCTCTACCCCACCTCTATGCTCCCAACTTTTATCTAGTGATCTTGTTTGCTTCCAATTTCCAGGAGTATCTATATATGTTTTTCTTTGGGTTCACCTTGTTCCTTGACTTCTCTAGGCTTGGGAACTATAGGCTCAATGTTCTTTGTTTATGGCTAGAGTCCACTAATGAGTGAGTACATACCATATTCATCTTTTTAGGTCTGGGTTATCTCACTCTGGATAGTGTTTTCTATTTCCATCCATTTGCAGGCAAAATTCAAGATGTCATTGTTTTTTACCACTAATTATTATACTCTAATTTATACTAATTATTATACTCTAATGTGTATATATTACACACTTTCTTTATCCATTCTTCCATTGAGGGGCATCTAGGTTGTTTCCAGGTTCTGGCTATTACAAATAATGCTGCTATGAACATAGTTTAACAAATGCCTTTGTAGTATGATAGGGCATCTCTTGGGTATATTCCCAAGAGTGGTATTGCTGGATCTTGAGGTAGATTGATCCCGAATTTCCTGAGAAACCGCCACACTGATTTCCAAAGTGGTTGTACAAGTTTGCATTCCCACCAGCAATGGATAAGTGTTCCCCTTACTCCACATCCTCTCCAGCATAGGCTATCTTTGGGACTTTCATTCTTTCAATAAAACATTGCTTTTTATTAAAATAGGAAACAAAAAACAAAATATTTAATGTGGGATTCCCCTCTGTATGCTGTGAATACCATTGGTTAATAAAGAACCTATCTTGGGCCTGGCAGGGCAGAACAGAGTTAGGTAGGGAAAACTAAACTGAATGCTGGGAGAAAGAAGGCAGAGTCAGGGAGAAGCCATGTGGCCCTGTCAGAGACAGATGCCAGACAGAATCTTGATGGTAAGCCACAGCCACATGGTGATACACAGATTAATAAAAATGGATTAAATTAAGATATAAGAGCTAGCCAATAAGAAACTAGAGCTAATAGGCCAAGCAGTGATTTAATTAATATAGTTTCTGTATGGTTATTTCAGTGCTGAGCAGTCAGGAACAAACAGGCAGCCTCTGCCAACAAATATTTATCCTAACCAGTTTGACTTAGTTTAGTGGTCAGGAGTATTTTCAGCATTCATATAACAGAGTCTTGGTACTTTCTCATCTTGTGAAACTGATTCTTTATACACATTAAACAGCAAATCCCCTTTGTCTTTCCCATGAAAGCAATCCTTTATCTAAACTATCTAGCAAACTTAGAGGATAATAATATATGTCATTTCAAAAGACTTCAAAGGAATAGACATTAAGATTTCCCGAGGTCTTTTAAAAATAATATTCATTTTATTTGTCTGTGTACACAGGTATGTGTGGGTAAACTTGGAAACCAGAGGAGGATGTCAGGTTCCCCAAGCTGGGAATTACTGGTGATTATGAATCATTTGATGTGGATTCTGAGAGCCATACCAACATCCACTAGAAAACAGCAAACATTCTTAATTACCAAACCATCTCTCCAATGTCATAAGGCCTTATAATGAATATACAATAAAGAAAAGAGGATTAAGAAGGGAGTAAGGTATTAGAAAATTATAATATCAGACAAGATGGTGGCAGATTTAATTTTCCAGTTTTGCAGGAGCTTGTTTTTATGGAGTATGTTAATTAGGGATCCCTAAAAGAACAGAATTGATAGAATGCGCATATTGGGCTGTATTAGAAGGGATCTATGGTGTATTAGGTCTGCACAGGTCCAAGCCAGATGGGATCCCAGCACTGAGGGGGAAGTGTACATTAGCTCCCATCCCTAACCCGGAAGTTATCTCCAAATCACAGCTGCTTGTGAAGGAAAAATGAGCTTTCTTCAGTGTAGTTTCCCTGGGTATACAAACCACCTTAATAGCAGGCCCCATCCCCAGTAGTAGAGGAACAACATGAAACAAACTGAGTGATATTTTTGGAGCCTTTTTTCTTCATAATGCATTATTTATTATTTTTATTTATTCTAGTTTTATTTGTTAGAAACATTACTAATCTTTTGTCTGCCTATTATGTTTCCAATATTATGGGTTTTGTGTTTATGAGAGTGTTTCTTTTGCTTTCTTCCCATTCTTCTCTTCTAAGAAAATTGTTTTTTGTTTCTAAAGAGAAATAAAAAGAAGGTGTAGAGGAGTTGATTGTGTGGGGAGATAGGGAGGATCTCAGAGGAGATGAGGAATGGGGAGCCATAATCAAAGTATATTGTATAAAAAATTACTTTAAAACAAACACCCCAGATAAAAAAAAAACAGTAGTATAGGAAGGAAGGAAGGAAGGAAGGAAGGAAGGAAGGAAGGAAGGAAGGAAGGAAGGAAGAAACTATGGAGAAAAAGCCAGTAATAAAACAGTAATATAGGAAGGAAGGACGGAAGGAAGGAAGGAAGGAAGGAAGGAAGGAAGGAAGGAAGGAAGGAAGAAAGAAAGAAAGATAACTATGGAGAAAAAGTCAGTAAGCTGTGTTCTTCCATGGCCTCTGCTTTAGTTTCTGCCTTTAAGTTTCTGCCTTGAAATCTTGCCTTGACCTCTTTTGATGATGGACTTTATTTAACTTGTAAGATGAAATAGACTCTTCCCTCCACAAGTTGGTTCTGGCCAGTGTTTTATCACAGCAACTGAATAGCAACTAGACTGCACAGAATAGCTCTCGTCTCTAACGTGTTCCATATGGTGCTTGACACTTCTCTACTTGTAATCACTCTTTCTAGTATTATAATCCCCAATGTTTAGAGCAATGCTAAGAAAACACAGCTATAGGATTGCAAGTATGGGAAAAGTGGTGCTGAGATCCCGAGTTCACAGTTTTGAACATCACAAAGTTAGGCTGAAGAGTATTGACTCAAGTTTGAACCTTAATAGAATGGCTCATGAGGAGGAAAGAAGAAACTTGGATGGTTTTCAAAACATGTTTGTCTATCTCTCTCTCTCTCTCTCTCTCTCTGTGTGTGTGTGTGTGTGTACAAGTGTGCGTATCTGTGCATATTCACAAACGCATGTGTCCATGGCATGTGTGTGGAGGACAGAGGACACCCTGTGGGTGTGAGTTCCCTTCTTTCATAATGTGGGTTCTGAGGATCAAACTAAGGTTTTCAGGCTTGGAAGAAAACACCTTAATTCCCTTACCAATCTCACAGGCCTTTGTATGTCTTCATGAACCAGAAGACCCGATTTATTGAGGTGACAATTGCAAGGGCAAGAGCTCTGGGTAATATTTTCCTTTATGTTAGAATGGCAAGAGCTTACAAAAATGGAAATCTAAGTTTCCATTATGCCCCCAACCTACTAGGGCTCTATGTTGTCTGAAGCCTTATAAATAGCCTTTTTGTATTAAGACAGGGTGTGGTAGATTAACACACCTTTGGAGATCTTTAATACAGTTGCTTAAGGAAGGCAGTAGGGGTAGTAGAAGCACTTGGAAGGATGAATCAGGAGGAGAAATCACTAAATGCTGTAAAATATTGTATTTTGTTCTTTAATCACTAAATAGGTGCTTTATACACATTTTTTCTAAGTCTCCAAACACTTCTTCCTGGTAAGCACTGCTGTCTTTATTTTAGTGTCTCAGGAAGACCTTGCCATAGGTGACTGTGTTGATCATTAAACTGCCATCTTTTTCCAGCAATGCAGACTGCCGTATTTTGCTTTTTGATCCTGAGACTGTGAATCTGCAAATAAGGCTTTTGCTTACTAAGTAGGCTAAACTGTCAGTCAGAGGACCTGGGCAGGGGGAGGGGATGGTGAGCATGATGAGGAAAATTGGAGATCTTTAATACAGCTCCTTAGGTTTTGCTGCTGTTTTTGCCTTTGTTACTATTTGTTTTCTTTTGTCTCTCTGGATGCTTCTTGATCACAAAGCAGTTCCAACAAAGCATTTCATAGGAGCAGGGACCATGTTTATTTTTTCCATTGAATCTACAAGTCCAGAAATAATATTTCATACTGCCAAGTAATGATTAGTGTGCATTTTAGTGCAAAAAGGCTTGGATAACAAAATGAATGAATCAGTAAGTGAGGTTTTGGAATATTCAAACTTTTTATAGTGCCTAGATTTTAGAAACTGAGATTCTGTACTTATGACCTTTCTTGATTTTTCCCCTTATGTTTTTATTTAAGACTAGAGAAATTCTAAAATCTAGTATAACCAATGGATGTCTGATAATCATATTAGATTTTGCCAACCTCCTACGTTTTTTCTTCTTTACTCTTTGAGCTGTCAGCTAAGAATGTGCTTCTAATCAGAGTGACCATTCTGGAGTTATGGTATTGTCACTACCCCTAATGCTGGCTGCTTCCTACCTCCTGTATCCCAGTAGAAGTAGCCCCAGTTTGAGAGCAGGCTTAGTCAACTTTATTTTGAGAATTTCATGACAGCCAACTTCTCATGAACTTTACTTCAGTTGGTTGAGATTATTCTATTTCTGCACAGCCCAGGCTCTCTAGACCACATCTTGAAGAGCTCATGCTCATGTCAATATTAGATTTAAATGAAAAGTTCCTAGCTACTCTCATGCATCAATAACCTTTCTCTGAGTATGTGACAACTGAGAAGAAAATGAATAGCAGTATAACTTAATAGTATGATTAACAGTAATAGCATTTCTTCTCAGAGTTTTAGTTCTCATTCTAAGACGTTTTCAAGGAGGGATCCCTTTAAAGTAACCACACAGCAGGATATGCCCCACTCTTCTGGGCATCAGTGATACTCCACAGAACATTGAGAAGGCAGAGGCAGGTGGATGTCTGTGAGTTCCAGTTCAGTCTCATGTATAGAGAGAGCTCCAGGACAGCCAAGGTTGTTACACGGAGAAATCCTGTCTTGAAAACAAAACAAAACAAAACAACAAAACCAAATCAAAATACAATAAAACAAAACGTAGCCAATCAAGGTTTGCATAACATCAGAATAAAGAGAACATGGATCTTGGCCCAGTAATTTGAGATCGAGTTCTTAAAAATTCAACCAAGTGTAGATAACTCAATTCTGGGATGCTGAGGAATGGGGTATGGCTCTGCAGGTCACCAGTGGCTGGATGAAAAATAATGTGCAAGAATTTGCCAGTTCAGTGGAATACACAGTCAGCAAGTTAAGTCTGGTGTTCATGTATGTGAAATTCAGAAATCATCTTATTGCTGCTGAAAAGAGTTGGAAATTGTTCCTTTTCCTACCATTTGGATGCTGGATTGAAAATAATAAAAATTACAGAGACCAATGGATATTAAATCAAATAGACCTTCATTTTTTTTTTACTGTCTGGTCATCCTTTATTTATGTGGGGTAGGTTTTGGAGTAGTTGGAAATAAATGGGAATGGCATGGGGAGCCACTGTAGTGAAATATTTGTAAGTATCTGCTTCTATCTGGAATATTACTTGACCTCTAAGGAATTGATCATGATTCATGGCTAACTAAATACATTGCATTTCTATAATTTTGAGGTCCTGTACTGTGTGTGATATGCCTGGGTGCTCTCCTGATCTAGGACACTTGACAATGTCTGGAGACAATTTTGCTAAAGATAGATAAGGGATGTGGAGCTATGATTAAGTTGTTTCTTCTAGTGAGTTGAGGCTAGGGGTGTTTCTAAATATTCTATGATGCACAGGGCACCTCTCATCAAATAATTACCTAGCCTAAATGTTGATTACAGAGATCAATGAATGTTAAGTCAAGTAGATTTTTTTCCCTGTCCTTCCTTTCTTTATTTATGTTGGGCAGGTTTTGGAGTAATTGTAATACTACCAATGTTTCTCATTTTCTTTTAAAGATGTATTTCATTTTTAATTTTAATTTTTATGTGCATGCTCTGCATGTGTATACCAAATGTGAAGGTGGCTTCAGAAGCCAAATATTGACATAGCATCTGTTGGAGCTGAAGTCACAGGTGGTTTGTGTGCTATCCTAAAAGGGTGCCGAGTACCCAATGGGGACTGTTACTTGCTTTGATTGGAATAGGATCATTTTTAAGCACACATGTGTACATGCAGTCTTCAGAGATTATATGTTCTATTTGTGTTTCCACTGTGTGTATCTGAGTATATGCTGTTCAGCATTGTAAAACAGGATAAATAAGGCCATAGTGATTTGCAAACCTTCATAAAGAGTTAACATGAAACCTTTACTCTTGAGTCTTTTGCCATCTGATCTTTTCCTTGAAAGAGGTACTGTACATAGAGATAAGAATGCTTCTACCTTTTCCTATGCATCATCATTTTAAAAACAGAGGTTAGTTTATTTAGAGCCCTCACAAGCCACAAAATCCAGATTGAAATTTCTTCATTCTTGTAAGCAAATGCACATATCCTTCCCCAATCCAGAAACAGTTTAGAATCTTGGCCTGGATCTTGTGGCATCTAGTGATGCTGAGATCACAAGTAAAATGTGTACCAACTGACCACATTAGAGTGACCCTTGGAACTCTCTGATGAGATCCTAAGGAATCCTTTTGCAATGAAGAATTTCTATGAAGTTTAAGTACAAGTAACACAGACTTGATAGGTTCCTTTTACCTTGTGTTCAGGTGTTGGGTGCATATTACATATAATAATGTTAGAAGAAGACGTGAGGAAAGTCAACAGGCTGCTGAACACAGACAGACCCATCTCACCCTCTGGCTGTTTAGATAACAGCATATTGTTGAAACTCTGAAATGCTTAGTCAGCTCACGTTCTCTATGGCAGCTTTCCATTAAAATGTAAGGTCTGTATGGCATTACAGAGAAAAAAATTCCCATGAATTCAAAATACTTACCATTGTGTAGGGAAAAGCTTATTTACCTCAAATCCACCCACTAAGTCATTTTGCAGATGAGGGAACTGAATCCTAAGGAGACTAAGGGACTGCACAAAGGTCACAACTCTGACAAAACTGAGGTTAAAGATGGTTAATATAGGCTTTGAGGAAGAAACATGGTGATTAGACCACTGACAAGTGTGTTCTAAGAAAAAAGTGAGGGCAAGACAAATATTTCCTGAGTGGATTTAACACAGAAACAAAACCTGGTTTGACTGATTTTTTTTTTCTCCCACTGAATAAATCAATGTCGTGTCACCTAGGCAAACCAAGGCTTCCGCCGGTGACATCACAACCGTATGCAGTTAAGTGGCTGCTTTGAAAAGGATAAGGAGGTGTTTCCTGGGCAGACTCCTGTGTCTCAGCATTACCTCAAAGCTGAATTAGACGTGGTATGTCAAAGAAGACATTTTGGTAATTGCTAAAATCTTGAAGGTGCTAAGACTGACTGTCCCCATGTTCTGCAGTGGCACCTGCTGACACTGATGAAATCGATAGAAGTAGGGCACATTTCCATAACATGAATATTCAGAATTTGTGATGCAAGAATTATTATTAAATCACTGGGAAGGAACACATTCTCATTATTTGATTGAATACCAAATGCTGTCTTTTAAAAATAATCCAGTATGAATACTTTGATAATGAGAAAAGAGAGATGCTTGGGAAAAAACCCTCACACATTTTATATATTATGTAATCAGGAAAAGAAATTAAGTTTAAGCTATATAAAACATATCTAGAGGAACTGTGTTTGAATCATTAAGCATATTCCACCAATCTCTGTCCTGCATACATTGAAGTATAATATAATAGAAATATAGCGAGATTTCAATTCAAATGTTTTAAATAAAAGTATGGTGCTTTGGGTTTAGTGAGTTGACTTAGCCCATCAAGGTGCTTGCTGCTGAGCAAGAAGACCCCAGTGAAATCCCTGTGACTCACATGGTGGAGGGACAGAAACAACTCCTGAAATTGTTCTTTGACTCCACATAATAGCATGCACCTTCCCACATAATACATATATGCATAGATACATAATAAATAAACGTAATACAATAAGGTGTGTGACAAAGCATTCATGAGAAGGTATTTCTGTGTGTAACCCTGGCTGTCCTGGAACTAGCTCTGTAGACCAGCCTAGTCTCAAGCTCACAGAGATCCTGCCTCTCACTTCTGCTGGCTGGGCTTAAAGCATGTGCCACCATCCCCAGGCCTCAGTAAGCATTCTTAAGCACACATCTATCGCCCTGACAAGAAGTAAAACACTTCTACAAATGATAGTATTGTTTTGATGCTGGACACATTTGCTATAGTTCTGCATGAAGACAGTAGCATTCTATTTATTTATTTATTTGTTTATTTATTCATACTAAATTTTTTTTCATACAATAAATTTTATCATGGTTTTACCGTCTCCAATTTCTGACAGATCCCTAGCCTCCCTACTCACCCATTTTTCCCTCTCTTTACAAGAATGAATAAAATAAGCAAAACAAATTAATAAACACACACATACACAGAATCACACCACAAAGCATACAAAAGGAAATAAGAATAAACAAGGAAAAGTACCCAATAAGTAAGATTAAAAGTGCCCAAATAAAACAAAATGAGAAAAAAAGTCTACATGAATACAATGGAGTTCTGTTTGTGTTGGCCAACAACTCTTGGACAATGCAACTTGATCTGGAGTTTGCCTAGCGAATTCAGTGTGGCTACAGTGAAGAAAACCGATGTTTTTTTCTTTGACAGGAGGTATCATAGCTTCCTGGTTAGGGCTGGGATCCCATGCTCTATAAATGACTTCTCAAGAGTTATTATATACCTCAGAAACAAAAACCACAGATAAATTCTCACCGTGTATGAAGTGTATTCTGTTATTCATAACAAGATTTCAAGTAGAAATTATAGAAAAAAATAATTTTGTTTATTTAACTGTCAAAATAAATTGAGAGTACAGGTACAACTAAGTGACAGGGCCCTTTCCTAGCATCCCTGAGATGCCATGTTCAATCCCCTGTACTTCAAAACAACAACAATACCAATGACACCAAAGCATGAAATGAACTTCAGCTGTATGCCAAGATATGCATTAGGCTCTGGTCTTATAGGAACAAAATAGACAGAGAGCCATTTGTCCTTTGAAATGCATCATCTAAATGAAGGCTTAGACAAGTCCAAAGTTACATCAACAGCAGAGGATTGTGTAACAAAAGTGAATTCAGGATGCTGGGATGGGCAATTTCTATTCTTTATATCAGTTATCTTTACCATGCATTCTAGATTTTTCCATTTAATTATATTAGGAGACATTGTTTGTTATGGTAAGAATGGTTAAGGATTCCCTGTATTTCCTTCTTCCTACATCCTTTCCTTGCTTCGCAGGTGATAGGCATCTGCTCCTCCATTCAACAATAGTGTTTCTTTTTCCTGACTGCTCCCCTCAGCTTGACTGTCATTTGATAGTGTCTTGGGCTCTAGATTTTCAATTCTTGGTTTTCTTATCAAAACTAAGTAACTCAGTCACCCCTTACCAAGGTTTACTCTGTCAAGTAACAAGTCAAATAAGAATTCATTTAATTCATCTATTAGTTTATTGTTGCTAGTAGTAAGAATATCTAGGAATTAAGTAGCAATTTTATTTCTAAGAGAAAATTTGAGGATTATAAACCCTTTGTCCTATAGAGCAGATATGGGTAGTGACATTTCAATTGTTTTAAATAAATAGACACTGCCTGAAGATCTGAGAGTAAAACAATCCCACTGGTCAGTCTTACAGACCAGATTATGCTAACACACAGTTTTAATCTAGTAGCCACAATAATACATACCTTTAATCTCGATAGTCACAATGACACACACCTTTAATCCGATGGTGCACACCTTAAATCTCAGTCCTATACAGGAATATAATGTGGGGGGAATGGGGGAAGACAGCTCTCAGTCACACAGACTCATTCTGAAATTCCTGGAGAAAGAAGGATCTCCATTTCAGACTGAGGTCGAGGTAAAACCGAAGGAGCGGCAGGCCGCGTCCCACCACCCGGCTCCTGCACAGCTAGCTTTACATCCGAAATTTTATTTATTTAAGCACTGCTTTGCCCATTAGTTCCAGCCTCTTATTGGCTAACTCTCACATCTTGATTAACCCATTTCTAATAATCTGTGTGGCACCATGACTTGGTGGCTTACCGGGAAAGATTCTAGCCTGTGTCCATATCTGAGAGAGAGCTATGGTGTCTGCCTCATTGCCTTCTTCCCAGCATCCTATTCTGTTTACTCCACCTACCTAATTTTCTCTCCCATTAAAGGGCCAAGGCAGTTTCTTTATTAACCAATGAAAGTAAGACATAGACAGATGACGCACCTCCATCACCAGTGGCTGGCTGTTTTGCTTTTCAGATCTTCTGGTTGAACCCCAATTTCTTACCCTCAGCTTTTATTAACTGCTCTTCATATAGGGGTTTACAGAGCTAAACTGACAACCAGAGACTCTGCATGGGACTTATCTAGGAGTTCTACATATATGTTACAATTTTATTGCTTGGTCCTCTTTTGGGACTCTTAACAGTGTGAACAGGGGCTGTCTCTGACTCTTTTACGGGATATTGGAATCCTACACTTCATACTGGGTCACTTTGCCCAGATATAATATATGGGGAGGTGCTTAGTCTTACTAGAACTTGATATGCCATGTTTGGTTGATATCCATGGGATACTTGTCCTTTCCTGAACAGAAATGTAAGAGGAGTGAATCAGGAGTAGAAAGAGAGGAGGCATGGGAGCAGGACTGGGAGGAAAGGAAGGAGGGGAAACTGTGGCCAATATGTAAAACAGAGAGGGAAGAGAGAGAGAGAGAGAGAGAGAGAGAGAGAGAGAGAGAGAGAGAGGAAGAAGAAGAAGAAGAAGAAGAAGAAGAAGAAGAAGAAGAAGAAGAAGAAGAGGAGGAGGAGGAGGAGGAGGAGGAGGAGGAGGAGGTGGAGGAGGAGGAGGAGGAGGAGAAGGAAGATGAACAGGAACAGGAAGAGGAACAGGAAGAAAAGGAGGAGGAGGAGGAGGAGGAAGAAGAAGAAGAAGAAGAAGAAGAAGAAGAAGAAGAAGAAGAAGAAGTTGTTTCAAGTGTTAAAACCTGGAAGAGACCTTTAAGTTCTCACATCACAGTGTCTCAATAAAAGACAATAAATGCAAGAGTTGGGAGGTGAAAGTCAGGGAGAGTTTGGGATATTTATAATGGGACACACAGACAGTTTTTTTTTAGCTCATTGACCAATAACCCTTTACCTTTCCTTTCATTATTTTTTAAAACTAAGTTGGGTCTCTGTGTTGGGTAGAAACATGATATATTGGAAGAACATGGCTTTTGGAACAGTCAATGACCAAATCACATACTTTTTTGGAAAAAAATGGTAACACATGTATAAATTTGACACCTTGCTTGGCTTCACATTTGCGATGATAGGAACATTTTCTTTAGCATTCTATCTTCACTAAGAGTGATAATAAGCAGTGGTTATTATACATGTCTGAGATGAGAAGCTTTGTTGATACAGCAAGAAGTATTGGGGGTATGCTTATTTCCACACAGAAAAATTAACATTCAGTAGATAATATATTTCTTATGCCCTGGCAATGCTGAAGCATGCACTGGCAGCCTGTATGGTGATTCTGTTGAGCTTTTTCATACTGGATTTCATGGTCTAAGATGATGAGGACAGATATACATTAGTTATTAAAGATAATTGTTCATTGTAGTAACATTCCTGGATTTATAAGGTGAATGAGTGATGCCTGAACACCACAGCTCCTGTTAGATGGTAATTTCCAAGCAGAGGTGTGGAGGAGAGTCTAGAAAATGGCATCAAACCTGACTTTTAGGCAGCTAGTGTCACTGCAAAAGATTGGGTGTTGAGTATTTGTGAGATGAAGACACTGTTATATCCATTGGGGAAAAGTCCATAAAAAGATGAGGAAATGAGCTGGAGCATGGAATGCCCAGTAATGTGTCCCAAATGAGAAGGTTCCTAGGAAACAGGAGGAGTGGGGCAGGCAGCAGCTGCTGGTACTGGAGGCGATTGTCAGATGGCTTCCCAAAGGGCAGAGATGTGCCAACAACAGCCCAATGACAACTTTTATGTTGCCCTAGGGCAGGTTGGCACCTCCCATGGTAACCTGCCTCATAGCTGTTGTTCCAGTACACACTGTAGGTACCTCTTTGGTTCTGGAGGTTCCCGGGGCTGTCCTGGGAGGCAAAGAACCCTTTCTCTGTTACAACCAGCTTCACCAGGACATCATGGGAACTGTTTCAAAAGAGACTCTATGATAACTTCTGTCCCAGTCACATTTCTTACATTTCAGTTACATGCAGGCAGAATTTAGGATATCTTTTTACCTAACCAAATGACAGAGTTTTTTAACTTTGAAAATAGTTTTTTTTCATCCAGTATGTTTTGATCATGATTTTCCCTCTTTCATTTCTTTCTAGGTGCTGCCTACCTCCTTATTCATCCAACTCTATGACTTCTTTCTGTCTCTAGAAGACAAACAGGTCAATAATTAAACAAGCAAACCAAAGTAAAGCAAATCAAACAGAGGAGAAAAACATAAAAAAAAAGACACAAGAAACCTACACATGCAGAGACACATCCACAGGCACACACATGAAACCTAGAAAAAACCCAAAATCAGAACCTATAATAGACAGGCAAGAGAAAAGTAAGGTAAAAAATGCCCAAACAAAACATTATAATGCAAAACATCTCCAGAAATACAGTTGAGTCATTGTGTATTGGGCATTTGCTACTGGGCATGTGGCCTCCCTTAAGTGTGGGTTGTATACCCAGTGAGATTCCATTGGAGAAAACTGATTTTTCCATGGGGAGCAGTTGTCAATTGGAGATAGCTTCTGGAATCTGGATGAGGGCTTGTATCCAGCTCTCTTCTCAGCGCTGAAACTTCATCTGGCTTAATCCTGTGTTGGTCCTGTGCATGCTCTTAGAGTCTGAGTGAGGGAGCTCATCTGAGTATCAGTCTTGTTACGTCTGGAAGACACTATTTTCTTGGTATCTTTTATGCCCTCTCACTCTTAAAATATTTCCTCCTCTTCTTCCACATTGCTTTCTGAGCTTTTCTTAAGGGAAGGGTTTGACAGCATTTCATTTAGGACTAAGTGTTTCAAGGTCTCTCACTCTCTGCACATTGTTTAGTCAAGGGTCTCTGCATTAGTCCATATCTACTGCAGGAAGATGATGGTGGAGTGAGACACTGATCTATGGGCACTGTAGAATGCAAGGGACAGAAATCTTGCAGATTTCATTTTGGTTATCATGAATGTTAACTAAGTCCATTACACCTATTTCTGGCTTAAAAGTGATCATCCAGAGCATGTATTTCTTGTACTTCACTGTAGAACCCTGACTAAGGACAGTGTGTCCAGAGTGTTTTCTTGTTTTACAGCATAAAGAACCATTTCTGCCTTGTGTAAAATAAAAAGCCCTCCAAAGTTGCCATGTGCTTTTGGTATAAATGCAATGACAAATTATAGTACTTTACAGTCTTATTTTTTAAATGATGCCAAACTAAACAAGAAAAAAAAAAGAAAAGGAAAAGAGAAAATTGGTTCTGCCCTGCAGTTGTTATTGAATAAATCTAGCATTGAAAATATATATTATTAAACTAATGTTAGAAAATATTAGAGATGTATCTAATTATATTTTCCTAGGTGATCACTCTAAAACAGTTAGGGAAAGCACGAATGAATGAAGATCAGGTGTGGGCTGCCACAAAGACCAAACAAAGACTTTTGTTATGTATTGCTGAGGAAATGCTGGATGTCAAAACTGACAATGAGAAGAGCAGCAGGCTCATCTACGGTGAGTTAACATTTTCCTTAAGCTTCATATGTGTCCTATCACAAGGTCCCACTCATCGTATGTTGAATAGCTCATTCGAAATATTCAAACTCCACCTAGAAATAGAATAGTTTTAAAGGAATGGTTTTTCAAGAGGAGTTCTTGGGTCTGTTCAGGATGGCGAGGTACCTATCATGCTTTTGAATATATTCCCAGTGGCTGTGGTACAAATTGCTTTTCAGATAGGTCCTTGGAATATTCCAGGAGACAGTGTCCAGATGAATAATATTATTGGCTCCAGTGAACTCCTAGTTTTATGCCTTAATTCATGACTTCATGGCTCACTCCACAGAAATTTATTTTCACATTAATTTTAAGAAGTGGGAAGTCCCAAATCAAGGTATCTATAGTTTTAATTTTTTTTTGAAAATTTCATACATCTATACAATGAAATATGATCATATTTACCCTTCTCACTTTAATGTTTTTTTTCTAACTCACAGCCCAGATGTGCATGAGTATGGGGCCACATTGTTGGTGCATGAGAAACCAGCCTGTGTTCACATACCCACAGAGTAATTTTCCTACCCAAGCAACTATCCCCTGTCAATAACTCATTTTTCTGTAGCCTTACTTCCTGAATTGCTAATGGCTGTCTCTGGTTCTTCTTTGCTTATCATATTCTCTAAATGCAAATATTCTTTGTGTCTTCACCTTTTTTAAATAAGGACACTGTTTCTCTTGTGCTAAGAACCCAACTTCAGGACCTCATTTATCCTTTATCACTTTATGGAAAGTGCTATTTCAAAAACAAAGCAAAACAACCCTAGAAGTTCTGTCTTTAAATATAGTCATGTTGCAAACTTGGCCTTCAACAGCTGATTTTTTTTTTATTTTTCCCTATAGCTATGTTTTATTGACCTCAGAGAACCTTTGGATACAGTTTTAGAAAAACATACAGCAAAAACTGGATCCAGGCTGGGTCTGCTTGGCTCTAGTAAAATTCTAAGCACAGTGTTTATGCAAAACACCAGTGTGTGTGTGTGTGTGTGTGTGTGTGTGTGTGTGTGTGTGTGTGTGTGTGTGGTGTGTTTAGGGGTGAGATACCATATTTCCAAGTCATGGGGTAGCCAGTGGCACAGACTGAATCACAGATGGATATGCCTCCTTCTTGTAAGTTCAAGCACTCACCACTTTGCTGTGGGTGATCATGAAGATGAGTTTCCTATGACTTGGCTCCATATAAGAGTTGTCTCCTGTCTGTACCGTGTCTGTACATGGACAAGATTACTCCTGTCCAGGATCATGAGCAACTTGTCATATGTGGCAGTCTCACCCCCAGCTGAGAGCCGGCCTCTGTATTGTTGAACATGCTGTGCATAGTTAATATGGTAGTATCCCTGTTCCTGAAGACTGCGGTAGGATTGGTCATACTAGATACCTACTTAGTGGCAAAGTTCATATCAAGAGACTTCATGAAGTCATGAAAGTTCTTACTGTCCACTAGTTTCCAGGAGCTGTGAGAGAGGAAGCCTGCAGGCTCTCCAAATGGTCACATCTCATGATGAGCAGGGCCCACCTCAACACCTGAAATTTAGAAGACCATGATATTTCTTTTGAACCATTGGTTAATAGAGTCACCAATACAAATGTAGCATTAATGAAAAGTAATCCTGTCATTTATTTATTTATTTATTTATTTATTTATTTATTTATTTATTTATTATTCTTTCTTATTTTAGAAAGCAACACTTTTTCGGGATTACTTGTCAGTGAATCAGTCCAGTCTTTAACATTAGTAATTATGTCTATAATTTGTCTGAGTAGCAACCCATTACACTACTTAAAGAGATAGGATACCATTCATAGATCCTGCACTCTTGCACTCCTCCCTGCAACTGATAATGTCAGCTCTGCTCAGAAGCAGTGCCTGACAATGGGGATACTCAGATAAAAGCTACTAAATGAAATCACAATGATACTTCACAACTAATTATTAAAAAATCTACTGCACAAATTTCAGGAAAAAGAGCTATCAAGCAAATAGACAAATTTGCTTAGGCAAGTATAAAGCCAGTTTCATAGTAGTTTATGAAGTGCTAATAAAATATAAAATATAATGTTTTATTTTTTTCTTTTTGTCAGTTTTTTTCCTATGAAGTCAAGTGCATCTGGACTTTAAGTACTAGTTGTTACATGAAGGTACACAAGGGAATACAGTAGTGTCTATTCTAGCTGAAATTGTATCAGCTAGTTGATGATAGATTTGAGTGCCATCAGTATGTTTTAGCTTGATATTTGAGGAAGAGCCTGTGGACAGATTATTTAAAAAATGGGTATCAATGAAAGCAGTCAAAGTCATTACCAGGTCAGTGAGTTGAGGCGTGAATGGAAATGGAGGAGGCATTTCTGAGGCTATGTAAATCCATTCTCAAATTTACCTCTCTGAGGAAGAGTAGAAAGAGGAGGTATTTAAGAATAAATAGGAATGGTAAGGATAAAGTGGGATTTGTGTCCAGAATAGAAGCCAATATGACTTTCACAAGCAAGGGTAGGATGCACATGGAGTACAAGACTAGGACAGCTAAGAAAACAGATAGCTGAGCTCCCTGGATGACTGGAACAGAAGAAAAGACCATTTTCTCACTGCAGGAGGAAAGGATGGCAAGGTGGTGGAGCTGCGAAGGCCTAGACCAGTACAGGACTCTATTGCTTATGCTTAGTACTTATTAGTTTCTTGCTTATTTTTGATTGTTCCTTCAGGGCCTTTTGGAGTTACACTTCCTTGCCTTCATGGAGTGGCCTTTAGATTAGCTTCAGTCTTTAACCTGTCAGCAAAATTCATACCTACAGAGTCAACAGATGAATTGACATTGTTTGCCCTTCCCCAGAGTGATTAGCAGCAGTTTTAATAGTTTCTACTTTGTTAGTCAAGATGTGGAAAGAGGACCAGTGTATGGACAGGGCAGAATCAGGTGATCTGGCCTTTTCTGAGCCACTGAGCTATTGCACATTACTTGGTAGCACAACATGGTGTCAGGTGTTCTAACTAAAATATAGCTTGTATTTTCCCAGAAAAATCAAAGGGAATTCTTTCCAAAATGAACAGCAAGTGAAAGTATTACTTATTTTGATGTTAATCTAGGTTATCAATCACCCTCAGAAGTTTTATCTGATTGGTTGAAAATAAGAAGTGAGATGTTAATTTAAAATTTTCCCCACATAGGAGCAGCAACAATTTACAGTTATAATAGTACAAAATAGCTCTCTTGAAATATACATGCTAAACATGTTTGGTTGAGTATTTTTTTTAAGTAAAGTAAAAGCATTCCATCAACAAAAAGTTTCTTTATTGCTAACAATCTAAGGAAATCTCTTTTAGAGATATGAAAACGTGTGAGCTCCCAGAGATATCAAGAAGAATTGCTTTTCTACTCAAACATGAAGTAATGGCCAGACATATGAGCACCGAATGGAAAAAGGCAGAAGACCAGATTTAGATTCTTGATAAAAATTACATGAAGTATGTTGACGTCTTCAAACTTTTAAAGAGATAATTAATATGCACTAAAACCATTTCAGTATATAGTGACATTGATATATAGAGACTAAATAGTTCTAAATATAAATCTTACAATTTGATAATCACATGATTTTATTTTACTTATTTCCCCTTATTTTAAAGTTATTGTGTAGAAGGACTGTGAAGAAAATATTCTCCCTCACTTTAAATGTCATTGTCATCTAGAGTGATATTTTATATGTTCTTTTGCTCTTATTATTTGCGATGTGTTTGTGTGTATGTATGAGTGTGCAGTTTAAGTTTGTGTGCATCTTAGTCAGTGTTCTATTGCTGTGAAGGGACACAATGACCATAGCAACTCTTACAAAGGAAAGCATTTAATGGGAATTTGTTTACAGTTTCAGAGGTTTAGTCCATTATTAGCAAGATAGGAAGCATGCCAGCACATAGGCAGACATGGTAGTGCAGAAGGAGCTGGAAGTTCTATATTTGGATATGTGGGAAGCAGGAAGAGAGCTTCTTCAACCCCAACACCCACGCTGAAGGGATGCACTTCCTTCACAAGGCCATAGCTTCACCAACAAGGCCATGCCTAATCCCTTCTGAATACCTACATTCCCTAAACCAAACATTAAACTATATGAGCCTACGAGGACCATTCCTACTCCACAGTGTGTGAAGGTACCTGTGCAAATGTAGCATCTGCATCTGGACAGCAGAGGTTGCCTCTGGGCATCTTTACATTTATTTGATTGTGTATTGGTTTGCTTGTTTTTGAGACAGGGTCTTTCATAGTTCTCAGAGCTCATTCCTTTATCAGGGCTGACTGCCCAGTGAACTTCAAGGATCTGCCTAGCCCTGCCGTGCCCTTTCCTCCCTGCTGTACCCCATACAGCTCAGGAGTTACAGGTTGCACTACACCTGACATTTTGCAAGGTGTTGAAAATCTGAACTGAGGTTCTTATATTTGTGCAGCATACATTTTATCAACCAAGTCTTTGCTATGGCTTCTCGTTTCTTTTCCTAGAAAGAAGAATGCTGTAGAAGGAGCTTCAGGCTGTGTTCCTGCCGCCCGGCTCCCAGCCGCTTGGCTAGCTTATGCCCTGAAATAATAACATACAAATTGTATTCTTTTAAACACTGCTTGGCCCATTAGCTCTAGCCTCTTACTGGCTAACTCTCACATTTTGATTAACCCATTTCTATTAATCTGTGTAGCACCACAAGGTGGTGGCTTACCAGGAAAGATTCTAGCCTACATCTGTCTCAGGGTGAAGAATCATGGCGCCTGACTCATTGACTTTTTCCTAGCATTCTGTTCTGTTTACTCTGCCTACCTAATTTTCTGTCCTATTAAAGGGCCAAGGCAGTTTCTTTATTAACCAATGAAATTAACACATGGACAGAAGACCCACCTACATCAGAATGCAAGTTACTTTGCTTTTCTACTCTTAACTCAGATTAAATTCTAGCAAAGACACTTGTGTTTTAGAACCTCTCAGCTGTTTCATATTAACTTGGTTAGCTCTGGAATGCCAGATTGAGTCTGGGATTCATAATTATAGTCACACTGGATAGGAAGAACTAAACAATTATGTATTAACTTACACTTGACATTTTGGTTTTGATAAGGTGAAGAAATATGTTTTATTCTAATTAATTTGGAATATTTTATATAGTGATTGTGGAAAATGACAGTGCACTTAATGGAAAGTGGAGACACCAGTGTGTCCTGCTTAAATTTGAGTAGAATATTGATATTTGACTCAATTGTTTTTACATGGTGAAGGTTTAGAGTTATTAAAAGTAGAAATAAAGGAGAATAAGCAAATTAAATTAATTAGCAATTGACAGTCAAGTCAGCTCAAACTGTCTTAAAAAGCACTGAAAGTCTGGACTGCCATCTGGAAGTCTTGAGGTGCTGAGCACTTGAAAGTTGTGGCAACCTGTCTCTCCTCATTCCACTTTCTTCATTTTCAGACTAGGAGCACAGTGGTAGCCACAGTTTCTAGTTTTACAGCTCCCAACAAATAAGAGAAGATGTTGACCTGGGTCACAGGACATAAAATAGTAGAAGTTAGCAAAGCAGAGTGTCCTGTTTAGTTTAAACCTACAGAATGGCATCTTGGACTCTGGTGCTGTTTCTGTAGTCTTACATTATAAAAAAGAGACAGCAGAAGTAGTCAGGTTACAGCCTGACTACTATTGTATCCAGGCAACAATGCCTATAATGCAGATTTCCATGGTTAATTGCTGTGGGAACTAATTTAGCCAATAGCCCTTAAGATACAGCCCACTTGGGCATGGTCTATTATACTATAAATGCAGCTGTAAAGCCTGTGATCACTCCCTTGTTTCCAGTTCTCTCTTAGGCTAGATTTGGTTCCTGTTCCCCATTTGTGCAGAGAATTGTGATCTAGGACTCTGATCTGTGGGTCTACCCCTAAATAAATAACCCTTTATTATATGTAATTCTGAACTAGTGTGGGATTATTTTATAACTTCCATCATTATTTATTAGTTTTTTTGTTAGTTTTCTCTACCAATGAAAAGTTCTTTATAAGGAATTTGAGGTGTTATTCCAGCAGCTGTACCTGGACAGAGAGAAGTCAGTGTCAACACTGGGGTCATTCGAGACACTTTGGTATACAAATGTGTCTAATTTGAATCTAAGGAGCACTTTTCTCAGTCACACCCTTTCTCTAAAAATGGTTGCAATGTGTTCAAAGTTGTTTGTAGCACAGAGGTTTCCTAAGAGGCCAGTGAGTCTTCCAGTCTGCACTGCAGGGTATTTGATTAGTGGAAAGTTTTCAGATCAATCCCAAACTTTCTCAGCTCTAAAACTGTCACTGACAGCCTGTTCTCACTGGTCAGCTGGTCTCCAAGGACAGTGAGCTTGATCTTTCTGCTTACAAACCAGCCAGTGTCTCAGTGTGAGAGAGAGGATGCCCAAGATGTTTTACAACCACTGACACTCCCCATGTCACTTACTTTTCTTGTTGTTATGATAAAATATTTTTTAAAAAAAACATAAGGAAGGAATGGCTCATTTGACTCAGAATTTATGAAAGCAGGTAAGGCATATGGTGGGAGCCTGAGGCAGTTGACCACATTGCATCCACAGTAAAGAAGCAGAGAAATAATGGCTGGCGCTTGGCTTGTTGTCTCCATTTTGCAGTTTGTGATCATGGAATACTGTAGCCCACAGTCAGGAGAGGTTTTCCCTCCTTAGAGAAAGCTCTCTGGAAATGGCTTCATACACACACACAGGGGTATGTCTCAGGCAATTCCATATGTGGTCAAGTTGACACAGAGATAAACTATCATACCCCCCATGCCAATTGCTGTAAACTCATGACTTTCTTCTTCTTTTTCTTTTTTAATTAATTTCTTTTGAGTTCTACATTTTTCTCTGCTCCTCTCCCTGTCTGTCCACTCCCCTTCAAAATCAGTGAACTTGAAACTACCACAAATGAAGGGCTTTTTTGCTTGTTTTGTTTTTTTTTTGTTTGTTTGTTTTTTGTTTTTTGAGACACAGTTTTTCTGTCGCTTTAGAGCCTGTTCTGGAACTAGCTCTTATAGACCTCAAACTCACAGAGATCCACCTGCCTCTGCCTTCCAAGCACTAGGATTAAAGGTGTGCTCTACCACCACCCACCTTTTTTTTAAGTTGAGGCATAGTTATTGTCTCCCCATTTTTCACTAAGGTCTTCCTCTTCCACAACAGCTAGGATTTGAGGTTCATATCTGTGTCATGTATTGTACAGTGTTCTTGTCATAGACGAATCATGTGAATCCATGGGAATCAGCCATATTGTGATTTTTGCTTCATGTCTTTCTCCCCTGCCTTCGATTCTGGCCACAGTCACGGACATAAGTACTGAGCTGGCCGCCCTCTGGACCGACACATCGTCAGTCTTCAGTGTGAACTGAAAACCATTGGCTTTCTGACTCACTGTGCCTCTGGATTCATGATGAGGATCCCTGGAGATGTCCTTGTCATTTCCTTGCCAGGGAGAGAACTAATGCTCCAGATAAGCAGGGTTGAGATGGATTCTAAATAATCCCTTGACGATCTTGACAGAACCTAGTAGCTGTTGTCTGTGGTGCTAGTCATCTCACTAAAGCTGTCTTTAAAAAAGAGAAAGATTTCACAAAATCAAACCATATCTTGCAGAAAAGGTCACTGATTTTAAATGTAGATCTATATGAAATTTTGTATATGAATATACCTATGTGGCTCCCACCAAGATAAAAATGTAGGAAATTTTGAGCACCTAAGCAGGCTAATTTGGGCCCACTCTGCTCTTAAACTCACATCAATAGCTTCACACTTCACATGTCACTTGAAGCTTGATTCCTTGCACTCAGCACTATAATGGAGAGTTTATGCAGATTGTTGCAAATGTTAATGATAACTTCGTTCTTTTCCTGGGTGTGGTACTCTATGTTTAGTCATTCACAAAGTATTCTCATATTGTCCTTCCTGGTTTTTCCTTTTACTGTTCCTGGCTTTTTATCCTTTACTGACACCCAAAATTTATTACCTACATCTATTTCTTCTTTGGCTCCCCCAGTCTCTCTGCTTTAGGATCTCAAAGTTCCAGTGCTATTGTTGTGAGTATAAAGGTAGAAATTCTCTTGCTCTCTCCGCTCTTGATAACTTGACCATTGAAAGCTTTCTCGTGGAGAGGTTTAAGTCTCCTCATCACAAAACTTGAGACATTCTGAAGTGTTCTTAGTTTAAATCCACAAGTTATGTAATCAATTTAAGAGAGATTGTCTAGGGAAGATAATGCCCAACAAAAAGAAATAAATAGTGGAATTTCATGCACGAGATACTATAGGTGAAAAATCATGGTTTTAGATGGTTTTAGAGGGGTTTTCATGCCCTAAAACATCACAGCTTGAATGGCTAACTGGTGGATTTTCTTGACCCATGACAGACTCATCTGATACAAAGGAGTAACGGGGTAGAAAATCAGCACATACATGTAAAGGGGTATTTGAAAAGAGGCAGGGGTTTTGAAGTAAGTAAGTAGTGTATAGTCAGCATGTTGGTCTATATCTGTTATTTTCCTTCAGGACAACTGAAACCCTACAATTTCTAAGATAATTTACGTGGCAAAATGTATCTAAAATGTAACAAATTATGTGAGGATATCTGCTGATAAAGACATCAGTGAGGGTGAAGAGGAAACTCTAGGGGGCTGAACATACTTTTCCCCTTAGTCTATGATATTTATTTCACACTGTATCAGTGTGAAACATTTTCTATGTAACTACTATAAATTGCACAGCCATTATAGTAATTGATTTAATATTTCACTTGTGGATGTCACTAAGCATTGCCCTCACTCAATGACTTTGTTTCCATGGTAACTCATGTGTTTTAAATGATAAAAAATGCGAAGAGTAGAAAGGATCAATTAGTGATATATAACTCCAATTAAATAAAATTTAGATTTTTATACAGAGAAGCAAAATCTTTCAAAAGTGAACATAATAGTCTGTCAATATAGTTGGGCTTGGTCAAATGGTGCATACACTAATTTTCAATAAATCTTCATGCTATTGTGCATAGCGTCTGGCTACCACAAACTTAAGGTTTTTATGCAAAAGAGCTAATCATGCAATCAGTCCTTAATTATCTATTGTCTAAATCCAGCCTGCCTTCCTCTCTTATTTTCCATCCTTTCATTCTTTATTGGCATTTTTAACATAAGGAAGAGGAGGTAAATTAAAATGATTTTATTTTGCTTCTCAAGAGCTCTGCCTGTGAGAACACATTAATTACTTCATTTATCAAGGGTGTATTGAGCATATTCCAAACACTGATGCTCATTGCTATTCCTCAATTAGGCAAAGCCCTTTCCTTCTAAGATGTCATGTATCCAGTGTTGCCTTTGCCTGGGAAGCACTCTTCTAATCTACACAAGGATCACTCTCTGCTCCTTTCATGTCTTTGTTCTCCTGTCAGCTTCAAAGAGCAATCTTACTGCCATCCTGTATAAAACAGCAACATTCTCCCCCACAGAAATCCTATGTGCCCTGTGCTTGAGCTACTTTATATTCTGCATTTCTTATGATGCCATCTAACATTCATCCACTCACTATTTGTCTTCCCACAAGCATAAAATTAATGATGCCTAAATACAGTGGAGTTCTCTGGTGTTTTCCTCTCACTGTTTTGTGCCCATCTTAGGGAGTAGTTGTTTATCGTATTCAGTGTAGCCATTGTCAGTGTGTTTTTTAGGATGAAAGACACAGCCAGTGTTCCTCCTTTGTTCTCAAAAATTGCTACTTTCTAAAGAAATTTATGAACAACATTACAATGTAAGATTATATTAATGAATTTTCTCTTACTGAGAATAGTTTTTTTCATATAATATATTCGATTGTGGTTTCCCCTTCTCCTATTCCTTCCAGCGTCTGCACCCCCGTTTTAACCAGATTCTTGCCCTTTTTTGTCTCTCATAAGAGAACAAACGGGCATCTAAAGAATAATAATAATATAAAGAAAAAACAAACAAATCATAATATGAAAAACAACCAGTCAAGGAAAAGAGCCAAGGAAAAGCACAAGAAATGTATGTAGATGCAGAGACACACATACTTGTGTAGACAGAAGTTTCTGTTCCAACCTATCCCAGAGATTATGTAAATGGAGATTGTGCTTTTGTTTCCCTGCCACCCAGATCTGAATAATCATGCAAAAATTGTATTAATTACAACACTGACCAATTGCTTGGGCATAGTCCTAGCTAGCTCTTATATCTTAAATAAACCTATTTTTATTATTTTATATTTTACCATGAGGTTTGTGGTTTGATACCTCACATCTTTCTTCTCAGGTATCTACATGGCACATACCATCTTTCTCCCTGTGTTCATTTTAGTTTTCCCAACTAGCTCTATTCTGCCCTACCATAGGTCAAAACAGTTTCTTTATTAACCAATGATAATAAAACATATTTACAACATGCAGAGGGAAATCCCACATCATATTTGCACACTCAGGAATCTCATCAAATCCCCCAAATCACAAGCCATATAAGGACCTATAAGATTGAAAACAAAATGAAATAAAACAAAAATAATACATAATGACTACTCTGACTTAACATCATGATATAAAGAATTCCAAAGATGTCATTGATTTTTTTTGAGTCTCTCATCTACTGATGTTCAATGAGATAACCTTGAAGAAAACTAATTTTTTTTGTGAGCAGTTATCAATTGGAGATAACTTCCATGTTAGGGATGAGGGTTTGTGTCCACTTTTATTCTCCATGTTGTGACCCCACCATGTCCAGAACTTTGTAGGCCCTGTGCATGCTGCCACAGGTAGTAAGTTGATGTGTCTAGAAGACGGTAATTCCTTATTGTCGTCCATTACCTCTGGCACCCCAAATCATTATGCCTCCTGTTCTGCAGTGTTCCTTGAGCCCTGAGAGGAGGGATTTGGTGGAGAAACCTTGTTTAGAGCTGAATGCTCCATGCCTCTCAGTCTCTGCATTTTGTCTGTCTATGTGTCTCTGAATCTTTTTTCTCATATGCTGCAGGAGGGAACTTCAGTGATGGTTGCTGAGTAAGATACTGATCTATAAGTATAGCAGAATATTACAAGGAGTTATTTTATTGCTCTGTTTTTCTAGTAGAACAGTAATATTTGATTTTCCCCCTAACACCCTGACTTTTCTAGTCTCAGATTCTTGACTACCCAATCAGCATTGTGTTCCATATCTTGGAGTGGACCTTAATTCAAATTAGATATTGGTTAGTTATTCCCAGAAGCTTTGTGTACTATTGTACCAGCATATTATACAGGCAAGTCACCATTATAGCACCAAGAATTTGTACCTGGGTTAGTATTACCTCCTTCTTTTGGTGCCTTGCACAGTCAGTCTAGTACTAAAATACTAGTCCTCAGGAATGAAGCTCTATGTAGTTACCAGTTTGACTTCTCCATGTTCAATAAGTTTTGTGGGTGTTGTCTTCTATAGGGATTTCCCTTAAATTTGTGGAGAGTCACCAGTAGCCTTGACAATAGCCTGTGTTATTTTGGGGTTCCAAGGGAACTCTGTGGCCAAGAACTTGATTAGATATATCATATTCCTGGTATTAGAAGTTCAATTTGGTGAGAAGAGATTTTCAGTTTGGGTTTGGTCTTCTCCATTATGTGGAATTTTATTTAGGCCACCTTCATATATTTGTATTTTTTAGGAAGCTTCTACCCTATTGGGCTTCTCTATAACCTACAACTTTTCAAATGACCCTTAGTTTTAGCTTCCTCTCCTAGTATTCCTATCCCTGTCCTCTCTTTTCTCTCCAACCCTGTCACATTCTCCTACATGTATCCCCTGCATATCTACCATAACTATCTATTCTATTTCCCCTTTCTAGGGAGATTTATCTCTCTAGGCCTAGTCCATTAATATCTACTTAACAGCTGTTTGGATTGCTATAGTTCTATAGTATGACTTGATACCTTGGAGGGTGGATTACGCCCTATTGTTCTTTAGTATTCCAGACTGTTTTAGCTATTCTGGGTTTTAGATTTTCCATACAAAGCTGAAAACTGTCCTTTTAAGGTCTGTGAAGAATTGTGTTGGAATTTTGATGGGGATTGCATTGTATCTGCTTTTGGAATGATGGTCACCTATACTATATTAATACTTCATATTCATTAGCATGGGAGTGCTTTCCATTTTCTGATGCTTTCTTCAATTTATTTCTTCAATGTCTAAATGGTTTTTATAATATTATACAAGTCTTTCCCTTGCTTGAATAGAGATATTCCAAGATATTATATACTTTTGGAAGCTGTGGAGAAAGGTGCTGTCTCTCTGATTTCTTCTTTAGTCTGTCATTTGTTTATAGGAAAGGTACTGATTTTTGTGAGTTAATTTTGTATACTTCTACTTTGCTGAAGGTGGTTATCTGCTGTAGAAGTTTCCTGGTAGAATTTCTAGGGTAACTAGAAGTTGTATGAACATATGATATGTATACTATCATTTCATCAACAAATAAAGATACTTTGACATCTTCCCCTCCAATTTATATCCCCTTGATCTCCTTCATTTGTCTTATTGCTTTAGCAAAGTCTCAAGTACTATAATAAATAGATATGGGGAGAGTGGTGTAGATGGAGGGAGACTGCTTATTCATTTCTCAGCTGCCTAGACCTGAAATAATCACACAGAAACAATTTTAATTAAAACACTGCTTAGTCTAGTATCTCAGGCTTTTTATTAACTAACACATTTTAAATTAATCCATTTCTATTATTTTGTATTTTACCACAAGGCTCGTGGTTTACTGGTAAGGTTCTAGGGTGGGTGTCTTTCTCCTTTGGCAGTTACATGGTGTCCTCCTGACTCTGCTTACTTTTTCTTCTCTATTTCTGCTTGGAATTAATACCTTCATTTATTCTGCCCTGTCATAGGCCCAAAGCAGCTGTTAACCAGAGGTAACAAAACACTTTCACAGCATATAGAAGCAAATCCCCCATCAGAGTGGAGAACCCTGTCTTGTTCCTGATTTTAGTGGAAATGCTTTGAGTTTCTCTCCACTTAAGCTAATGTTTCTATGGGCTTGCGTTAAACTGCTTTAGTGGTATTTCTTCTGTATTTCCTAGTCTTTTAAGTACTTTTTAATCTGTCTGTCTGTCTCTCTGTCTATGAATTCACCCACTCATCTGTTCATCTGTCCTTCCTTCTATCATCTATCCATGCATCCATTATTTTTTATCAATTAAATTTATTGATTTGTTTTCAATCTTGATCACAGTTTCCCCTTCCTCCATTACTCTCACTCCCTCCTCCACCTCTCCTCCCCACCTCAATCTATTCTTCCTCTGTTGCGATCTAGAAATGGCAGGCCTCCCAAGAATATCAACAAAACATGGCATACATGACCTATCAAGGTGCAGTAGGACTAAGTACCTCCCCTTGTATTAAGGCTAAGAAAGGCTAGCAAGAATAAGAAATAGGTTCCCAAAAGCCAACCAAAGTGTTAGTGTCAGCCCATGAACCCACTGTTAGCCATTCCGCAAGTAGGCAAAACTATACCATATATATATATATATATATATATATATATATATATATATATATATATATATATATGCCTAGGTGAGTCCTATGCGTTTTTTTCCAGGACCTTTATGTGAAGAAGTTAAGGATACTGTCAAGGGAATTTTCTTCATCTAATGAGATTATCATGTGGTTTTCATTACAGTTTATATGATGAATAACATTTATTGATTTATAGATGTTGAAGCATTCCTGCATCTTTGAGATGAAAGCTATTGTGTAATAGCAAATTATCTACTTGGTATATTCTTAAATTCTGTTTGAAAGTATTTTATTGAGAAATTTTGCATAATGACATAAAGGAAACTGGTTTTAAATCCTTTTCTTTGGTCTTTATGTCGTTTGGGTATCAGGGTAACTGTGACCTTACAAAAAGACCTGGGAAATGGTCCTTCTGTTTCTGTTTTGTGGAATAATTTGAGGAGTATTGACCTTAACTCTTCTTTGAAACCTGGTAGAATTCTGTGTAAAACCATCTAGTCTGACTCTGGGCTTTCTTTCTTTCTTTCTTGGTTGGAAGATTTAATTACTTATATTTGAAGAGGGGTTTTAGTTCTGTTTATGTTGCTTATCCAATCTTGACTTAACTTTGGTAGGTGGTTATATTGAGAAAATTTCCAATTCTTTTACGTTTTCCAGTTTGGTAGACTATAGTTTTCTAAAATACATCTTAGGATATTCTCTGTGTCTGTCCATATTTTGTTTCTAATTATGTTAATTTGGGTCATTACTGTCTGTTTTTTTATTTAATTTGGCTCAGGGGTTGCCAGTCTTACTGATCTTGTTAAAAAGCTAACTTGTCATTTTGTTGATTTGATGTATTCTTGGATGTATTCATTGATTTGATGTATCTTGTTGTGGTTTCTACTATATTGATTTCAGCCCTGATTTTGATTATTTCTTGCCATCTACTCCTTTTGAGTGTTATTTATTTTTTTGTTCTAGAGCTTTCAGGTTTAATGTTGACTTGCTAATATGAAATCTCTCCAATTATTTTATGTAGGCATTTAGTGATATGAACTTGACTTTTTAGAACCAACTTCACTAAATCCCATATATTTATGTGTGTTTTATCTTCATTTTCATTCACTTCTAGAAAGTTTTAATTTCTTTTCTAATTTATGTCTTGACCCTTTTTTCATTCAGTAGAGACTGGTTCACCTTCCATAAGTTTGGAGTCTTTCAGCTGTTTCTGTTGTCATTGATATCCAACTTTAATCCAGGGTGGTCAGATAGGATGCAGGGTGTTGCTTCAAATTTCATGCATATACTGTGACTTGTTTTGTGTCCAATTATTCAATCAATTTTTCAAAAGTTATATAGGATACTGAGAAGGTTTATTCTTTTGAGTTTGGGTAAATTGTTCTGTACATATTTGTTAGCTTCATTTGATTTATAATCTCAGTTAGCTTCAGTATGTCTCTGTTTAATTTTGATTAGATGTCCTGTCTATTGGCAAGAATGAGCTACTGAAGTCACACACTATCAATGTAAGATTCTGTATATGATTTTAGATAAAATAGTGCTTCTTTTTTACTAAATTGAGTGCCCTTGTGTTTGGTGAATAGCTATTTAGAATTGCAATCTCCTTTTGTTGTTCTTTTTCTTTGATGAGTATGTAATGTCTTTCCCTATCTCTTCTGACTAGTTTTGGCTTGAAGTCTATTTTGTCAGATATTAAAATATCTACAGCAGCTTGCTTTTTAGGTTCATTTGCTTGGGATATTTTTTCTATCATTCTACTTTGAAGGACTGTCTAACCTTAACAATAATGAATGTTTTTTATATGTAGCAGAAGGACAGATTGTGTTTTTGAATCCATTCTGTTAGTCTGTGTCTTTTTATTGAGGAATTGAGACCATTGATATTGAGCCTTAGAATGAACTATATTTGTTGGTTTTCATTGCTTCATTGTTGTGATTTGGGATTTTCCCTATTCTTTTGATTTCATTATCTATATGTTTAAATTTGTTTTTTTTTTATCATGGAATATCATACTTTCTTCACTTACTGTGATTGAAAGTTTTGCTGGGCATATTAGTCTGGGTTGGCACCTGTGGTCTCTTAAAGTGTGTAGAACATATATCCAGGCCCTTTGGCTTTTAAAGTCTTCATTGAGGGGTCTGATGTTATTGTATTAGATCTTCCTTTATATGTTATTTGTTCCTCTTCCTTGCAGCTTTTAATATTCTTTCTTTGCTCTATACTTTAGTTTTTAAAATATTATGTATTATCAAATTTCTTTTCTGATCTAGTCTATTTAGGGCTTTGAATGCTTCTTGTACCTTAATTGCTATATTTTTCTTTAGTTTAGGGAATTTTTTGGTGTGTGATTATGTGGAAAATATCTTCCATATCTTAGAGCTAGGGTTCTTCTTCTTTTTCTATTCCTATTATTAATAGATTTGGTCTCTACATAGTTCCTCAGATTTCCTGAATGCCTTTTACTTGGATTTATTTTAGATTTAACATTTTCTTTGACTGAAGTATCTATTTCTTATGTCTTATCATCATTGGTTTGACTCTGTCTTCCATTTTTTGTATTGGTGAGTTTAATTTTTGAGGTTCCCAGTCTTTCATTTTCAAATTACATTCAGTTTGAATTTTTCTTTATTTATTCTATTTTTGCTTGTAAGTCTTGAACTGTTCTCATTTTATTTCACTGTTTATTTGTTTTTTCGTGTATTTCTTTAATGGATTAATTCATATTCTCTGTAAGGATTTCTAATGTAGTCATAAAGACTATTTTGAAGCCTTTGTCTTGTGCTTCATCTGTGCTGTATTTCTCAGGGCCTGCTATGGTAGTGTTGCTGGGATAAAGAGAAATATATTGTCCTTAGTGTTACTGATGTTTTTTAACACTGGTGATTTTTTTTAACATCTGGATTTGGAATGATTATAATTCTAGGTGCTGATTCATGATCTTTAATGGGTGAATGTTGTTTTTCTTTTTGTTTTCCTTTTTTTGAGACAAGGTTTCTCTGTAGCCTTTGAAACCTGTTTTGGAACTGGCTCTTGTAGACCAGGCTGGCATCAAACTCACAGAGATCTGTCTGCCTCTGCCTCTTGAATGTTTGGATTAAAGGCATGTGCAACCACTGCCAGGCACCCTTTTTGCTTCTTCAGAGAGTGTGCTGGCTGTAGGTTGCCTTGTAGAAAATGCTTCTGAGAAACTGTCATGTGCGGTCACTGGACATTCCATATAGAATATGTTTCTGGGTATTGGTAGCTAAGATTTAGGGACGGAAATGGACTAAAACAGGGAGGGGGTCCACAGGAGAGAGAAAATCAGGGTCTGACACTCAGATCTCAGGATTTGCTTATTTGCCTGGGAATGGGATAAAAGGAGAGCCACAGCCAGCGGTCTGCTACAGAGTTAGGAAATGGGACTTGGGCATTGAGTTTGACTAGTAGAGAGTTACTGAAAATCTGAAGATCACCTACTTGCTTTTCTGGCAGGTTTGGCCTTAAATAAAACTTAGAAAAATGTAAATCACAAGGATACCTCATCATAAGAGTCAAGTAACTTAATCTGCTGGGCATTTTGAAGGATTGTTTGGAAAGCTGACATTGAGTTGAAGTAAAGAGAGAATAGGCATATGAGAGAGTATATCAAGAAGTTGATTAAATTGGCCCTATGGAATTGGCCAAATATCCTATTGGGACAGTGTGGGGGGTGTCTTTCTGTCTTGTGTTGCTTTTATTGGTTAATGAATAAAGAAACTGCCTTGGCCTGTTGATAGGACAGAACTTAGGTAGGCGAGGAAAACTAGACTGAATTCTGGGAGAAGGAAGGTGGAAAGAGAGAAGCCATGGAGGCACTGGAGACAGACTCTGGGAACTTTAGCCATTAAGCCACTGTCATGTGGAGATACACAGATTAATAGATAAGGCTTAAATTAAGATGTAAGTATTAGCCAATAAGAAGCTAGAGCCAAGCCGGGCGGTGGTGGCGCACGCCTTTAATCCCAGCACTCGGGAGGCAGAGGCAGGCGGATCTTTGTGAGTTTGAGACCAGCCTGGTCTACAAGAGCTAGTTCCAGGACAGGCTCCAAAGCCACAGAGAAACCCTGTCTCGAAAAACCAAAAAAAAAAAAAAAAAAAAAAAAAAAAAAAAAAGAAGCTAGAGCCAATAGGCAAAGCAGTGTTTTAAATAATATAGATTCTGTGTGATTATTTTGAGTCTAAACTAGCTGGGTGGCAGGGAACCAACAAGCAACCCCTCCTTTGTAACAGAACAGAGAACATTTGTGTAATACAATGTTAGAACTAAACTGAACTTACATGTTTGAAGGTGGACTATACTCTTTTCAGTTAACTTCAGAGTTCTCCACTCTTGATTATATTATATTCCTTAGATTTACATAGTAAATGTACCTTACTGGATGTTATATGCATAAGAGTTAGGAACCCCTATCATAATACAAGATCTGGATTATTTTCCGCAGTGTTTTAAGGGGTGAGTGTTGAGTCTAAGGCCCCTGATGTGAACTTGTTAATCTTAAGCACTGCTGTTATTTCAGGCTATTAAAACATTTTAGATAAAGCATATTTTTTCATAAATTTGTAGTAATTTTGTTTTTAACTAACATGCCTGATAATTATGGTTATAAGTGTCAAAACATGTTGTAAATAAATAATATAGTAGAATAAAAGAGAAGTTTTGAAGTAGGCATATTTATGTGGACTTTGAGTTCCACATACTTCTTTATATAGACCCCAGGAATACAGTATGAACATTTTTTATGTCTATACACGATCAGAACCCTAGGATTTGATTAGTTTGTCCAAATCATTAACTGTTCTAGTGTTCTTTCCTGTAAAATGGGATTATGATAGTACCTCCTTAGTACTTTGCTATGATTTCATTTAATTTATGTAAAGCAACAAGACCTATGTTTGGCATTCATTAATTTCACAATAATGCTAAAATAAGCAAGAAAATCCTGGAAAGATATTAAATTTTCCTGGATAAAATATGTAATATCTATTCGTGTTGCCATCAAGAAGAAGGCAAATGTAAAAAAAAGATTTTGACAGTTTATTTGTGTGTGTGTGTACACACATCATCGTGTCAGAGTGTAGTGGAATTTCAATTGTATTTTGATAAATAAAGACTGTCTGAAGATCTGAGAGTAAAACAGTCCCACTGCTCAGCCTCTGAGACCAGATTATAGTAGCACACACTTTTAATCTCAGTAGCCATAATGGCATGCACCTGAATCCCAGTAGCCACAATGACATGCACCTTTAATCTCAGTAGCAATAATGACATGTACTTTTAATCCCACTAGCCACACTCGTTGCCATAGAAATTGGGTGGTGCATGACTTTAATCACAATTGTACACACCTTTAATCCCAGTATGAGAGAGGATTATACAATGGGAGGAAACAGCTCTCAACACAGTAAAGTTCTGAGATTCCAGGAGGTAGGACTGCCATTTCAGGCTGAGGTAGTGGTAAGAACCAGTGGTGGTAAGAATCAGTTTGGTTTTCAGATCTTCAGGTTGAATCCTGACTTCTGACCCCGAGTTTTTATTGATTATGCTTCATTTGGCACCTATGTGGATCCTGACTCCACACATACGGGGACCTTCTCTAAATTTTCAGGACTGAAGGTGTTCCACTGCTGCCTGCCTGGCTTGACAATCTTTTGAGCTCTCACACACTATTCCCCTCTGCTGCTTTCTCTGTGAGTATTTAAGGAGGAGCCAAATTTGAACTGAACAGAACTGTTTATACCTCCAGTTGCATCTCTCTGCCATGTGCCTGAAACTGCAAAACCTACTGCACAATAAAAATTGTTACATCCACAACAATTTACTGAAATTTCATAATGGAGGTAAGTTCATCTGATTAATAAATAAATAAATAAAATTAAAAGTTATAAAATAGGATACCATACTATTATCCAGAAATTTCATAACCTTTTTGCTTATATTATGGATGATATTCTGCATGGTTTATATGGTTTTCCTGACACATCCATTTATTTGATGTTGGGACTTAGCTTTGTTTTTCCTATTATATCTTTTAAAAATAGTTTGATAACAAAGCAAAGAATGAAGCACTTGTAAAAATGGTACAGTCTTTCCAGACTAATAATGAACAGTAAGATGACAGAATTTATGCCACTGAAAATCAAGTTATTTAAAAAATTAATTCCATTGAAAAGGATAGCATTAATTTGTCAGAAAAAAAATCCAATCTATGTCAAAGGGTACTGAAAAATTATCAGAAAGAGTTCATACTGTTGACTTTGACAATCTAAATCTGTTATGGTAAGTTTGAAAATAGAGTATCTCTCCCAGAAGACATTCGCTCTGCACACCATCCAAATAATATCTAAGAATGTAAAAATGAGAAGTTACTATTAGTGGAAAATTTTCATACCTTGAAATCATATGCACAAAAGGAGGACCAGAGGTTAAGTGAGTCAATGAAATCATTAGAAATATTCACAGGTCAAGTGATTCAGCATTTACAAAAGACAATGGTAAAAAGATTTGAAACAATTTTTCAAATTGTTTTGGAGGAAATTATTAAAACTGATGAGCAGGAAGTGGAGATAAAAGGACAGAATTTAGTCTTTCCAGTATGTGTCAGAGTCAGAGATGACTTACCAAGGGTTTTAGCTACTTACCCTGTAATCACCTCTGACAAATCATCCAGTATTAAGTACCCAAAGGATTCAGAAAATGTAAATGGAAACCTATAGATGTGAATGATCTAAAGGTAATAAAGCAGGCAATAGTATCTTATGGCTTGCATCCACCATTTGATAGGAAGATGGTTAAAATGTGGGTTTCAAGCAATAAGGCTACTTTACACAATTGACTTCAATTAGTTTCATTAGTCCTGGAAGATGGGCCAAAAATTACTGGGGAAAAGCTACTAGTGAGAAGAGGCAAAAATTTTAGAACAACAGGGAAGAGCAAAAGGATTTGAGGCTTACCAAGATCAAATTCTTGGCAAGGATACTTATGCTGATCCACAGGATCATTTTCTTTATGATGAGCATCCCTTGTTCCTATGCCACAAAGCAGCCTTAAATGCTTGGAACAGGATTCAAAAATCAGTAAAAAGAATTAAATCATATACTAGTGTTAAACAGGACCAGATAAAACCCTTTAGTGTCTTCTTTACAAAGAGTAACTAAGGTTGTACAAATAAGAGTAGCAGACCCAGAAGCTAGGTGAATACTTATTGAATCTCTGGCTTTTGGAAATGCTAACTTAGAATGTAAAAATATACTTGAATATTTAAAGGTTAGATTAGCACCAGTGGATGAATGGATCCTACATAAATGAACTTTGAGACATTTTACTGAGGCTTATGTAGGAGAAGCAATTTCCAAAGGTATGAGGAATCATTAAATTACAAAACGTTTTAATTGTGGTATAATAAGACATCCGAGAAGAGATTATAGAGAAGGCATTCCTAAGAATAATATCTTTTCTGGGAAATGCAAAAATAGGTTTTAATCTTCTGGATTATGTAGAAGACATGGCAAAGGCTGACATTGGAACAATGATTGCAAATCAACAAAAGACAGACAAGGTAACTCAATACCATTGGGATACTCAATACCATTGACAAACATGGTCCAGTCATTCCCAGTCACTGGAGGACATGTATCACCTGGAAAATTACAATATTCAGTGTTTACTATAAAAAAAATACTGTTCTGGATAATGAATTAAACATGGAGGATGAATAAAAACTTCTAATAGGAAGTAGGAAATGTATATTTTAGCAGACTTCTATAAATGATCAAAGACCAAAGCTAAGAGTGTGTATAAATAACATTATGATTGAGGGATTAGTGGACACTGGTATGGGTGTAACTATCATTACTTCTTGACAGAGGTTTCTGTCCCACCTGATCCTGCAGTCATTTAATCCCACAGAAAGACACAGAGGTATACATTAATTATAAACTGATTGGCCAATTAGCTCAGGCTTCTTATTAACTCTTATAACTTATATTTGCCCATAATTCTTGTCTGTGTTAGCCATGTGGCTTGGTACACTTTTTGGTGAGGCAGCCACATTTTGTTTGCTCTGTGTCTGGCTTCCTCTGTGTCTCGGTGATGACCACAGACTGAAGCTTTTCTCTTACCAGAATTCTTGTTGTCATGCCTCTACTTCCTGCCTGGTCTCCCCACCTATCATTTCTGTTTGGTTACTGGCCAATCAGCATTTATTTAAAATACAAGTGTGAGGGTACAGACTATTGTCCCACAGCGCTCTCCTCCCCCTATTTTAGAAACAAGAACTCTGAATCAAATCACCTTTGTTTAGCTTTTCTGCTAACCATCATTCATAACAACTTGTAACAAACATTCTAAACAAAGGCAAACACCCATAATCCATTTTTTTGGGAAAGTGGGCATAGCTTTCCAGGCTACTTCCTGCTGTTTTGGGGGCGGGGCACTGATAATCTTATGGGAACCTAAAGAAAATTTTGTGGCTAGGAGTGTTTCTATCTATCTGCTGTTTCATTGATTAATTAATAAAGAAACTCTTTGGCCTGATAGGTTAGAACATAGGTGGGTGGAGTAGACAGAACAGGATGCTGGGAGTGAGGCAGATGCCTTGGGCAATTGCCCTGCCTCTCCTCTCTGGTACAGTTGCCATGAAGCCAGCCACCAGGTCAGACATGCTGAATCTTTCCCAGTAAGACACCACTTCGTGGTGCTACACAGATTATTAGAAATGGGTTGATCAAGGTGTGAGAATTAGACAATAAGAGGCTGGAACTAATGGGCTAGGCAGTGTTTAAATGAATACAGTTTGTGTGTTGTTATTTTGGGTGTAAAGCTAGCCATGTGGGATCCGGGCGGGATGAAAAACAGGCCTGCCCACAGTGCCCCTTACTACAATTTTGAATTATGATCGAGTCTTGACTGGAGTACCCTGTGATGCTTGATTATCTCAGGTAGCGGTCTGTGAACTGCTCTGGATGTAGAACTCAGATATCTGGGCCATTCCTCCTATCTGAGATTTCTTGGGGGAGTCACCTGATATTTCTTAATGCAGAATGAATCCACAGTCCCTCATTTCCTGTGGAAAAAAAAGCAAAACCTCTTCTCCAAAATAACACATCTTTTGACTTAAACTTTAAAGTCAAAGCATTTTCAAAATATATATTGGATTAATCCAACAGCATTTATAATCAACTGTCTTTTAGCAGCTTTTGCTCCTTCTTCAGTCATCAAACAATTTTAAGACAACATAATAGCATACAGTATCCAGACTCTCTTTGTATTTTTTTATTTTTGTGTGGCTTTATTTTAAGATCTATTTCTTTTATTTTTATTTTCAATTTTTGTTTTTTTTTTTTTGAGACAGGATTTCTCTATGTATTTTTGACTATCCTGGAGCTTGTTCTGTTTATCAGGCTGCCCTTGAACTCACAGAAGTCTGCCTGCCTCTGCCTCCCAAGTGTCGGGATTAAAGGTGTGTGCCACCATACCCAACTACTCTTGTTTTTTTCTTGTTTCTTTTAAGGACATTTTTTTCTTTTTTCCCCAAACCTTCATTTTTTTTTTTTTTAAATAAACCATTTAGAGGTTTTCTTAATTTTTGAATCTATCTTTACTGCATATCTCTCTCTTCCTGACCACATCAGTCTTTAATTTACTAAATGATCAAACTGAACTATAAAGGATATGTTAAACACACAGAAAGGGATGGAAAATACTTCCAGAAATCAATTCCATAATGTTTTATTAACCTTGAATTTTCTTAATGCTAATGAGAAAGGAACAATGACAGCAGAGAGACATTGGATAATATAAAAAATAAACTTCTGGGTCCCTTCCCAGCTTGCACCGAGACCCCCCCCCCCGCCTCATCCTTCCATCATTGGGGCCACAAAATCCCAGAGCTCAGCCTGTTTGGGTGCCAGGGACCTGGAATTGAGTGCATCCAAGCCGGTGGCAGGTCCCCTCCTTCATTAGCCTGCTGCCTGCAGCAAGGTAGGCCCTTGTAAGCGACCTGCTTGGCCTGCAAGGGGACCTGAGAGTCGGCCAGAGGATCCATCATTCATTGGGGTGAGTGAGGAGTGAGTGCCTGAACCGCGGCTGCTGCCTGGAGAGGGACCACCGACATTCCCCACCTCCCCCCCTCCCCCGCCACCCGCACACTTCCTGCTCTTCCTGCAGGGGCTATTCTCCCTGGATACTGCCTCTCTCTTCCTGTCCCTTCCCAGCTTGCACCCAGAACACCCCCCCCATCCTCCCGTCTTTGGGGCCACAAAATCCCACAGCTCAGCCTCTTTGGGCACCAGGGACCTGGAAATGAGTGCACCCAGGCCAGTGGGAGGTCCCCTCCTTCATTAGCCTGCCTGCAGCAAGGTAGGCCCTTTGTCAGTGAGCTGCTTGGCCTGCAAGGAGACCTGACAGTCTGCCAGAGGATCCAACATTCATTGGGGTGAGTGAATTGAATTCATTGGGGTGAATTGAACTTCTAAAAGAAGACCCAAAGGGGATTATTTAGAGGAAGAAATGGGCAGGCGCCAATGCAAGAATTCCTCCAACAATTTGAACAACAACATGAAAGCACCAGAACCCAGCGAACCTATAACAGGAGGACTTGAACACACTAATCAAGAAGAAGTAGAAAAAATTGACTTTATGAAAGTAATAGAGTCCCTTAAACAGGAGGGGAAAAACTCCCTTAAGGAAATGGACGAGAAGAATAACAAAAAGTTTGAAGAATTGAGTAAATCCGTAAATGATATCCTAGGAAACCAAGAAAAAACAATCAAACAGATAAAGGAAACAGTGCAAGACTTGAAAACTGAAATGGAGGCAAGGAAGAAAACACAACCCGAGGGCCAGCTGGATATGGAAAATCTATGTAAATGAACAGAGACTACAGAAACAAGCATAACCAACAGAATACAAGAGATAGAAGAAAGAATCTCAGATTCTGAAGATACCATAGAGAAAATAAACGCACTGATCAAAGAAAACAGCAAATCCAACAAATTCTCATCACAAAACATTCAGGAAATCTGGGACACAATAAAAAGACCAAACCTAAGAATAATAGGCATAGAAGAAGGAGAAGAAATACAGCTCAATGGTCCAGAAAATATATTTAATAAAATTATAGAAGAAAACTTCCCAAACCTAAAGAAAGATATTCCTATTAAGGTTCAAGAAGCTTACAGAACACCAAATAGACTGGATCAAAAAAAAAATCCCCTCGCCATATTATAATCAAAACACAAAACATAAAGAATAAAGAAAGAATATTAAGAGCTGCAAAGGAAAAAGGTCAAGTAACATATACAGGTAAACCTATCAGACTAACACCTGACTTCTCTATGGAAACCATGTAAACAAGAAGGTCCTGGATAGATGTTTTGCAGAAACTAAGAGACCATGGATGCAAGCCCAGATTACTATACCCAGCCAAGCTTTCATTCACTATAAATGGAGAAAACAAAATATTCCAGGATAAAAACAAATTTAAACAATGCATAGCCACAAACCCAGCCTTACAGAAAGTAATAGCAGGAAATTCAAAAACTAAGGAGTCCAGCATTGCCCAAAATAACTCAGACATCTAGCTACCCTTCACCAGCACATCGCAAAGAAAGGAAACACACAATCTCTACTACCAAATAAAAAATGGCAACCGGAGTTAACATCCACTGGTCATTAATATCACTTAATATCAATGGACTCAATTCACCTATAAAAAGACACAGGCTAAGAGATTGGATGCAAAAACAGGATCCAACATTCTGCTGTTTACAAGAAACATACCTCAACCACAAAGACAAACATCTACTCAGAGTAAAGGGTTGGGAAAAGGTTTATCAAGCAAATGGACCTAAGAAACAAGCCGGTGTGGCCATACTAATTTCTAACAAAGTTGACTTCAAACTAAAATCAATCAGAAGAGATGGAAAGGGACACTTTATACTCATTACAGGAAAAATCTATCAGAATGAAGTCTCAATCCTGAATATCTATGCCCCTAATACAAAAGCACCCACTTATATAAAAGAAACATTACTAGAACTCAAGACAGCCATCAAACCAAACACACTGATAGTGGGAGAATTCAACACTCCTCTTTCACCAATGGACAGGTCAATTCGACAGAAACCTAACAGAGAATTAAGAGACTTAATAGAGGTAATGAACCAAATGGACTTAACAGACATCTATAGAACATTCCACCCAAACAGGAAAGAATATACCTTCTTCTCTGCGGCTCATGGAACCCTTTTGAAAATTGACCACATACTCGGTAACAAAGCAAACTTCCACAGTTACAAAAACATATTAGTAACCACCTGCATCTTATCGTATCACCATGGATTAAAATTAGAATTCAACAACAATGCTACCCCCAGAAAGCCTACAAACTCATGGAAACTGAACAGTCAACTACTGAACCACAGCTGGGTCAAGGAAGAAATAAAGAAATTAAAGTCTTTTTTGAATTTAATGAAAATAAAGACACAACATACTCAAACTTATGGGACACTATGAAAGCAGTGCTAAGAGGAAAATTCATAGCACTAAGTGCCCACTTAAAAAAAATGGAGAAAGCACACATTGGAGACTTAACAGCACACCTGAAAGCTTTAGAAAAGAAAGAAGCAGTAAAAAACAATGACATCTTGAATTTTGCATGCAAATGGATGCAAATAGAAAACACCATCCTGAGTGAGGTAACCCAGGCCCAAAAAGATGAACATGGGATGTACTCACTCATAATTGGTTTCTAGCCATAAATAAAGGACATCGAACCTATAATTCGTAAAAAATCCTAGAGAAGCTATATAAGAAGGTGAACCCATAGAAAAACATATAGTTATCCTCCTGGATACTGGAAGTAGACAAGATTGCTGGACAGAAAATGGGAACATGGGGGTGGGGTGGGATGGGGGGAGGGGGGGATCGGGAGAGAAAAGTGTGAAGTGGAGGATGGGAAGAGCTTGGGGGAATAGGATGGTTGGGATATAGGAAAAGTGGATATGGGAACAAGGAATTATATATCTTTATTAAGGGAGCCATTCTAGGATTGGCAGAGACTTGACTCTAGAGGGGTTTCCAGGTGTCCAGGAAGACGCCCCCAGCTAGGTCAGGACCGTGAGGAGTGCGTTTACCCATTGAGACGGTGGGACAGATCTAACGGGAGACCACCAAGTCCAGCTGGAATGGGACTGATGGAACAGGGGACCAAACTGGACTCTGTGAATGTGGCTGACGGTTGAGGAGGACTGAGAAACCAAGGACAATGGCAATAAACATGAACTCTACAGCATGGGCTCACTGTGAGCCTTGTCAGTTTGGTTTCTCACCTTCCTGGACTTAGGGGGACCTGGGAGGACCTTGGACTTAACATAGTGAAGGGAACCCTGATGGCTCTTTGTCTTGGAGAGGGGTGGAGTAGGGGTATGGGTGGAAGGGAGGGGAGGGAAGGGGGAGGAGATGGAAATCTTTAATAAAAAAAATGAGAAAAAAAATAAACTTCTGAATTGAGTCTTCTGTACAGAGATTTGTCTGGAGCAAAGAGTGTTGTTCAGTGTGTATAGAAAAGCAGATGTAGCTAAATAAAGGAATCATGATGGGGATTTTAAAAACATGTTTACTATTTGTGTGTATTTTTTCCTAGAAATAGGTTCTGGCCACAAAGGGCATTCATTTATTACTTTATTGGCTCTCATGGTTAACCATCACCTGGTATTTGTAAGTGAGGTCATCTTCTCACTCTTACAACTGGCAGGATTCCAGGATTTTCAGTTCTCCTCTCTACGTTCATCCCTCTGACCATTTTGTGGCATACAAAGGAGATATGTGGAGATGGTGCCAGTCTGTGATGACCAAACTGAAAGAAGCCTTATGACTACCCACAGTGACAGCAACAGCAAAGCAATGTACCCTAGCATTCCTGAGTCACAGGAGTTCATAGAACTCCATTATCTGAAAGCAGAGACTTTACATGCATGTGCTGGGCCAGTCATGTGACTTTCAGTCTGGATCATGGCTAGTTCTTACTTGTTCCTTAAACTTCCTGTCTAGACAATTTGAACTCCAAACACACACTATGAGAAAGTCTTTCCCGATCAGCTTGTACAGAAGAGGATGATTAAAGCATTTAGAAAACTGAAAACAGTAAGTAGCCTCCAACCCCTATCTTTTACACTGATGGAGCACTCTCCAACCCACATTTCAGGTTTTTCTAAGCATAAATGAGGATGTACAATAAGCTGGTTGGCTTATTTTTCTTTAAAAGAATAGAAAGATTCTGTACATGTACAATTTTGTCTTGGTTTTTGAGAATTGAAATGTGCCTTGACTACCACCAGTCCACTCTCCCAATGCTTTCATGATTCATTTTTCTTTCCGTGCCCACCCATTTTTGTATTCTTTTTAAAAATCCTTCAGGACAAATTTGTGTAAATTTTCCTAGATATGTGGTCTTTCACTGGAGAGTGGCTGACTTACCTGGTGTATACTCTTAGTGAAAACCGTCTTTCTCTCCAAGAAAGTAATAGATACCATTGAATCTCATTACACATATTTTGGCCTCTTCCCATTTTCATTACTAATTATACTCTCTAATATACATAATAATTCATATAGTTATCCATATTAACACAATTCATATAATTTTAATTTTTACTGTGAGGTGCAAAGCCCAAATTAGTGAGCATCTTTCTTTATGGGGAAGGTACTTCTTGGCAGAATAAGTTTCTAGGATTTAAACCACTGGCTGAGATATGCAGTAAAGTATCATAAAAATGTCTTCAAAAATACTACCCGACTTCCTTGGGAAATAGTGTCTAAGTAATTATGTTCTTGTTACACCTCTTTGTATGCCCATATTTCTATATGGTGTGGCAGCCAGGCTCTAAAGCCATAGGTCCCACCTGAGGTGGTCACATAGCCCTCCAGACAGGCTGTCACTGCCCTAACAAAAGCCAGGATGTACTGCTCCTTTCTCCTTTGTTGAAAATGTAGATTGACTGAGGAGAGATGTTTGCCGAAGCTGATGACTAAGTTGCAGGTGTTTCACTAGCCCCGTGTACCCCCAAAGGGGAATATTAATGAGGTATCCACCTTGGGTTACTGGGGGGATAAAAGATGTTTTGTATAATAAATGCAGGTAGATCATCAGGATGGAGAGAAGCCTAAGATGCCCTTCCATAATGACTGTGTAAACTGTGTCTGGTTATTTCTCGCGCCTCTGTGCCAGTCCAGTTAGGAAAAATTGTTTTCTATGTTGGGGCCTAAAGTCCCTGACACAATGGTGCCCAATGTGAGGCTGACCACTGAACCCTGAGATGAAAGGCAACATGGTGCTGACCACTGAACCAGAGAAAGAACAAGAAGTACAATAGAGAATGTGGTGCTGACCGCTGAACCCTGAGAAGAGCCAGAGAAAGGACAAGATGAGAAAGACCATGAATACTCAAGCCAGGCGTGACCCATCTGTCCTATTACAAAAGCACAGGTTTTATTAAAATTAATAAGAGAGAATGGATTGTAGGCCCACATTTCTATATGGTGTGGCAGCCAGGCTCTAAAGCCATGTTCTGGGTTGACATACTTCAGTTAACAAGAACAGTTAGCCAGAAACAGAACTCCAGAGGCCAAAAAACAAGATTAGCACATTTAGAGACTTTCCTAGAATTATGAACTACGACAGATTAGGCCTTTGTTTTTGCTTTGGCAGGTGGTGCTGTCTATGTGCTGAGTTATGTAAATACCATACAGCCTGCGTGGCATTTACACAATGGAGTCAGTTGTGTTAAGGTCTGGCGCCCTGTTACAACTTTGTAGTCTTTGCTGGCCTGGGACTTATTGTGTAGAAAAAAAAGGCCTGGAACTCACAGAGCTCCACCTTCTTCTACCTCCAGAGCACTGGGGTTAAAGCTTTGCTCCACCAGGCCAGAGCAAAGAACATTTTAGAAATATTTACATTTACTGGGATAAGGTAGTATCTTTTCACAATATATGCTGAAAAAAAGAAAATACAGTCTATAAGGTAAGATTTATTTCTAGAATCAATGTCAAGTTGTCGGCGAATGATCCTTTGTGAAGAGCCTTTATCATAAGGAACAGTGAGAATGTACAGCGTCAGACAACTTGGCATTAGCAAGCCCACTTCTGCAAGCAGGTAAACAGCTGGTGTCTGAAAACCATGACAGTAACTTGTGAGGTGAGCAAAACCTGTTTCAGGGCTAGGCCTCAGGGAGAGTTTAATCTGAGGTTGTCAGGAAGGAGAAACAGTGAAAAGAACACAGCCTGTTTCCAGTTCTAATAATATTAACAATGTTCACAGTCACCAACCAAAGTAGAAAACTGGCTAAGCAAACTGGGGTGTGCAGATTATTTCTTGGTGGAGAGCCACCAAGAGCCACACATTTTGCCTGGAGGATGGATTTTTGTCAGCCTGGAGTCGTAATTTGTGCTTATAATTCAAGCAGGAGAAAGTAGTGACAGGAGCTCAAAATGATTTTACTTTTAGGTACAAAGCAAGTTCAAGGCTGGTGTGGGCTCCAAGAGACCCTGTCCTATGAAAAAACAAAACAAAAGAAACAAATGGACAACTGAGAAAGCTTGTCTCAGGTAGACTGTATATCCTGGAACATCCCAGATATTTAGAAACAGCATGGGTAAATGTGGATTCTCAAGTTTCTTCCTGTTAGAATAACCAAACATGGATTTTTTTTCCCAGGGTGGCCCTTATTATTTCTTGTTCTTTTGCCCCCTTCTCAAAAGCCTGCACCTAACCCTTGGGGAATTGCAGCCCAACTCCTCTTCCCCACTGTGAGAAGGTTCTGGGAAAGATTTTTGTGTTGGTTGGAATTCTCTCCCTAGGGAAACCCAGGATCCAGCTAAGGCGAGTAATTTAAAGTCCACAGGACAGAGTGGCTAATGGGTGAGTGCTTAAAGCAGTGCCCACTCAGTTCATATCTTCTTTGCTGCGGTTTGAGCCCAGAACTTCATCTTACTAGCTACTCTAGTATTTTTTTTTCTCAGAGCCCTTGTCAGGAAAGAATTCTAACCAATGATAAAATGCAGGCATTTTAAGAACCTAATTCTATACATCATTTTTTCACTTCTCCATAGAAATGAAATAAGACACAAGATGGGCCATGCACATTGGAGACAAATGGAAGCTGTGTCAAAGGCAAAAATCAGGAGATGGCTTTATGCTGGATGTTTTATGTCAACTTGACACATACTAAAACTCATTTGAGAGGAGAGAATGTCAATTCATAAAATGTCTTTGTAACATTGGGATGTGGGCAAGCTTTTAAGGGATTTTCTTAACTGGTGAATGCCCAGCTCATTGTGGGTGTTACTACCTCTGGGCCAGTAGTGCTGGGTTCTACAAGAAATCAAGTTGAGCAAGGCATGAGGAGAAATCAGCAAACAGCATCCCTCCATGTCCTCTGCATCAGCTCTTGGCTCCAGGTTGCTGCTTTCTTTAAATTCCTGTCTTTATTACCTTCAGTGATGAACTCTGATATCAAAATGTAAGCCAATTAAATCCCTTTCTCCACAATTTGCTTTTGGTTGTGGTGTTTCATTGCAACAATAGAGACACTAACTAAGACAGGCTTCCTTGTTAATTAATGCTTGAGGCTCCAAGGTTTTATTTTTTTATAATCTTATTTGCTATGTCTGGGATACTTCTTTAAGTCTATTATAGACATAGCTTGCGCTTCAGTTTCTACCATCTCTTTCCTCAAATGCCACCTTCTCAGAGAGACTATCACTGACCATTTTTTAAATGTAAAATAATACTCATTGCCACTCCATGCCCTCCTAGCGTTTTTGTACATTTAGTTTTCTTGATAACTCTGGTTATTATTTGGCATATTATGATGATCTTGAGAGCACTTTGAAAGTGCTCAACAAGCACATTTTCATAAAAATGTTCATAAACTAAAATATAACTCATACACAGTTATTTAATATTGAATCTGTTGTCATAGATCCAAGAGAATATAAAAGTTAAGATGCAGGAATGCAATATGTAATATCCAGGCTGGACTGCCAGGTCAACAGTTTTAACTGAGTCACCTACTCTCCTTGCTCCTGAGTTTCATTTTGATAAAGTAAAAGTACAGTAATGGAATTGCTTCATAAGCTCTTTTGAGGAGCAAATGATTTCATTCACGCCAAGTAAAGTACCTTTTATGTATTAAAAGTGCTTTGTAATTAGATGTTCTGATTATTATTACAGTATTTAACTATCTGCCTGATAGACTTGATTGTCACTAAGTATTTAAGTTTAGTACAGTGGTTCTCTACCTGTGTGTGGAAGGTCAAATGATGCCTTCACAGTGGTCACCTATGGCCATCAGCAAATAGATATGTACATTGCAATTCAAACTGTAGCAAAATTGCAACTATGAAGTAGAAATGAACATAATTTTATGGTTGGGGTCACCACAACTCGAGGAACTGCATTAAAAGTCACAGAATTAGAGAGTTTGAGATCTACTTGTTTAGTAAATCCAAAATAGAACTCATGAATTTTTCCACTTGAATTTGTCTTCCCTCTAGTTTTCACCTGGAGTTCATAAAATAAGAAATATCATTTACGACATGTTTGCAGAAACATCTACCAGCAAGTTTGTGGAGATTCCTTCTTTCTACATATGTGAAGCTTTGTGCATCTCTGCTACAATTACCTTGTCCTCAAGACAAGACCTCTCCACCCAACCATGTTCCTGCTTACCTGGAAGTGTGTCATTTTCTCCTCCCCCTTACTACACTCTCACACAGAAGTGATGACTGTTTACAAAGGCTCTACTAATCTCATTCTTCAGTAACGTTCCATTGTGTGTAGAACAAAATTGAGATTCTGCATCACGGCCCTTCAAGACCTTGCAAACTCTCAGACCTCCCTTCTTCTCCTGCACCTGTGTATCGTACCTTCTCAAATGCCAGCAGAATTCAGCCTCCTGACAGCCTTTATTCCTGCCTGCTTGAGACAGACCATCTGTCCTTCACCAACCTGCTTGCTCAGTAGCTTTTTTTTCTGCCCACCTTTACACAGTTCAGGACCCATATGAGGGAATGCTATCACCCACAGTGAGCTGAATCTTCTCTGTGAATAACCACTCAAGTTAATCCTCCGCATATAATACCTGATCTAGATAATTTCTCAATGCTCCCTTTCTAGATGATTCTTGATTATGTCAAGTTGACAGCTAAAACAAACTTTGCACAGCACAATTGAGAACATGGTGTTTTGAATCTTAAATTCCCATTTTCTTTCCATTAATATTATGAAAAATATAAAAATACAGTTCCTGACTAACACTGCTAAATCCCAGAGGAATCTTCAAACAATTTCTTCTACATTTGCCCTATTTTATTTTTAGAATGTAGATTATGTCATAATAAAGAAACATTAAGTTTTATTTCATTTAACTTTTGTTTTGACTTGAAAGAGAATGCTGCCCTAGAATCCAAAGTCACAAACATTTTGAACACTGAGAAAGGTCTTCATCCATAGGAGAGTCAGTAACCTTTGTCTTCTGAGGTTGGGGATTGCCTATGTTTACATACAGGTTACTGATGGCAACCTTCTGGGGAATTTATGAAACAAAAACCATTTACTCTACTTCCCTGTATCACATCCCACATTTGTTCATCTTGTTAGATGAGATGAAAAGGCGTTTTATATTTCTTTAAGAAAATAATCTAATAGATATTTAATCACTGGGAGAATATTAAAATGCTTATAAGAACATGGATATGATAAGGAAAATCATTTTGAAAGAGGGAAATAAAAGATATTAGAAGGAGGCATACTATCACTGGACTTTTTCTATTTATATAATGGTTTAAAATCATGTTTGGAATACTGCATACATATTTACTGAAAATTAACAGGATCAGAAATGAGCAGGAAAATGTTACAAGAGACGCTAAAGAAATCTAGGATATTATATGGGAATAGTTCAAAAATCTGTTCTCAAATAAGTTGTAAAATCCCAAAGAAATGCATAAATTTCTATATTCATTCAAATCACTATAGATAAACCAAGGAGAGATCAATAACCTAAACAGATTCTGTGGTGCCTTGAACAAGAATGTCCCTAGTAGGCTTATATAGTTAAAAATTTTGTCCCCAGTTGTAAAGCTCTTTGGAAAGGATTAGACGTAGTAGTCTCGTTGGAATAGGTATGTCACTGGCAGTGAGCTTTGAGATGTCACAAACCTATTTCATTACCACTTTGCTTTTGCTGTGTTGTGTTTGTGGATCAGGATGTAAGCCCTCAGCTTCTGCTCCAGTGGCAAGCCTACCTGCCCGCTGCCATGCTTCCCATCACGACAGTCGTGGACTCTAGCCCTCTGAAATATAAGCCACAAGCTAAATGCTTCCTTTCATCCTTTGTCTTGGTAATGGTGTTTTACCACAATAGAAAAGTAACTAACAAAGACCCATAACAAATAATAAGAGAAAATAGCAACAAAAGATCCTCTGGCTAAAAGAATAAAGAAAGCCTGG